>NC_134691.1:220660809-221260809 GCF_050947455.1 Rhinoderma darwinii | reverse complement strand
GTGATGTAACACAATATTTACAATCCTTCCTTACCTTTCCACAAATATCCCAGCCTGCACTGCATGAACAATGCTTCTAAACCTCGGCTTCTCCTCTGTTCTCCTTAACATCATCCCCATTTGTCGGGTAAATGTAGAAGCGAGCCAGTCCCGCACTTCTGAGGGAACTGAGTCTGACTGGATGTCACTGAGTTCATCTTCTGTATCCAGTAAACGTCTGGAGAAAAGACATTTGATAATTCATTGGCAGTACCAAAATGTAGATTAGTGCAGAATATTACATACATGAGTGTCATTCATATCATCTAATAATCTAAAAACGTTCCAATGGGATACTTGAACTAAATAATCACCATTGGACTTCACCGTTTGCTCAGGATCGTGGTTAAAAAGAACAATGACCATATCAAGAGAATGGGGCCTTTTCCAAACATACAAAGGCTAATGCAAGCTTTTTTATAATAGACTGGTATCTAGTGCATAGCGCTGTTGCCTTGCAGTGCTGGGGGTTCAAATCTGACCAAGAATGTAACCTACATGGCGTTTGTCTGGTCTACCCGTGTTTGTGTGGATTTCCTCCGGACACTCTAGTTTTTTACCATACTCCCAGAACACTATTCTGATAAATTATTTGGTTTCCTATGAAATTGTCTCCAGTGTGTATGTGTCTAAGATGGGAAATAAGACTGTGATCCCTGATCTCTGTGCAGCGCTGTGGAACATGTTAGCACTATATTATAAACAAGGACAAATTACTAAATAATGCTAAACCTTGTTGGCCTCATTGACACTATATTAGTGACTGCAACCACATTGACTTGTAGTCGTACGGCCACCCCATTTTCTAAATGTCCCACAAGGATATGGTAGGGTAGGCTCATATAGCTTGCACGAAAGGTTTATTAAAGGGCTTGTCCGGTTTGGACAACCCATTTTTGTTAGAAGCAGCTCCTAACAACTAGATGATAGCTGGGATCCTCTGCAATCAGGTGTTATAGGAGATGTCTAAGACAAAAAAACAGGGTCTGCCTTTTTTTTCTCTCCAGAAATAGCCCCACCACTGTGCATGGGCTGTGTCTGGTATTGCAGTCTAGCCTCATTTACTTGAATAGGAATATGATGCAATACCTGACAAAGGTGTTGCTGATCCTGGAAAAAAAGCAGACCACTTTTTTCAAATTGTGGACAACCCTTTTGAATTGGTTGTCTCATGAAGACAAATCCTGCCCATACACCCTATTACAGCATTTGGACATCATAGAAGAACAGCTCGGGACCCCCTCTATGAACCAGAACAGAGTGCTCTCTGAGGGGCTCCCACACTGGTGGACGCAAGCCGTTCTTGTATTACCTGGACATTCATTCACATAGATACCTGCCATGTATTACTACATTTCATTTCAGCAACCTCTGCAGGAGAAATGTCTGGTCAGACAAGGCTTCCCCGGCAGTATCAGCTGTGTGACGGTGGTGTCAACTGCAATCTGAAAGGGGTTATGTCATAATAAATGTGATAAATGTATGATCACTGGGACCCCAACCGATCACAAAAACGAAGGTCCCGTGTGCCCCCATTGTAATGGTGCATCGGTCACGTGTGTGCACTACTGCTCTATTAGATGTCTATTGAGCTTACAGAGATAGCCGTGTACAGTGCATGCTGCCCTATTCTTGCTATGAAAAATGATGAAGACCTAGATGGAGGCTCCAAATGACCATGTGAACATAGCCTAAACAAACTTATCCTTATATCTATATTATGTTGCTTGTTTGTTTCTTTTTTATTTATTTTTTATTTATTTTTTTATACTCCTCTTTTCATTGTTGTTTGACAATGATGCTCATTTTGTGTTCTAGTATCCAATAACAATAATCAGACTATAATACTACAACATAATACATCACACATAAGAACTTCAAAATTTTGCCCACCTTGTCTCATCAATATAAACGGACTCAAGCACAGTTGCTGCATATTCCAGGTTCTTTTTCAGGTCTATCACAGAAGCTTCTCCTCTTTCCAGCTGTTTTACCAGACATCTTAACCTGCAGGTCACATAAAAAAGAAAGTATATCAGACCCTCTATAGATGTAAAAGCTTATTAGATTTTAATTATTAAAACACTGCGCTACATCTACATTCATTCAATGGCAAATGAACTGCATTAAAAGCATTCTCAGAAACGTGTTATAATTACAAGTGAATTATTGGAGTAATTAAAACGTTTTAAGTATAATTAACGTATAATGTTATTACAAATGAATATTACGTTAGATTAGCATTCCCTGATGTGTAACGCAGGCAAGAAAGACTCTGCACAATTCTCTGTAGGGTGCTTCACAATTTTACATTTCCAGTCTTTTAAACCATAGCAAATGTAAAAGACTGTTAACCATTTCAGGACGCAGCCATTTTTGGGATTTTCGTTTCCTTTTTTCCGTCCACCATCCAAAAGCCATAACTTTTAAATTTTTTCTGTTGATATAGCCATATAAGGCCTTGTTTTTTGTGGGACGAGTTGTATTTTTTCATGGCACCATTTATTCTACCATATAATGTATTGGGAAACTGGGAAAAAATTTATTTGTGGGGTGGAATAGGAAAAAAACAGTGATTAGTTTTTACGGCTTTCACCATATGGTAAAAATGTTTTTTTTTAATGTTTTACTACTTTCCAAGGAAAATTTGTGTTTTGTCGCCATATTCTGAGAGCCAGAACTTTTGAATTTTTCTGTTGATTAAGCGGTGTGAGGGCTTAATTATTGTGGGGCGAGCTCTCGATTGCTACCATTTTGGGCTATATGAGACTTTTTAATCAACTTTTTATTTAATTTTTTGTGAGATATGAAGTGACCAAAAAACAGCGATTCTGCCATTTTATATTTTTTTCTTTTTATGCATTCACCGTGTACGTTAAATGATGGTATATTGCAATAGTTCGGACTTTTACTGAAGCAGCAATGCCAATTTTTTATATATTTTTTATTTTTTACATTATTCAGAGGAAAATGGCAAAAAGCTATTTTTTTTGTCATTTGTAATTTTTTTTTTTTTTTTTACACTACTACAAATGTTATGTTTTTTCTTACACATTTCATTAGTCCACCTAGGGACTTAAACCAGTGATCGTTAGATCGCTGGTAAATACACTGCAATACTAATGTATTGCGGTATATTGTAATTTTTACAGGCTCCTGTTAAGCCCTTCCAGAGGAGTGCTTAACAAGGGATGAAAAATGGCAGCCCTGGAGGCCTTCATTAGGCCCCTGGGCTGCCATGGGAACCATAGGCGGATGAACTGTCAGACGGGGGAGCACCCCTCTTTCTAACGTCTTAGATGCTGTGATCGTGCTTGATTGCAGCATCTAAGGGGTTAAACAGTCAGGAAAAGCGCAATCACAGTTGCTGGCCATTAGTCCCGGCCCGGTGTCAGCTGTACAACATAGCTGACACCCGCTGCGTATGGAGCGGGCTCAGCAGGTGAGCCCACTCCAAACATCACACCCCACACCATGACGCAATAGTATGTCGTGGTGAGCGAACAGGTTAATGTGTGTGTCCTTATCATTCAGTTTTATGGTTGCTGTTGCTATATATATTGATATAACATTTCAAATAGGGCACAACATTTAGGATTTGAATGTGTTTTGTAGATAAGCATTATTGTGGAATCTGTATAAAAAGCTTGGGCTGGACAACAAATTAGTGTTATACACATTCCTTTAAAAATGCACTTTTTTCCATTTTAGTAGTAATTGGTTTTTGTTTCGTTGTTGTGCTGTGCCTTTAAAGGCTATATAGGTGGTTGTTTCTACTACATAAAGATCCTGGAGTGGTAAGCGACAGGAAACATGACTTTTGGGTTTGGGACCCTTTACTTCTGTAGTGGTTTTATTTTTATAAAAATATTCGTTTAGGCTGAGGTGGTTCCTCTGGAGATAGAAGTCTTCACGTATAGAATGTTTCTATAGGGAAGGGTGTGGTTAATGAGATGCAACTTCCTGTCTCACTAATTCCTCCTCTTGGTAAAAATATATTCAGTCCTCTGTCCCTTTGTTTCCTACTGAACAACTGTTGCTTAACTGCTTGTTTAGCCTGTTTAGTTATGCTGAAACACGTATTACTTCATCCTTTAATTATCTATAGTCTCCAAGGTACATATGCAACCATCTTGATAACACGATGCTGAGCTACATATTGGCATAGGCCTTCTAAGCCCAATGCACTCTGCACATAATACTGGTAATACTAAGAACTCTCTTCTTCATTTTATCTGCATTTGAACTAGAAAGCAGGGAAAAGTAGCAGAAAGGGAGTAGAGAGCAAGAAGTGTGCGAGGTGTAGGTTCACATAATAGCTGCAGAAAAGGAAGTGATGTCAGAGTAGGGGGTTAGTCAAACCAGATAAACACAAAAGGGAACACCTTTGTAGATCCCAGGAACTTAATTAAGCTTATGGCTTAAAAGGAGTGCCAGACAGCATTAAAGGGAACATGTCATATTTAAAATGCAGACCAATCTCCAGGCAGTATGTTATAGAGCAGAAGTAGCTAAAGAGATTACAATATTTTTGTGTAGCAAAGGATTCAGTATAACTTCTAATTCAGTTATTTAAAACTCTTCTCATTATGAGTCCAGTGGGCGGTCCTACTCAGTGATTGACAGTCTTCCCTGTATAAATGTGACTACATAGATAGCTGTCAATCAGTGATTAGAACCGCCCACTGAACTCCTAAACCCAGAATGAGCAGGGAAATAAGTTAATAAACTACAAGTTATAATGAATCTTTTGCTACAAAAATATACATCCTACCTGATCAGCTCTCCTTGCACTATAACATGCTGCCCACATATTGAAAAGCATTTTCAATGTGACAGGTTACCTTTAAATATTTAGAAATGCTCAGCCATAGCTGGGCAGAACGTAAAATTGGTGTATGCTGGCCTAAAAGAGGTGCACTTTTTTTTTTTTTTTAAATGTTTATTTTACTTTATTTCATACATTTTTTAGACCTACTCTGGAACGGCCTAATAGACATACTGCAATGGCATGCCTGGGGTCCTTTATAAGGCACCCAGGATGCCATGGTATCCAACCAACAGTCCACAAATGCATTCACAGGCTGCCAATGAGTGACAGAGGGAGCCCCTACCTCTGTCAAACCACTTAAATGTTACAAAAAGAATTACTAAATTCCGTGATGTCAATATTTTTTTGCCTTTGGTGAATGTTTGGTACATTTCCACGGTCCCATTCTTATTTTACAATGATTATTAACCCAAACACTGCTGCATATGTACTTTGCACAAACTGAACAGTGATCTCCATCAATAGATTATGCCATATATTCATTATATCTACACAAAATAAGAAAAACAAAAACATTGTCAAAATAAACCGGATGTTGCCCCTGTCCTCCATTAAACCTGGAGTTTTGCTAAATTTCTAGGATCGTTTAGAGCATTACTATCTCTCAATGTGCGTAAATGGCTTTCTCTTCACAGCACTATTTTGACTTCTAATATGTTCAGCATATAAATCCACCTTCATAAACTCTTAACTACGATGATAAAACATTTCCGCATAACTGCTGTACATAAATTTAATTTACTATTACACAAAGTGGAGCTTATATTTGTGATGTTTGTTTTGGGTACGAATTCTATAGGTACATTAGACTAAACTGCTTTGAACATTTAGGTATTCTTTAAATTGCAATATTTAAATAGTAATTCTAACTGACTAGTTTTACCGATTTACTGCAAGTACCATCTATTATTTTATTATTATATCACTGCTCATTACAAGAATGCACATATTTATATATAATGTACATACAGTACAAAAGTTGTATGGAACCTGGCTCTGATATTTCTATGAAACATTTCCAAATAATCACAGTGCAATAGAAGTAGATATTAAGAATCATTTTCTAGAAAGATAAAGTTTAACACAACCAATTTTAATAAACAGATTAGTCAGTGTGTTTATTGTAACACACTAATCGATCACATCTAAGTGTAATCGATCACTTCGATGTGATTGATTACAGGTGGATCCTGCGTGTCAGAGAGAACCAGGACCTGCCAATACTGAACCCGTCAGGTCTGCGGGACTCAGTGTAAAACGAGCGATACAGCTATTCTGTATAGCGAATACAGAACAGCTGTATCTCGAAAAGTGAAATATATTTTTTTAATAAAGACTTATTACAAAGTCAGACTAAAAAGACTGACTAATCTCTTTATTAAAAAAAATTGCCCTCAAAGGTGTCCATAGCCCTTCATCTCTATACCAAGCAAACAATGGGCTGCTGGATCTATCTTTCCCTTTTACATGTTTTGTTAAAAGGACAATAACTGTTTAAACAACTATTTCTAGTTTAATAGTATACCTCAAGAAGATCAACTTTGTCATTTACTTACTGCATAGTTGCCAACAGTTTCGAATTTGCCGGGACTGTCCCAAATTTACAGAGAAAATCTACTGTCCCAGAACGTGTCCCGACAACTTGAACTGTTAACTGTCGTACTCAATTGTATCTACTTCCTCAGGATACAATTGAATATTATAGCAGGCAAGGGTGCCTGCTCCCGGCTCTGCCATTCACTAGGCTACAAGCCACATTAGGCCTGCAGCCCATAAAACGCTGGGACACCCTGTCTCAGTGCCACATAGGCTGCAGGACTGAGGAGACTGTGGAGCTCTGTTCTTCATGGGAACAGGGCTAGGTAAGTATAAGGTTTTTTTGTTTGTTTGGGGGGCACCCGGGCACTAATTGCAGGGGGCCTTTGTGTGTGGCATTATCTACAGAGGGGGATGTGGCACTATGATTAGGGGGGCTGTGTGGCCCTTACTACAGGGGGATATGTGGCACTATTTAAAAAGGTGGGAGTGTGGCACTATCTATAAAGGGGGGAGTGGGGCACCTTCTACAAGGGGGGACTTTGGAACAATTTACAAAGGGGACTGGGACACTATCTACATAGGGCTCTTTGGCATTATCTACAGAAGGCACTGTGGCAGTATCTAAAAAGGGGCTGTGTGGCACTATCTACAGGGTGTGTATAGCACTATCTACATTGGGCACTGTGGCATTATCTACAGGAAGCAGTCTGTGGTAATATCTACTGGTAACAGTGTGTGGCACTATCTACTGGGGGCAGTATGGGGCACCATCTACAGTGTGGCACTATCTTTGCTGAATTTTACGCTATCAGTAGTGGTCAGCACATATCACCGAGCCCTAGTGATAAAGTGAGACATCACCTGACTGTATACAACCAGATAACCAGAGAGATATACCAGCCACCAGAGTAGTTGTCTAGTGCAGAAATTTTTGTTTGTTTATTTGTATGCAGAAATTCTGGGAAGAAAGCCACGCCTCATTAGCCATACCCACCAGATAAACCATGTCCATAAGACAAACCCACCACAAAAGCCACACCATAAGTGTCCCTAGAAATGTTTTTAAATGTTTGCAACTATGTTAATGTTAAAATGTCGTTGTTTTATCTATGCAAATTATGTGTGAAGGTACTACTACTAGATGTTTCCCTTCTTGAAATCTGTTGTCTACTCCATGTTGATCAAATTCTTTCTCTAGTTACAGAGCAGACGAGACAGGCTACAGAAAGTGGGGGTGTGTCTCTTTACTGCCTGAAAATAGAAGTTTATGAAGAGGGAAGGGGACAGCAGAAGGAGGTAGCAAAGAGAAAAAGACACAGACACGCTACAGCCCATAGAAGTCTCTGGAGAGGGTAGGGGAAGCAGGAGGAGGGTGCAGTAGCAGTGAGAGAGACACAGGCATGCTGCCCTTAGAAGTTCATGGAGAGGGGAGGGAGAAGAGAGGGAGACACGCTGGCCAGAGAAACCTGTGGAGGGGGAGGGGGAGCAGGAGGAGGGCGGAGTAGCAGTTTAGAGAGACACAGACATGCTGCTCATAGAAGTCTGTGGAGAGGGGTGGGGGAGCAGGAACAGAGAGAGACACTGATGCTGCTGTCCATAGAAGTCCATAAAGAGGGGAGAGGGAGCAAGAATAGAGAGAGACACACCCAGATGCTACTGCTTATAGAAGTCTATTGAGAGGGGAGGGAGAGGAGGGAGTAGGAGCAGAATAAGAGAGAGGCATAAAGAAAAAAGACACAGAGGCTGCTGCTGGTCATAATAAGATAGATAGATAGATAGATAGATAGATAGATAGATAGATAGATAGATAGATAGATAGATAGATAGATAATAGATAGAAATCTTACCCCAGTTCTAGATTCTCAGCTACACTGTTCAGTACTACTGTATAACCTCCTCCATGCTGCTGCTGCTTCTAAATATATATATATACACTACCGTTCAAAAGTTTAGGGTCACTTAGAAATGTCCTTATTTTTGAAAGAAAAGCACAGATTTTTTCAATGAAGATAACATTAAATTAATCAGAAATACACTCTATACATTGTTAATGTGCTAAATGACTATTCTAGCTGCAAACGTCTGGTTTTTAATGCAATATCTACATAGGTGTATAGAGGCCCATTTCCAGCAACCATCACTCCAGTGTTCTAATGGTACATTGTGTTTGCTAACTGTGTTAGAAGGCTAATGGATGATTAGAAAACACTTGAAAACCCTTGTGCAATTATTTTAGCACCGCTGTAAACAGTTTTGCTGTTTAGAGGAGCTATAAAACTGACCTTCCTTTGAGCTAGTTGAGAATCTGGTGCATTACATTTGTGGGTTCAAATAAACTCTCAAAATGGCTAGAAAAAGAGAGCTTTCATGTGAAACTCGACAGTCTATTTTTGTTCTTAGAAATTAAGGCTATTCCATGCGAGAAATTGCCAATAAACTGAAGATTTCCTACAACGGTGGGTACTACTCCCTTAAGAGGACAGCACACACAGGCTCTAACCAGAGTAGAAAGAGAAGTGGGAGGCCCCGCTGCACAACTGAGCAACAAGACAAGTACATTAGAGTCTCTAGTTTGAGAAATAGACGCCTCACAGGTCCTCAACTGGCAGCTTCATTAAATAGTACCCGCAAAATGCCAGTGTCAACGTCTACAGTGAAGTGGCGATTCCGGGATGCTGGCCTTCAGGGCAGAATGGCAAAGAAAAAGCCATATCTGAGACTGGCTAATAAAAGGAAAAGATTAATATGGGAAAAAGCACACAGACATTGGACAGAGGAAGATTGGAAAAAAGTGTTATGGACTGACGAATCGAAGTTTGAGGTGTTTGGATCACACAGAAGAACATTTGTGAGACGCAGAACAACTGAAAAGATGCTGGAAGAGTGCCTGACGCCATCTGTCAAGCATGGTGGAGGTAATGTGATGGTCTGGGGTTGCTTTGGTGCTGGTAAAGTGGGAGATTTGTACAAGGTAAAGGGGATTTTGAATAAGGAAGGCTATCACTCCATTTTGCAACGCCATACCATACCCTGTGGACAGCGCTTGATTGGAGCCAATTTCATCCTACAACAGGACAATGACCCAAAGCACACCTCCAAATTATGCAAGAACTATTTAGGGAAGAAGCAGGCAGCTGGAATTCTATCTGTAATGGAGTGGCCAGCGCGGTCACCAGATCTCAACCCCATAGAGCTGTTGTGGGAGCAGCTTGACCGTATGGTACGCAAGAAGTGCCCATCAAGACAATCCAACTTGTGGGAGGGCCTTCTGGAAGCTTGGGGTGAAATTTCTCCCGATTACCTCAGCAAATTAACAGCTAGAATGCCAAAGGTCTGAAATGCTGTAATTGCTGCAAATGGAGCATTCTTTGACGAAAGCAAAGTTTGAAGGAGAAAATTATTATTTCAAATAAAAATCATTATTTCTAACCTTGTCAATATCTTGACTATATTTTCTAGTCATTTTGCAACTCATTTGATAAATATAAGTGTGAGTTTTCATGGAAAACACATTGTCTGGGTGACCCCAAACTTTTGAATGGTAGTGTATATATATATTAAAAAAAAAAAATATATATATATATATATATATATATATATATACAGTGAAGGAAATAAGTATTTGATCCCTTGCTGATTTTGTAAGTTTGCCCACTGTCAAAGACATGAACAGTCTAGAATTTTTAGGCTAGGTTAATTTTACCAGTGAGAGAGAGATTATATTTAAAAAAAAACAGAAAATCACATTGTCAAAATTATATATATTTATTTGCATTGTGCACAGAGAAATAAGTATTTGATCCCTTTGGCAAACAAGACTTAATATTTGGTGGCAAAACCCTTGTTGGCAAGCACAGCAGTCAGACGTTTTTTTGTAGTTGATGATGAGGTTTGCACACATGTTATATGGAATTTTGGCCCACTCCTCTTTGCAGATCATCTGTAAATCATTAAGATTTCGAGGCTGTCGCTTGGCAACTCGGATCTTCAGCTCCCTCCATAAGTTTTCGATGGGATTAAGGTCTGGAGACTGGCTAGGACACTCCATGACCTTAATGTGCTTCTTTTTGAGCCACTCCTTTGTTGCCTTGGCTGAATGTTTCGGGTCATTGTCGTGCAGGAAGACCCAGCCACAAGCCATTTTTAATGTCCTGGTGGAGGGAAGGAGGTTGTCACTCAGGATTTGACGGTACATGGCTCCATCCATTCTCCCATTGATGCCGTGAAGTAGTCCTGTGCCCTTAGCAGAGAAACACTCCCAAAACATAATGTTTTCACCTCCATGCTTGACAGTGGGGACGGTGTTCTTTGGGTCATAGGCAGCATTTCTCTTCCTCCAAACACGGCGAGTTGAGTTAATGCCAAAGAGCTCAATTTTAGTCTCATCTGACCACAGCACCTTCTCCCAATCACTCTCAGAATCATCCAGATGTTCATTTGCAAACTTCAGACGGGCCTGTACATGTGCCTTCTTGAGCAGGGGGACCTTGCAGGCACTGCAAGATTTTAATCCATTACGGCGTAATGTGTTACCAATGGTTTTCTTGGTGACTGTGGTCCCAGCTGCCTTGAGATCATTACCAAGTTCCCCCCGTGTATTTTTCGGCTGAGCTCTCACCTTCCTCAGGATCAAGGATACCCCACGAGGTGAGATTTTGCATGGAGCCCCAGATCGATGTCGATTGACGGTCATTTTGTATGTCTTCCATTTTCTTACTATTGCACCAACAGTTGTCTCCTTCTCACCCAGCGTCTTACTTATGGTTTTGTAGCCCATTCCAGCCTTGTGCAGGTCTATGATCTTGTCCCTGACATCCTTAGAAAGCTCTTTGGTCTTGCCCATGTTGTAGAGGTTAGAGTCAGACTGATTAATTGAGTCTGAGGACAGGAGTCTTTTATACAGGTGACCATGTAAGACGGCTGTCTTTAATGCAGGCACCAAGTTGATTTGGAGCGTGTAACTGGTCTGGAGGAGGCTGAACTCTTAATGGTTGGTAGGGGATCAAATACTTATTTCTCTGTGCACAATGCAAATAAATATATATAATTGTGACAATGTGATTTTCTGTTTTTTTTCAAATATAATCTATCTCTCACTGGTAAAATTAACCTAGCCTAAAAATTCTAGACTGTTCATGTCTTTGACAGTGGGCAAACTTACAAAATCAGCAAGGGATCAAATACTTATTTCCTTCACTGTATATATATATATATATATATATATATATACCAACCGCTCAGATTGTGTAAGTCGAATTGTCACACTTTTGGGGTTAATAAAGCACCTACTTTTTTCACCATAAGCCTTTATGAGTGATGCCTATTTACTGCTTTTTATATATATATATGTATATATATATATATATATATATATATATATATATATATATATATATATATATATATACAAACGAATAGACAGCCCAACACAGGTTCCAATTCAGTGAAAAAAAGGTTTATTCATCCATATGGCAGTGCAATATTTCAGCCCACATGGGCCTTTCTCAAGCAATGCCAATGACATGTCTGTACAATCATATACATTTACTTTAGATTCCTTTGTTGCAAGGCAAATTTTCTATGGCAGCCAAATTATAGGGGCAACTAAGACAATTTTGCCACATTTCCTTTTATTTCATATCCCCTACAAGCTTCTTACAATTGCCAATACATTACATGTGCAGCGACAGACAAGATGGAATACAGATAGTATCATAATGTACTTTATCCTTTAATTGGAAAATGGAGCTCTGTGGTGTTACGCTAAGAGGTAAAATGGTAGTAAAGAAATCATGGGGAGATATTGAAAATGAGTTAACAGTCTATGTTGTTCTATGGAAACATTTGAAATCAAGGCGTTCAGTAACGCCGACCAAAGGGACAAGCTGACATGAAGATTCAGTTTAGCCCGAATCTACCTTTCTAAGCATTTTCATTAAATTTTAGCTGATGGGCAAGTCCACCAGATGTGGAACAATGAGCCCACTTCTTCGCAGTCACGGAAAACAAAGATTAGATTGAGAAGGAAACATTTTCGCCAGTCAGACAGGAGTTAGATATCATTTTGTAGGACCGATATACATGTGAACATGTGAAATTATTTTCCTATCTTCCTCCGTTATTTACATATCGGTGCCGTTATATTTGGTGCCAGATATGTAAATAAGCCCCTGAACTGTCAATGGGGCATTTCTATCTAGCTAAATGGCAAGGGGGTGTGATTTCCTCGATCTTACACTATCCAATCGGCTAGGGAAAGTGTCAGGGTGGCATGCGCTGTGTTCCCTCCCGCGAAAATACAGACGGGCTGGTGGTTCTGAAGCGCTCTCTCAATCTATGTGTGTTCTCGCGGGAGGGTACACAGCGCAAGCCGCCCTGACACTGTCCGTAGCTGATTGGACAGTGTCAGAGCGAAGACATCACGCCCCCTTGCCATTTAGTTAGCTAGAAACACACTGTTGACTGTTCAGGGGCTTATTTACATGTCAGGCGCCAAATATAACGGCACCAATATGTAAATAAAGGAGGAAATTAGAAAAATTATTTCAAGTGAGACAGTGTTTGTGAAGCCCTGACTGTTACATGCTGCACACAGCTGCACATGTATGGGCAGGTGAAAGGTTCTCTTTAAAGCTATGTTTTGCCTAAAAGGCAGATACCGCTGGCAGACTTGGGGTCTTTGTTAGGCCCCTAGTTGCCATGATAAACCATCAACACCTCTGGGCACTTATGGGCAGACAGAGGGGGAGATACCTGCCTCTGTCAAGCTCCATAGATTCTGTGGTCGCTATTAACCATGACATCTAAGGAGCAGCTCCTTTTTTGTCAATCGCAGCTTGGCTCCTGCAGTTGATGACACGGAACAGGTCCTGTGTCGGCGCGATTATCATGATGTCTTAGAACCTTTAATTAAGACAGTTAATGACGTACAGTACACGTATGTCATGTTGCCATAAAGAGTTAAGCAAAGCAGTCCTCATCACACCTGTTACTGTTTCTATTGGAAAAATCATTAAGTAAATGAAAACTCCATCACTGGTACCCATGAGGAATTATAGCTTTCTACAATAAGCCTTCATGTGACAAGAAATTGTTATAGCAGTGATTGATTCCATTTCTTAAATACTATTTCAGGAGCAGCAGGCGGCTGTGAGAGTCAATATAAACAGCTTGAGCATAGCTTCATACAAATATATCTCAAGTCACTGTGAGCTTTTTCTTTTACATTTATTTCTATTTTGCTGTTTCATTTGGAGCGGTTAATATCACCACGTCTTGTTTTTTTTAATACTAAAGTAATAAAACTTATTAAGCAGGTAAAATTACTCTGAGATTCTGGGGGGGGGGGGTGCTGTTTATATTGACAGGGTGCACACCAACTATGGGATACTGGACAGAATAAAAAGGTTTAGGCTTTAAAGTGGGTTGGTCAGATATTTAATGTTGCCTTGTCTAAGAGCAACATAAAGAGGTGATAGTCACACTGAGTTCCGCATAGTCACTTATCAGTTAATGTTTCATAGTTTAAGAGTATTTAGGACATATACTTGAGGCCCGCGACTGGCGCTCCATGCTTTAGGCCAAGTATATACATATAGTCCAGAGAAATTGGGTTGAATCCAGCACGGACAGTTAATTAAAATGGAAGAAATAATTCCAAGTTTAATTGGCCAGTATGTTTGGCAGGTTAAAATCAGGAATAAGGAGCACGGTGTGACATCCTGATGTTGTGGGGAAAAAATTGTGGTAGTGGTAGATAGAAAGCCTACGCGTTTCAGACGCTCCAAGCGTCCTTAATCATGGCTTTATGCACAGTAAGACGGAGAAAAGTGTCAATAAGCGGTTGGAGGGCAGGGAGGAGTGCAAACGTTTTAATATTCTTGGACTCAACTTGCCGTACCATTAAGTTTGACTGTAAATTCTCCTAAACTACATAACATTACCTCAGTGTGTCGGTCACTTCTTTATGCTGCCCTCAGACAGGGCCCTGGGCAGCATAAATATGTGACAGATCTGGGGGCATGTGAAGATAAATACAGAGCTTGGATTTATTGGTAGAATGCAAGTTATACCCAAGTGAATGTGCTAGGAACTACCCAGACTTTATTTTCAGTCTGTAAACAGGAACCTTTTTTTTTATGTTCTGCAAGTATGTATTTTTCATACATATGTTCACGTATGTACAGCATTTACAATTTACATATATAATTAATCTACATAAAATGTGGAGTAATTTTACTTATCTTTGTCTGATCTTGAAAGTACCAGTATGTATTATAACCCAAAGCTGCATTAACATTCTGCAAACTGCAGAGCTGAAAGCTTCCGCCAGTCATTGCATTCAAAGAAGTGTTTTTACACAAGGCACTGTACAGTAATCGGATGTATGAAAACGAACAATCCCCCTGCATTATAGGATCACGGCTACACTGTTAGAGACGTGTCTATCAGGAAGCTTCTTGTCTGTTACTTATAATAACTATCAGAATTGTAAATGCAGCTCTGGACTATAGAACAGGCTGTAACTCAGGGTCAGTAAAGGATAGGTGATGCAATGTATTTACAAAGACATACACATAAGAGTGTGATGTGGCCACCATTTATCACCGCAAACTCAGACATTCAGCCTAACATGCATGTAAGGTGCTGTGAATGAGGCAGAGGGAATAACTGCCTGACATTTTATCCACAGCTAATATGAGGCGGAAGTGGGGGAACAAATACCCATGAGATGGAAGCCTGGACTTTTTATCTTCCATTTTATATATTATTCTCAAAGTTTTAAAACGACTGATTCACTTATGTAACACTTTAACCTTTGTTCTTCTTTTTAGATGTCTCACCGCAAGCTAAAAAGATATTTCCTCTTTCTTAGACAGACTATGAATCTGCTCGCATAGCTAAAATATATGATGATTACAGTTATAACAAAACATGTGATATAAAATGATATAATGTGATATAATGTGACATAATGTACACGTGTTCTTTTATGATGACTCCAGGATAAAATCCCTTGTGATTTAGAGAAGGAGACATGGTCAATATTGATTGGATAGACTGAAGGCCACAGCCCCTCTTATGTGATTGGAGGGGGAGACATAAACAACACCCCTTTTAACCCGTTAGTGACCGGCCCATAGTCTTTTTACGTCGGTCACTAACGGGCCTTATTCTGATGCCATAGACTTTTTATGTCGCGGCATCGGAATAAGTAAACAGAGCAGGGAGCCGTCAAATCTCCCTGCTCTCAGTTGCCAGAGGCAGCTGAGGGCTGGGGGCGTCCCTGCTCTGCCGGGTGAGATTGATATTAGTATCGATCTCACCCGTTTAACACCTCAGATGCAGTGCTCAATAGCGAGCACCGCATCTGAGTGGTTTTGGAGAGAGGGAGGGAGCTCCCTCTCTCTCCCACCGACACCCGGCGATACGATCGCCGAGTGTCTGTGTCTCCAATGGCAGCCGGCGGCCTAATAAAGGCCCCCATGTCTGCCTGTAATGAATGCCTGCTAGGTCATGCCACAGGCATGACCTAGCAGATGCCTGTCCGTTTTAAATGGACAGGCAGTAATACACTGCAATACAGAAGTATTGCAGTGTATTATAATAGCGATCGGAGGATCGCATAGTGAAGTCCCCTAGTGGGACTAGTAAAAAAGTAAAAAAAAAGTTTAATAAAGTTACTAAAAAAAAATGTGAAAAAAAATGAAAAACCCACTTTTTCCCCTTACAAACTGCTTTACTATTAAAAAACCAAAATAAAGTAAAAAAGTTACACATATTTGGTATCGCCGCGTCCATAACGACCCCGACTATAAAGCTATTACATTACTTAACCCGCACGGTGAACGCCGTAAAAAAATGTAATAAAAAACTACGGAAAAATGGCTGTTTTCTGTGAATCCTGACTTTAAAAAAATGTGATTAAAAAGTGATCAAAAAGTCGCATCTACTCCAAAATGGTACCAATAAAAACTACAAGTCATCCCCGAAAAAAAAAAAGCCCTCATACAACCCCATCGGCGAAAAAATAAAAACGTTACGGCTCTTCAAATATGGAGACACAAAAAACAAATAATTTTGAAAAAAAAGCGTTTTTACTGTGTAAAAGTAGTAAAACATACAAAAACTATACAAATTTGGTATCGTTGCAATCGTAACAACCCGCTGAATAAAGTTATTGTGTTATTTATACCACACGGTAAACGGCGTAGATTTAGGACGCAAAAAAGAGTGGCGAAATTTCAGATTTTTTTCTATTCCCCCCAAAAAAAAGTTAATAAAAGTTAATCAATAAATAATATGTGCCTCAAAATGGTGCTATTAAAAAATACAACTTGTCCCGCAAAGAACAAGACCTTATACAGCTATGTCGACGCAAAAATAAAAAAGTTATAGCTGTTGGAATGCGACGATGGAATAACGTAAAAAATAGCTTGGTCATTAAGGTCCAAAATAGGCTGGTCATTAAGGGGTTAATGATATATAATATATGTATTGTTTGCTAGTAAACTAGAGAAACTGATTGCACTTACAAAATGTGTGAAGTGTGTAGTTTCTCTCCGATGCATCGTCAAGCTCTCCCACATATTTGAAACCAGATAAGAGACTACGAGGTCCAGTTGATGACCTGCCTAAATTGATGACCCTAGCACCGACTAGAGTAGAAACACAAGGATGTTTACCAGCCATAAATACACTAGGGTGTCAGGGAAAACTTAAATCTTATGTGCATAGCCAACTTTAGCTGGCCAAGGCAGACAATACTTGTAATAGGCGTGCAAAATGAATTTTGTTGTCAAAGAAGCTGTTGTTTTATTAGTATTTTCTTTGTTAGTTCTCTTAAATGGCGTGTATGATGGCATATATATATATATATATATATATATATATTTATATATATACATATACAGATATATATTCTTTGTACAATTAAATGGATACTGTGTTTGAACAGTTGATAATGCTGGTGTACAATGAGTGCTTTCCTTAAAGAGGCTCTGTCACCAGATTTTGCAACCCCTATCTCCTATTGCAGCAGATCGGCGCTGCAATGTAGATAAGAGTAACGATTTTTTTTCTCGCTGTGACGTCACTTCCTGCCCCAGGTCCTGCATCGTGTCGGACGAGCGAGGACATATCAGCACCAGGCGACAGAGGCTACATCGACTTACCTGCAAACGCCGATGCTGCTGCAGAATCAACTGTAGCCTCTGTCGCCTGGTGCCGATGTGTCCTCGCTCGTCCGACACGATGCAGGACCTGGGGCAGGAAGTGACGTCACAGCGTGAGCTCTCGAGAACACGCTGTGTGTCTGTGCACTGCCAGAAGCTGGGTGTTAACGAAGAGAAGTGGATGATGCTGATTCGTCAGCATCATACACTTCTATTCACAACGCCCAGCTAGTAAAAGAAGTAAAAACGCCCAGATGTACATACACAATACACGCCCACTTGGACATAACTTTAAACACGCCCAGTTGTACTTAAGAAAGCCTCATTTACATAAATATAAAAATGGTCATAACTTGGCCAAAAATGCTCGTTTTTGGAAAAAAAAAACGTTACTCTTATCTACATTGCAGCGCCGATCTGCTGCAATAGGAGATAGGGGTTGCAAAATCTGGTGACAGAGCCTCTTTAATGTCCCTGTTAATGGAATGGGGTGAATTTTTTTTTTTACTGTACACAATTGGTGAGGAAGGTTAGGAAGATGGGGGGCAATTAAATGAATGATTGTTTATTGAACTTTAGTGCCTAAGCTGGGGGGTGGTGGGGTATTCTGAAACCTATGTGGTGGGCACCAGCAGAGCTTGTCCCACCACTGTATGTTTCTATATATGTTTAAAGTAAAAGGATGCACATAGTTACTTTTGTAAAATCGTGCATTAACCCCTTCCTGCACCCCTCCCAACTCGTCCCGCAAAAAGCAAGCCCTCACAAAGCTACATCGACAGAAGGAATAAAAATGGTATGGCTCCTAGAATGAGGAGACCAAAAAAATATATAAACTTTCTAAAAAAAAATTAATTGGGTTATATTGTGCAAAAGTAGTAAAAAAAAATCCTCAAACTATATACATTTGTTATCACCGTAATCATTTTTTGCAGAGGGAATAAAGTTATGTTATTTATAACTTTTTTTCTATCTGCCCAAAAAATTAATAACAGTTAATATTTACCCCAAAATTGTGCCATTAGAACTTATCTTGCAAAAATCAAGCCCTCATACGTCTACGTCGATAAAAAATAAATAAAAAGTTTTGGCTTTCATAATGTGGAGATGAAAAAAGAAAGAAAATGGCTGGTTCCTTAAAGCCCAAACTAGCCTGCATCCTTAAGGGGTTAAATTTTAGTCCTCAAGTACCAATCTGAAGTCACAGACGTAACTTGAAGCTTCTGTTCCCCCAATGCAACATCTGTACCTGGGTCTACCACCTAACATGTATAATTTATAATACTGGTCTCTTACGTGGCAGAGATGCCTTAGGGCCACCTCAGGCACCACGGCCTGGGTGAGACTGCTACCTCTTTCTTACATAAAGTAGTATAGGAAGCTTTTTGTTAGAAATTCTGCCTTATGATGACAGAAATATCTGAAAGGCATTGACTTAACAATAAGTGATAATCAGTTATGTGCAATTCTAGTCTATGTTCTTAGTAGTATTAAGAATAAATTCTGGTAATTCTATGATGATCACAAGTAATATATTAGTAACTTTCAGCATGCTGTGATTTTATGATGTATGCCTCAGAAAGACAAATGACTAGTTCCCGAAAGACATGAAAGAATTATGCATCACAATTATGCACAATTATGCAGATTTTATATTAAGTCATTTTTTTGACCGGTTGTATGGTAACTGGTTCATTAAAATCATATTAAATTATGTGTCACTTGAAAAGTTTAATTAAATCATCACTGCATATGGCAGAATATAATAAAAAGAGTCTATGTAATTTCCCAATCTAATTAAACAAATGTCATTCTTGTTTTTTATATAAGACTAGCAGAGTTACCCGGCTATTTGTTTGTTGTTTGCGCGTGTGGTTAGCCTGGAGACGGGCTTGGGTCCGTTCAGAGGTTACAGCAGCTCGGCCAGCACCCATGTGCTTTGCTGCAGGAGTCTTTCGTTCAAGTGCAGGGTTCCTTTTACTCCATGACTGGTCTGAAATGGGTTCAATTTATGAGAATGCTGAAATCTAGTACAGGTAGAGTGTAATATAGGTACAGTCCGTTCACGGCGAGTAAAGAAAGATGGCTTGATTGTTAAGGAAACCTGGTGTAAAACAAAAATGTCAGTTTTTTTTATGGGGACCTGGTGTAAAACCATGTGTATGTCAGTGAGGCTAAGGGTATGTTCACACGTAGTCAACAAAAACGTCTGAAAATCCAGAGCTGTTTTCAAGGGAAAACAGACCCTGCTTTTCAGACGTTTTTTTACCAACTAGCATTTTTCGCAGCGTTTTCACGCCGTTTTCGCTGCGTTTTTTACGTCCGTTTTTGGAGCTGTTTTCATTGGAGTCTATGAGAAAACAGCTCCAAAAACGTCCAAAGAAGTGTCCTGCACTTCTTTTGACGAGGCTGTATTTTTACGCGTCGTCGTTTGACAGCTGTCAAACGACGACGCGTAAATAACAGGTCGTCTGCACAGTACGTCGGCAAACCCATTCAAATGAATGGGCAGATGTTTGCCGACGTATTATAGCCCTATTTCCAGACGTAAAACGAGGCAAAATACGCCTCGTATACGTCTGAAATTTGGCCGTGTGAACATACCCTAAGAATGAAGAAATTCATCATATACCCACATATATAAATGCCTTCAACACAGTAAGGCAGTATATTCTGTATGGCTACCTCAGTTCTCTGTTCCTGGTTATTTATCACATCTTTTATATAACTTTATTCTATGTCCTCAAACTATTCTATATGTTATTTCCGTTGTCCCCGGTCCAACTCGCCGGATCACAGTGGAGGGCAAGTGCGCTGATGGGGGGAGTGGCCTACGCACCCTTCATCCACTGTCTTCGTTCGGGGCTGTATGTGGGAGGCGCTGTCAGACATCGCTGCCTCACATCCTCCCCGTTGACGTGGTTCCGGAAGTGGGGAGGCGGCCATATTTGTACCCCCTGTCTGATGCCGTCTTTCTCCTTCCGTTGTAAACCGGTGGTTCCAGACCCGGAACACATGGGTCAGGTAGTATATAGGAGGTGGTCCCGCCAGAATGATGCCACCCCCCAGACGAAGGCATTCGCCAAAACACGCGCCGGGTGTTGGCGTCTTCTCTGTACAAGACCATGACCTCGAGTATGTATGTTACCTTCAACAGGTGTTTGTGTTATATGCTTTTGGTCTTATGTTATTTTGCCCTTCAGTTAATGGGCTACACAGTTCTCAGCTTAACATTTGATTTACACACAGTCTGTTAGTATGTGGCTATAGGCTGTGCTACCTGCATCTCGCAGCACTTTATATTTGGCTACTATTGCTATTAACATTAAGCACCTGCTATACACCTTATGCGGTTTGGCTGTCCCTCCTGGACTCCAATTCACATATGTGCCTGTATCTTGACATTACCCATAAGCATGCTCGTTATACGTGTTTTCTTTGGTCTTGCATAGTTCTTAGCATAGCATTCTCATTGTGTGACTCATCTTTTTATTCTGTTGTGTCTATCTGTAATAAAATGTATATTTTTTTATTCAAGCATTTTGTGCCAGAGTTGATCATTTTTCTAGTCTGTAGGTCTCTCCACAGTGTAATATAGGTACAGTCCGTTCACGGTGAGCAAAGAAAGATGGCTGGATTGTTAAGGAAACCTGGTGTTAAACAAAAATGTATTTTTTTTATGGGGACCTGGTATAAAACCGTGTGTTTGTCAGTGAGGCTAAGAATGAAGAACCTGCAAGCTTATATTGGCTAATATGGGTCATCCGATGTGATATGGAGAAGGCCTAGAATACGGGTCATCTGATGTGATATAGAGGAGTACCCTTGATGTGGAAACCAGTGGTGCCAGTGATATGGAAGAGGACATTTTAAATGGAAGCCAATAGTGCCATATTTGTGTTAGGCAACGTCTGTTCCTTTAAGATCGCATTAACTACTGGTCGAGCTTTTGGGCAGTTCTGTTTTTACTTTGAGCCTATTTCTCTTCACTGTCTTTCTTCCTATTAGAGGTAAGGGTGGAGTATTTATACCTGGCTTCCTCCACTTGTTCTTTGCTTGTGATTTACTTGTCCTCAGATGTTTTGATCAAGCTTCTAACAATACCCTTGTAAAGGATCTGCCAGGCACAGCTTCGGGGTTAACTCCCAGAACTAATCAGTCAGCACCTGAGAATACATCCCTGAGACTGACTCCTGCTTCCACCATTCAGGCTGGCAGGCTTAGGAGTGGGAGAGCCTATCGTAACCTGGCCAGACTCAGCTAGCTCCCGCCCTCGGTCTATTTAAGCCTGCCCTTCCTGTCCCTCGGTGCTTGTGATTCTTTCCTTGTGGTTTCCCGGCCCAGCAACAGCTCCTGCTATTTTTGATCCTGCTCCATACAGACCCTGGCTTACCGACTACTCTTCTGCTTTTCGTTTTGTACCTCGCACACTCCTGGCTTGACTCGGCTCGTTCACCACTCTGGTTGCTCACGGTGTTGCCGTGGGCAACGGCCCCTTTTCCTTGCTTGTGTTCCTTTGTATGTTTGTCGTGTTTGTCATGCACTTACTGAGCGCAGGGACCGCTGCCCAGTTGTACCCCGTCGCTAGGGCGGGTCGTTGCAAGTAGGCAGGGACAGAGTGGCGGGTAGATTAGGGCTCACTTGTCCGTCTCCCTACCCCCTGCCATTACATAATCACAAGCAACTGCGTTCGTTGCCCATTCCCCAGAGACCTTGGACACATATCTCCATGGATTTTATCACGATTTGCCTCCATCCCAAGGCAAGTCGGTGGTGTGGGTGGTGGTGGACCGCTTCAGTAAGATGTGCCACTTTGTGCCCCTCAAGAAACTACCCAACGCCAAAACGTTGGCTACCTTGTTTGTCAAACACATCCTGCGTCTCCATGGGGTCCCTGTCAATATTGTTTCGGACAGAGGGGTACAATTTGTTCCATTGTTTTGGAGAGCCTTCTGTATGAAGTTGGGGATTGATCTGTCCTTCTCCTCTGCCTTCCATCCTGAAACCAATGGCCAAACGGAGAGGACTAATCAATCTCTAGAACAATACTTAAGGTGTTTTGTCTCTGACTGTCAATTTGATTGGGTCTTTTTCATTCCCCTCGTCCAATTTTCCCTTAATAACCGGGTCAGTAACTCGTCAGGGGTCTCTCCTTATTTTTGTAATTTTGGGTTTAATCCACGGTTCTCCTCCGTTTCACCTGGTAGTTCCAACAATCCCGAGGTAGAGGTCGTTCATCGGGAACTGTGCACAGTCTGGGCCCAGGTTCAGAAAAACCTAGAGGTGTCCCAGAGCGTACAAAAAACTCAGGCTGATAAAAAACGTTCTGCTAACCCCCTGTTTATGGTCGGGGATCTGGTGTGGTTGTCGTCTAGGAACTTGCGTCTCAAGGTTCCGTCCAAGAAGTTTGCTCCCCGGTTTATTGGGCCGTATAATGTCATTGAGGTCCTCAATCCTGTCTCCTTCCGGCTGCAGTTGCCCCCGTCTTTTCGTATACACGACGTGTTTCATGCCTCCCTCCTCAAACGCTGCTCCCCGTCCTTGGCTCTCTCGAGGAGACCTCCTGTTCCCGTCCTCACCCCTGAGGGGGTGGAATTCGAGGTGGCCAGGATTGTGGACAGCAAGATGGTCCAAGGCTCCCTCCAGTACCTGGTCCATTGGAGAGGATACGGGCCCGAGGAGAGGACTTGGGTACCCGCCCGGGATGTTCACGCTGGGGTATTGGTCAGGAGGTTCCACCTGCGTTTCCCCAGTAAGCCAGGTCCACTTAGAAAGGGTCCGGTGGCCCCTCATAAAAGGGGGGGTACTGTAAAGGATCTGCCAGGCACAGCTTCGGGGTTAACTCCCAGAACTAATCAGTCAGCACCTGAGAATACATCCCTGAGACTGACTCCTGCTTCCACCATTCAGGCTGGCAGGCTTAGGAGTGGGAGAGCCTATCGTAACCTGGCCAGACTCAGCTAGCTCCCGCCCTCGGTCTATTTAAGCCTGCCCTTCCTGTCCCTCGGTGCTTGTGATTCTTTCCTTGTGGTTTCCTGGCCCAGCTACAGCTCCTGCTATTTTTAATCCTGCTCCATACAGACCCTGGCTTACCGACTACTCTTCTGCTTTTAGTTTTGTACCTCGCACACTCCTGGCTTGACTCGGCTCGTTCACCACTCTGGTTGCTCACGGTGTTGCCGTGGGCAACGGCCCCTTTTCCTTGCTTGTGTTCCTTTGTATGTTTGTCGTGTTTGTCGTGCACTTACTGAGCGCAGGGACCGCCGCCCAGTTGTACCCCGTCGCCTAGGGCGGGTCGTTGCAAGTAGGCAGGGACAGAGTGGCGGGTAGATTAGGGCTCACTTGTCCGTCTCCCTACCCCCTGCCATTACAACCCTATACCTCTGACTTCTGAACTTCTTGGAAACTGACCTCGGCTTGTCTCTGGATAACACCTTGTTTACTGATTTGGAATATCTGCTCCCAGCCAGTTTTGACCTCTGCTATACCTGATATCCACCTGCTTTCTGATTTGTATTTTCTGTTTACCCTCTGGCTGTCTGGTTATCCTGTTCAGGTTTGCCTGCATTGCACCTGTCTAACATATTCAACACTGAACTCTGCTAAAACAACCTGAGTTCTATGAAGCAAAAACCATCCTGCCTTGCGGTCGGCTCTGGCGAAAACCATAGAGTATCATTAGATCCGTTGATCAGAGATGAGACGAATTTGAGGTTGCGGATTCATTTGCATGCTCACTCCCGGCACTCTCCTGCAGCCTTTGGGGAATCCCATTACAATTTGCTTTTGTATTGCAATTTTTGTGAATATATGGCAAGGACGGTAGGCCCTAGAGAGTCGAAACCCAGTGTAAAACCTTCGAAAGCGCCTCAAGAACAGACAACACAAATACATTTTTATGTACTTATCTATCTATCTATCTATCTATCTATCTATCTATCTATCTATCTATCTATCTATCTACAGAAATACAAAAATAGGCAGCACACCATAGATGAAGTGAAAAAAGAAGGGTACTTTATTGGCCCCAAGTGCGACGTTTCAGCTCTATCCACTAGAGCCTTTCTCAAGGCTTGAGAAAGGCTCTAGTGGATAGAGCTGAAACGTCGCACTTGGGGCCAATAAAGTACCCTTCTTTTTTCACTTCATCTATGGTGTGCTGCCTATTTTTGTATGTCTGTGGATATTGAGAGCTTGGTCGGTTCTCTGGGATTTGCACCCATCTTTTCTTATTCACCGGTGCTGCTGGATTTTTCTTTTTTTGGATTTTTCTTTTTTTGGCTCTATCTATCTATCTATCTATCTATCTATCTATCTATCTATCTATCTATCTATCTATCTATCTATCTATCTATCTATCTATCTGTAAAGGATCTGCCAGGCACAACTTCTGTGTATACGCCCATAGGTAATCAGTCTGCACCTGAGTCTATGCCTTTGAGACTGAGTCCATCTTCCACCACTCAGGATGGCAGGCTTAGGAGTGGGAGAGCCTATCGCAGCCTGGCCAGACGGAGCTAGCTCCCGCCCTCTGTCTATTTATACCTGCCTTTCCTGTTCCTCCTTTGCTTGTGATTCTTCTCGTGTGGTTTCCTGGCCCAGCTACAGCTTCTATCTATTTGATCTTGCTCCATACTGACCCCGGCTTACTGACTACTCTCCTGCTCTGCGTTTGGTACCTCGTTCTCTCCTGGTTTGACTTGGCTCGTTCACCACTCTTGTTGCTCACGGTGTTGCCGTGGGCAACTGCCCCTTTTCCCTTAGCTTTGTGTACCCTTGTCTGTTTGTCTCGTGCACTTACTGAGCATAGGGACCGCCGCCCAGTTGTACCCCGTCGCCTAGGGTGGGTTGTTGCAAGTAGGCAGGGACAGAGTGGCGGGTAGATTAGGGCTCACTTGTCCGTTTCCCTACCCCCATCATTACATAATCACAAGCCCATATACCTAGTCTACCCTGGTCTCTGACACTACTATGGACCCCCTTGAGACCCTGGCCCAGCAAATGCAGGGTCTCTCCCTACAGGTCCAGGCCCTGGCTCAGAGGGTCAACACAGCATGACGCTGCCATGGTAGTACCCCTCACCTCACCTCTTGAACCCCACCTCAAGTTGCCTGACCGGTTCTCAGGGGACCGGAGGACTTTTCTCTCCTTTCGGGAGAGTTGTAGGCTCTATTTTCGTCTAAAGCCCCACTCCTCAGGTTCTGAGAGCCAGCGGGTGGGTATAATTATGTCCCGTCTCCAGGAAGGGCCCCAAGAATGGGCCTTCTCCTTGGCTCCAGACGCCCCTGAACTTTCCTCCGTTGACCATTTCTTTTCTGCTCTCGGACTCATTTATGACGAGACTGATAGGACTGCCTTTGCCGAGAGTCAGCTGGTGACCTTACGTCAGGGTAAGAGACCTGTGGAGGAGTATTGCTCTGACTTTAGGAAGTGGTGCGTAGCTTCTCGGTGGAATGACCCTGCCTTAAGGTGCCAGTTTAGGTTGGGTCTGTCGAACGCCCTGAAAGACCTGCTAGTTAGCTATCCCTGTTCTGACTCCTTAGACCAGGTTATGGCTTTAGCGGTACGACTTGACCGACATCTCAGGGAACGACAACTTGAACGGTTTTGTGTTTTCCCCTCTGACTCCCCCATGATGCCTCCCGAGGTCCCGTTGCTTCGCTCTTCCACGGAAGACTCGGAGGTACCTATGCAACTCGTGTACCCCCGACAACAAAGAGAGTTCCGCAGGAAGAATGGTCTCTGCTTCTATTGTGGGGATGACAAACATCAAGTGAACACCTGTCCTAGGCGTAAGAATAAGCAGCCGGAAAACTTCCGCGCCTAAGTGATCATCGGGGAGGTCACTTGGGCGCACAGGTATTTCCCGTAAATATGAAACGTAATAAAATCTTGCTTCCCTTTCAGGTCTCTTTTGGTGGTAGGTCTGCTACCGGCAGTGCCTTCGTGGATTCAGGGTCTTCTACTAATATCATGTCTGTGGAATTTGCTATGTCTCTAGCTATGCCTTTGATTGATTTGCCTAAACCTGTCCCGGTAGTGGGTATCGACTCCACTCCTCTTGCTAATGGTTATTTTACACAGCATACCCCTGTTTTTGAACTCCTTGTTGGCTCCATGCATTTGGAGCAGTGCTCTGTACTGGTGATGCAGGGATTATCGTCCGATTTGGTTTTAGGCCTTCCCTGGTTGCAGTTGCATAATCCCACGTTTGATTGAAATACTGGGGAGCTTACCAAATGGGGTAATGAATGCTTGACGTCATGTTTTTCTGTTAATTATATTTCTCCCCCTGATGAGGTGAACACGCTACCTGAGTTTGTTCAGGACTTCGCTGATGTTTTCTCTAAGGAGGCCTCCAAAGTGTTACCTCCTCATAGAGAATACGATTGCGCTATCGAATTGGTACCAGGAGCTAAGCTCCCTAAGGGTAGGATATTTAATCTTTCTTGCCCCGAACATGAAGCCATGAGAGAGTATATCCAGGAATGCCTGGCCAAGGGTTACATTCGCCCCTCTACTTCTCCGGTAGGTGCTGGCTTCTTCTTCGTAGGGAAGAAGGATGGTGGTCTTAGGCCATGCATTTACTACCGTAACTTGAATAAGGTCACGGTAAGGAACCAGTATCCCCTTCCTTTGATTCCTGATCTCTTTAATCAGGTTCAAGGGGCCCAATGGCTCTCTAAGTTTGATCTACGGGGGGCGTATAACCTTATCCGCATCAAAGAGGGGGATGAGTGGAAGACTGCGTTTAACACGCCCGAAGGTCACTTCGAATACCTCGTCATGCCCTTTGGGTTGTGTAATGCTCCTGCGGTCTTCCAGAATTTCATAAATGAGATTTTAAGAGATTACCTGGGGGTATTTCTTGTAGTGTACCTTGATGAAATACTGGTGTTTGGGCGCACAGGTATTTCCCGTTAATGTGAAACGCAATAAAATTTTGCTTCCCTTTCAGGTCTCGTTTGCTGGCCGGTCTGCCACGGGCAGTGCTTTCGTGGATTCTGGCTCATCTGCTAATATCATGTCTGTGGAATTTGCTATGTCTCTAAAGATGCCTTTTATTGATTTACCTTATCCTATCCCTGTAGTAGGTATCGACTCAACCCCCCTTGCTAATGGTTATTTTACTCAGCATACTCCTGTTTTTGAACTCCTGGTTGGCTCCATGCATTTGGAGCAGTGCTCTGTACTGGTGATGCAGGGATTATCGTCTGATCTGGTATTAGGTCTTCCCTGGTTGCAGTTGCATAATCCCACGTTTGATTGGAATACTGGGGAGCTTACTAAATGGGGTAATGAATGTCTTATGTCATGTCTTTCTGTTAACTCTATTTCTCCCCGGGAGGAGGTAAACACGCTTCCTGAGTTTGTTCAGGACTTCGCCGATGTGTTTTCTAAGGAGGCCTCCGAGGTGTTGCCCCCCCATAGAGATTACGATTGCGCCATCGATTTGGTGCCTGGTGCCAAGCTTCCTAAGGGTAGGATATTTAATCTTTCATGTCCTGAACGTGAAGCTATGAGGGTGTATATCCAAGAATGCCTGGCCAAGGGTTTCATTCGCCCCTCGACTTCTCCTGTAGGTGCTGGCTTCTTCTTCGTGGGGAAGAAGGATGGTGGTCTTAGGCCGTGCATTGATTATCGTAACCTGAATAAGGTCACCGTAAGGAACCAGTACCCACTTCCTTTGATTCCGGATCTTTTTAATCAGGTTCAGGGAGCCCAATGGTTTTCTAAGTTCGATCTACGGGGGGCATATAACCTTATCCGCATCAAAGAGGGGGATGAGTGGAAAACTGCGTTCAACACACCCGAGGGTCATTTCGAATACCTGGTCATGCCCTTTGGGTTGTGTAATGCCCCTGCTGTCTTCCAGAATTTTATTAATGAAATCCTGAGAGATTACCTGGGTAATTTTCTTGTTGTGTACCTTGATGACATACTGGTGTTTTCCAAGGACTGGTCCTCCCACATTGAGCATGTCAGGAAGGTGCTCCAGGTCCTTCAGGAAAACAAACTGTTTGCGAAAACCGAAAAATGTGTGTTTGGGGTACAGGAGATACCATTTTTGGGTCAAATCCTCACTCCTCATGAATTCCGCATGGACCCCGCCAAGGTCCAGGCTGTGGCGGAATGGGTCCAACCTGCCTCCCTGAAGGCGTTACAGTGTTTCTTGGGGTTCGCTAATTATTACAGAAGATTTATTGCTAAGTTCTCGGTCATCGCTAAGCCTCTTACGGACCTCACTCGCAAAGGTGCTGATCTCCTCCACTGGCCTCCTGAGGCTGTCCAGGCTTTTGAGGTCCTTAAAAAGTGTTTTATCTCGGCCCCGGTGCTGGTTCAGCCCAACCAAATGGAGCCATTTATCGTGGAAGTTGACGCATCCGAGGTGGGAGTGGGGGCTGTCTTGTCCCAGGGTACCAGGTCCCTCACCCATCTCCGCCCCTGTGCCTACTTCTCCAGGAAGTTTCGCCCACTGAGAGTAACTATGATATTGGCAACCGCAAACTCTTAGCCATTAAATGGGCATTTGAAGAGTGGCGCCACTTCCTGGAGGGGGCTAGGCACCAGATAACGGTCCTTACCGACCACAAGAATCTGGTTTTCCTAGAATCTGCCCGGAGGCTAAACCCGAGACAAGCTCGATGGGCGCTATTTTTTACCAGATTCAACTTTTTGGTTACCTATAGGGCTGGGTCTAATAATATTAAGGCTGATGCACTGTCGCGTAGCTTCATGGCCAGCCCTCCTTCGGAGGAAGATCCTGCTTGTATTTTGCCTCCTTGTATAATCATTTCTTCTATTGATTCTGATTTAGTCTCTGAGATTGCGGCTGATCAAGGTTCAGCTCCCGGGAACCTTCCTGAGGACAAGCTGTTTGTTCCCCTGCAATTCCGGCTAAGGGCACTATCTGGTCATCCAGGCGTCCTGGGTACCAAACACCTCATTGCCAGAAACTATTGGTGGCCTGGGTTGCCTAAAGACGTTAAGGCCTACGTCGCCGCTTGTGAGGTTTGTGCTAGGTCCAAGACTCCCAGGTCCCGACCAGCGGGCTTACTACGTTCTTTGCCCATTCCCCAGAGACCTTGGACCCATATCTCCATGGATTTTATCACCGATTTGCCTCCATCTCAAGGCAAGTCGGTGGTGTGGGTTGTAGTAGACCGCTTCAGTAAGATGTGCCACTTTGTGCCCCTCAAGAAACTACCCAATGCCAAGACGTTAGCTACCTTGTTCGTCAAACACATCCTGCGTCTCTATGGGGTCCCTGTCAATATTGTTTCGGACAGAGGGGTACAATTTGTTTCATTGTTTTGGAGAGCCTTCTGTAAAAAGTTGGAGATTGATCTGTCCTTCTCCTCTGCCTTCCATCCTGAAACTAATGGCCAAACGGAGAGGACTAATCAGTCTCTAGAACAATATTTAAGGTGTTTTATCTCTGACTGTCAATATGATTGGGTCTCATTCATTCCCCTCGCCGAATTTTCCCTTAATAACCGGGTCAGTAATTCGTCAGGGGTCTCTCCCTTTTTCTGTAATTTTGGGTTTAATCCACGGTTCTCCTCCGCTTCACCTGGTAGTTCCAACAATCCCGAGGTAGATGTCGTTCATCGGGAACTGTGCACAGTCTGGGCCCAGGTTCAGAAGAACCTAGAGGCGTCCCAGAGCGTACAAAAAACTCAGGCTGATAGAAGACGTTCTGCTAACCCCTTGTTTATGGTCGGGGATCTGGTGTGGTTATCGTCTAGGAACTTGCGCCTTAAGGTCCCGTCCAAGAAATTTGCTCCCCAGTTTATTTTGCCGTATAAGGTCATTGAAGTCCTCAATCCTGTCTCCTTCCGACTGGAGTTGCCCCCATCGTTTCGAATACACGACGTGTTTCATGCCTCCCTCCTTAAACGCTGCTCCCCGTCCTTGGCTCCCTCGAGGAAACCTCCTGTTCCCGTTCTCACCCCTGAGGGGGTGTAAATCGAGGTGGCCAAGATTGTGGACAGCAAGATGGTCCAAGGCTCCCTCCAGTACCTGGTCCATTGGAGAGTATACGGGCCTGAGGAGAGGACTTGGGTACCCGCCCGGGATGTTCACGCTGGGGTATTGGTCAGGAGGTTCCACCTTCGTTTCCCCAATAAACCAGGTCCACTTAGAAAGGGTCCGGTGGCCCCTCATAAAAGGGGGGGTACTGTAAAGGATCTGCCAGGCACAACTTCTGTGTATACGCCCATAGGTAATCAGTCTGCACCTGAGTCTATGCCTCTGAGACTGACTCCATCTTCCACCACTCAGGATGTTAGGCTTAGGAGTGGGAGAGCCTATCGCAGCCTGGCCAGATGGAGCTAGCTCCCGCCCTCTTACTATTTATACCTGCCTTTCCTGTTCCTCCTTTGCTTGTGATTCTTCTCGTGTGGTTTCCTGGCCCAGCTACAGCTTCTTTCTATTTGATCCTGCTCCATACTGACCCCGGCTTACTGACTACTCTCCTGCTCTGCGTTTGGTACCTCGTTTTCTCCTGGTTTGACTTGGCTCGTTCACCACTCTTGTTGCTCACGGTGTTGCCGTGGGCAACTGCCCCTTTTCCCTTAGCTTTGTGTACCCTTGTCTGTTTGTCTCGTGCACTTACTGAGCGTAGGGACCGCCGCCCAGTTGTACCCCGTCGCCTATGGCGGGTCGTTGCAAGTAGGCAGGGACAGAGTGGCGGGTAGATTAGGGCTCACTTGTCCGTTTCCCTACCCCCATCATTACACTATCTATCTATCTATCTATCTATCTATCTATCTATCTATCTATCTATCTATCTATCTATCTATCTATCTATCTATCTATCTATCTATCTATCTATCTACAGTATCTATCTATATATGTGTGTGTGTATATATATATATATATATATATATATATATATATATATATACACTGTACGTATAACACTTAACACTAAAATTGAGGTAACACTAAAATTGATAGAGCTGTGGCTCTCCAGCTGTTTACTACTAAAATTACAAGCAAGCCCTGGCAGCTGGAGAGTCACAGGTTGGTGACCACTGCTTTAGATGATGCTCAACCACTACACAGCAGCAATCCTCCCTGCCGCTGTGTATTGACTTAGCTGCAGTGATGATTTGCTTGTAAACCCACATGATCGCTGCAGACAATCACTGGTCTCAGTGGATATGTGGCACAGAATTGCTGAGGCTGGTGCTTGGCTGCAGCGATCTTGTGGGTATACGGGCACATCATCGTTGTAGCTATGTCAATAAACAGCACAGGCAAGGAACAGAAGCAGCCTCGCTGGAACGATGGGGATCTGTGATGGGAGTAATGGCTTTTTTTTTTTTTTTTTTGGCATCCCTCCTACCTTGGCCAATTTTTAAAATAACTTGGAGAACCCCTTTAAGCTCTTTGTAATTTTTAAAGGATAAAGCTAACCTCTCAGATTTGTATTTTTTTAATGCTCTTTTTTTGTCTTTATTGCCTATCAGTGCGATGGGGGGACCGGAATGTATATAAGCGAGTGTACTCACATACTGCAGTGAGTAGACTGCTAATAATTTTTGGTCCCCACATAACCCCTTTAAAGTGTACCTATCACTATTTTAGAGATTCCAATTATTAACCATTTCCCATCTGACAACTTTATGCTCATTTTAAATGTTTGTAAAAGAGGCATACTAGAGACATTGAGGCAGATTTACTAATACTAACTTTTAGACAGTGAGACAAGGCAGTCAGAAGCTGTGCCAAATTTATCAAAGTGGTGCATGCTGTATGATAAATTTGCTAGACTTGTTAGACACTTTTCTCTTCCTTATACATTTTTGGTGCACCATGTCGTATTTATGCCATACCCTCTTTTAGCTAGACCATTTATCTTTCATGCTTAACCACGCCCCACTACTCCACGGAGCAATAACTGCCTAAAGCAGTTAATAAATGTGACACACAGCATGTACGCCAGAATTCAGTGTTAGGCTATGTTCACACGCTTAACAAAAAACGTCTGTAAAAGACGGAGCTGTTTTCAAGGGAAAACAGCCTCTGATTTTCAGCCGTTTTTTTATGCATCAAGCGTTTTTTACGGCCGTTTTTGGAGCTGTTTTTCTATTGAGACAATCAAAAACGGCTCGAAAGATGGCTCAAGAAGTGACATGCACTTCTTTTTTACAGGGCGTATTTTTACGCGCAGTTTTTACAAACAGTCGTGTAAAAAAAAACACCCCGTGGGAACGAAACGCCATATTTCCCATTTAAATCAATTGGCAGATGTTAGGAGGTGTACAGACCTGTATTCTCATCTGTTTTTCGGGGCTTTTACGGCCCGAAAAACGGCTGAAAATAGGCCGTGTGAACATACCCTTAATTTAAACCAGAATTCTGGCCCATTTTGAATAGTAAATCTGCCTCATTGTATCATGTGATGAGTGCTAAAGACCTTTCAAGCTTTACAGTGCAGTAGGCTGAATTATTGAACTGACAACTAACAAGAAGACAATTTCATTACTGAATATCTAAATTTGATCAAAAGCTGAATACGTTAAAAAAGGCAATTTGTAGTGTTTGATTTCAGGTTCACTGCCAAATTAATCTTTTTAGTGTTGATTCTGGCTCTCAGTTAACTGGCTAAAGGGATGTATTCGCTTAATGAGATTGCCTGCTTGTATCAGTTACATTCTGATCCTTTAATTAAATAAAAATCAAGGAAGCTTAACAGAATGAACAGCTCAATCATTTTTTCATATACTGTATCTCAGTATGTGCTAATCTAATGTGAGAGATCTACAATATTTATTTGATTCTATAATTCATTATGTTAACCCATTCTCACCCATTGACTGTGAGAGCGGCATTTTCACTTTTCACAAACCTACACACTATTACGGCATGGTGATGGTGCGGGCACAGTTCACCAGCGGGTGCCGGCTGTAACTAACAGCTGACATGCTGCTATAACAACCTGGTGCAGAGATAACTCGATCCCGGACGCTTAAGTCTTTACTTGCCACAGTGAATAGCGAACAGAGTATCTTAGGAGTTTAACAGAGAGAGGGGACTCCCTCTGTCACTCCATCATCGTCCCTGCGATGTGTAGCGTGGTGCTGATAGGTTGTCATGGCGGCCAGGGACCTAACAAAGGCCCTGGAATCTGCCATGTGTATGTACCTATTATATTTATATAAATATAAAAGTTAATATAATAAATATTAATCAATATGTAAAAACTATCCTAAAACTGTACCTCATGCGGCTACGTTGACCGGAAAGAGAATTGATATGGCTCTTGGAATGCGGTGATGAAAACATATTGCTGCATCATGAACACCAAAATATGCAACATCCCTAACGGGTTAATGATATATGTTGCATTTGACTCTTTCAATGACAGAGAACATTTTGCTGTTTTGAACCACCTTGATTTAATCATCTGTAACTTCTATTTTATTTTATTTTTTTGCTGCATGGTCACATGTTTTATCTTAGTTTTTTGGGGGGAATACATTTGGGGGATAGACATTTTTGCAGGTATATGATTAAATAATGCCAGCTCCAAAATACATAGTTATATATATATAGTTACATAGTACGGTTGAAAAAACACACATGTCCATCAGGTTCAACCAAAGGAAGGGAAAAGGGATGGGAAAAATATAAAGTAACAATCAAAGAACCTCATACAACAATATTCACATGTTCCTAGATACATAAATTCCTTAATACACCCACGTTACATACAAAATAATTGTCCCCATATAAAACATCTAACAGATTAATGCCAGCCACATGCCTTCCGATATATGCTGCGCAGGTGGGCGTGACGACGTCACTGGATCACACCAGCCTACGTAAGGATCCAGTCGGCGTTGTAAAGCCGCTACCTTCGTCTCGGGAACGGGGCCTAGGTGAGTATAAAGGTTTTGTTTTATTTGTTAAGGAGGCACTGTCTACAAACGGGTGATGGGGGGCTGTATGGCGATGTCTACAAGGGGGTTGTGGGGGACTGTATGGCGCTGTCTACACGTGGGAGGTGGGGGGCTGTATGGCACTTTCTACAAGAGAGAAGTGAGGGCACTATCTACAAGGGGGAGGTGGCGGGCACTATCTACAAGGGAGAGGTGGGGGCACTGTCTACAAGGGGGAGGTGGTGGGCACTGTCTACGAGGGGGAGGTGGGTGGCTGTATGGCAAAATCTACAAAGGGCACTATCTACAAGGGGGGCTGTGTGTGCTACCCAGGGGAGTGGGGACATTATACTGTGTAGGGGCCCAACAGGGGGTAATATACTGTGTGTGTCACTTAGGGGGCATTATATTGTGTGGGCACACTTAGAGGACAAAATACTGTGTCCTTAAAGGTGTTATAATATATTATATTATTAAATAATATTATTAAATATTATTAAATATTATTATTATACTGTAAACGGCAGCTATTGGGGGCATTATACTGTATGAGGTGCACTAAAGGGGCATTATACTGTGTGGCGGCAATATACTTTGTGGGAGCACTTAGGGGACAATATACCGTGTGGGGGGTACTAAAGCGGGTATTATTCTGTGTGGGGGCACTAAAAAGGGCATTCTACTCTGGGGAGGCATTATACTTTTTTATGGGGCATTTTGTTTATGATGGGGTGGGGCACATAAACAAAATTTTGCATTGGGCGCCATCTATACTAAGGCCAGCTCTGAATACAGAGCCCAGACCTGAACCCCTAAACTAATACAGAAAGATAAAGAGGAGACCCCTAGTGGTTGGCAGGGATATATTAACAATGAAAAATAATGTGCCTAGGCACAAAAGGTCCCAATTTCCCAACCACCATCGAATATAATGTCAGTTAAAATATAACTTTTATTAATGTATCAAAATAGAGACAAACAACAAGTAAGGGTTAAAATGGTTTTCAAAGGACGGCTAGTGTGTGTCATAGAGGATTTTGAAAGTGTATCCAGCACGTCGCTGAACACAGTGAGAGAAGCTGACTCGGCAGCTGCAGACTGCCGTAGGCTAGTACAGTCCCACACGAGTGAAGAGAGATACCAGGCCGTCGATGAATATTAAAATGGCGATAGCCCCCCCGACATGTTTCGCTGCACAAGCAGCGTCCTCAGGGGATAATTCGGGGCTACATTAGCATATTACCAGTTATATTTTAACTGACATTATATTCGATGGTGGTTGGGAAATTGGGACCTTTTGTGCCTAAACGAATACAGACCCCAGACCCTAAACTAATACGGACCCCAGACCAGTCCCCTTAAATACAGACCCCGGATGCCTTAAACTTTTACTGGCCCTAGACCAGACCCCCTAAATACATACCACAGACTCTTTAAACTAATCCATCCCTCTTCTACTTACATAGCAGCTCAGTCTTCTCTATGGAGTCTTGCTGCTGTACTAGGACCTGAGGTCATGTCTCTAAACAGTAACAAGAACTGCAAACATAAGATCATGTGACCTTATGTCTGCAGGTCCTTTTGCAGGAGATACACAATGCAGTTCTTGCACGGTTCTTGCCGTGATGTGCGGCAAAATCGCTACAAAACTGCAATGTACTTTGGGCGGCCATGGGGCCCCCGGGAGCGCTGGGCCAGGACGGCTGCCCAAAACGCTCCTATGATGATCTTCCATTGGCCACAGTGGCGGATTATCATTAGGGCGTTTCGGGCGGTCGCCCGGGGCCCAAGGCTCCCAGGGGGCCCAAGGCTCCCAGGGGGCCCATGACCGCCCGAACCCCCTCATGCCCAGTGGCGTCGCTAGCACCGGAGGGAGCCCCGGTGCCAGGACCGCACCTGTCAGGCGAGGGGAGCTTCACTTCTACTTAGCAGCCGTGGTCTGTGCTGCTTTAGAAGCTCCCCCTCCAGCCCCCCTTCCCTGCTCTAAACATCTCTCCTCTGCTGCTAGCTGTCGGGACATGGGGGAGGGGAGACTGTCGGCGGGCTCTGTGCTGTGAGCAGGAGAAGAGCTGCAGTGAAGACATAAAAGGTAAGTGCATGTGTGTTTAATGTCCATATTCATGTATGTTTAATGTCCATATTCATGTATGTTTAATGTCCATATTCATGTATGTTTAATGTCCATATTCATGTATGTTTAATGTCCATATTCATGTGTGTTTAATGTCGATATTCATGTATGTTTAATGTCCATATTCATGTATGTTTAATGTCCATATTCATGTGTGTTTAATGTCCATATTCATGTATGTTTAATGTCCATATTCATGTGTTTACAAGGTGTACTTTGTGTATAATGTGCATAGTCGTGTGTACTTTGTGTACTATGCATACTTTGTGTATAATGTGCCTACTTTGTGTACTTTGTGCATAATGTGTGTACTTTGTGTACTGTGCGTACTTTGTGCATAATGTGCGTACTTTGTACTGTGCGTACTTTGTGCATAATGTGTGTACTGTGCGTACTTTGTGCATAATGTGTGTACTGTGCGTACTTTGTGCGTACTTTGTGCATAATGTGCGTACTTTGTGCATAATGTGCTTACTTTGTGCATAATGTGGTGCTTTGTGTACTGTGCGTACTTTGTGCATAATGTGCCTACTTCGTGTACTTTGTGCATAATGTGCGTACTTTGTGCATAATGTGCGTACTTTGTGCATAATGTGCGTACTTTGTGTACTGTGTGTACTTTGTGCATAATGTGCCTACTTTGTGTACTAGTGTTTAGGTAGTGTTAGCAATAGTTACGGCGCGGCAGGGTGGTGGTGGAGAAGGGGGGCCCAAGTTTGGGTAACAGCCCAGGGCCCATGGTCTTCTTAATCCGCCACTGATTGGCCACATGCCTCTTATAACTACCAGCTACATGTGTCCCACATATAGTGAAGCTCCATGCCTCCCCATATAGAGTGCCTGTCACATGATTCCCATACACAGTGTGTATACACTACATGCCCCTTATATGCAGGGCTTGCAACATGCTCCTATATATAGTTTCTGCCATATTCTCTCCCATACACAGTAACCGTCACATCCCCCCCCCCCCCCAATTTACTGGGCCTGCTGAATGGCCCCAAGTGGCAGTCACTGAACCCTATATACAAACCCAGAAGTGATCACTGCATAACATCAAAAGGATCACATAAGGAATGCAAAACAATTTATAAGTGTATTTTCAAAATGATTAACAAGTTATGGAATTGCAACAATTGTAATAACACATTTGCTGCAACAGTTAAATAGATTCCCATAATATGCATAAATATTAGTAAAACAAAACTTGTGTAGAGCTTACACTACTGCAATTTCTACTGCAACGTACAAGAAGTTTGTACTTGTCATTAACATTATTGTATATTTTTTATTAACAGTAATTGTCTTGCTGTAGCAATAAACATTACTCAGAATATTGCCTGAAAAATAAAGTCCCTAGTTCAGGCAACATATCTGTAAGGGCTTGGGTCACCAGCTGAGAACAAAGCTGTTATAGTCAGATGCAAAGGATCATGGTTAATATGACACACTTCTGCTTGAGAAATAAAGATGACAAATGTCCCCTCACACCATTTAAATGATTCATATTATAAAAATTAATTATTCTATTATTCATTGTTAAAGATTAGGAGGTAACAATCATATATATAGCGAATGTTTGCATATACATTATATTTAAAGCAATTCCCTAATATGCCTCTTATATCCAAATTGCTACCTTTAGATCAAGAGCAATTAGGTTAATAAGAGGAAAAATAATTTTCTGCATTGGCATCTAGAGAACAAATTACGGGACCTGTATTTTGTCTATGGAAACAGCAGAACCACTATGGCCATGAGCACATCAATACAGCGGCACTCTTCTGTTTATTCAGAGACAACAAGTGCCTACAGCTTTTTCTAAATGAATTCTGCTGATAATGGGGCAAATTTACTAATGTACCCCAATATGTAACTACAGAGCAGCTTGCACCATAGTCCCCAAGATTGCGCACATGGGGGGCATAGTGGCACAAGGTTTGATAAATATGGCATTCATTTCTTCAATGGCATTATTGCAAGAAGGATGAACCCAGTCAATACAAAAATGTTTCTTTAAAAATTGCAAGTGGAAAAGGTTCTCAGACAGACATTTCAGCATATAACATGCATCATTTTGGAACTTGCCAAATCTTGTCATTTGTGGAGCACTGCATTGTAGTACACAATTATAATGAAGTGAGGCTGTTTATTATAATTCAGCTGCATACACATTACTATTATTTTTGTGCCCATAAAATGAGGCCACATATCTGTGGTCAACCAATTCAACAACTCTAGGGTAATATGCTATATGACACTACTGGAGGCCATATCCTATGCAGAACTAGCCTGAAGCAAAATCTTGTGCACAAGCCGTAGTGGCAAATAGTAAAGGAGAGATTCACTCAATATTCTAGCACTCTGGGCATTTGATTTGTATGTGACCTCCCTTGTCCCTTTCCAAATTCAGCATTTTTATGTGTCTGGTGGTCTTCAATATGTCTGTCACATTTGACATTGAAATATGCATCTTGTTTATTTATTGTTGACTTCCTTCATTGTTTGGAAAATATTACCTACTAAAGCCATCTAAGGCTTCGTTCACATCTGCGTTCCGTCGGAACGGAGCCCTGACTGACACAAAGGGAAACCATAGGTTTCCATTTCCATGCCATTGATTTTAATGGTGACTGATCCGGTGCCAATGCTTTCCGTTTGTCTCCGTTGTGAATGGGTTTCGTCATTTTGACGGACTCAATACCGTAGTCGACTACGGTATTAATTCCATCAAAACGACGGAACCCTTGCACAACTCAGACAAACGGAAACCATTGGCACCGGATCCGTCACCATTAAAATCAATGGTATGGAAACGGAAACCTATGCTTTCCCTTTGTGTCAGTCAGGGCTCCTTTCCGACGGAAAGCTCTGACGGAACGTCAGAATGAAGCCCTAACGGATATGTGAACGAAGCCTAATACTACACCAATAAACATATATTTGAATCAGACTACTCTTTCCTTGTATCGTGCTATTTTGTGTAATTTCATAAATCATTATACTTAGTGAAGCATATTTACTACATACAAGCAATACATTGCACATTTTCTTATGTTTTATTTTGTTGTTGTTTTTTAGCTTGTGAAATTTCCAGTATTTCTCTAATTACAGCAAGTTGGCCTTGTTTAAAATAGTGATTGCCATCTTTTGCAGTATGGAAGAATGTTTCCCCTGAGATGAGAACAATCGACTAGGTTCTCATGAGTTTGAATAGGGGGTTAGATCGCCCTACGCCCTTTTTTAACCTTAATTACTATATTGTTACTATGTAAAAGAGACACAGAGATAATATATAAGCCAAGGCAGGTAGTCACAGGTTATAATGTTATCTAGTAATGTTACGCTTTCTTGATTACTAATTCATCTAGTATACTGTATTACATCAATTTTGGTTCATGTCAAAAGAAACAATCATTGGTTGCTGTCCATCATTGTTCCATACAGGGCTGTGGAGTCAGAGTTTTGGGTGGAGTTGGTACAATAAATAGGCAACACACTATGCATTTTATTAATTAATACAATATTTAATATGATATATTATTAATATTGTATTAATTTATTAAGTGCATAATGGGTTGCTTAATTAGTCACAGTAATTTAGATAGGTTTTTTTTATTCAGAAATTGCATTCTAATAAATATGTTTTTTATGTTCTATCAAAGTGGCCTAAATATTTACATGCTGGTGATGAAAAGCCTGATGTTACCACTTTACTGCAGTAAATTTGTTATTACTAAGTATTATACATGAGCTATTTGTAAAGAAGTCGGAGTTAGAGCTTAAGTCGGACTCGTACAGTAAAAAATTTGAGTTGGAGTCAGAAGTTTGGCTTACGGACTCCACAGCCCTGGTCCCATACAACAGCTGTGTTACCAATATTCTATGCAACATTAGTTAAATGTGAGAATGGACATATTGTATGATATTAAAAGTGATACTACAAGGCTTAATAATACGGTTCTGTTCCAAAAAACAAAGATGTCTGTTATCTTCAGAAAAGCTAGGTGAAGACATATTACTGACTTCTATAAAAATAAATGACTCGTTTTTCATGTGAGATTCAGCACCGACATAAACAAAAGTCTGTTCTTACTAGTCCCGGACTCATTAAGTCATGTTTTTCTGTAATAGGTCTTAAAATCCTGCCCTGCGGTTATTCAATACTGAATTAATCTCCCAAAAACAAAAGCTCGCTGCTCACTAATCACTGTTTGTATTGTGATTTTACAGCTGGAAATGAATGTCGCTGACAAAAGGTGTCTGACTTCTATGACATGAAATGCAATTACTTTTCGTTATTCCTCCTATATATGCTGATATATTATATTAACAAGGACTATTTTCTTCAGAATATACTAGATGAAGTTTCGATTTTGTGTTTGTTTTTTAAATAAATATTGATGCTTATACAACTCTAAATGAAATTGTATATTCATCAAAGCTCTCTCATCAACATTTGTTGAATAACTGGACCTACAATTAGGAAAATATTTTTTTTACTTTTACCAAAAATTTTACATTTAGAATTCTAGACCTAATTCTAAAGTTCAGTTGGCATATATGATTTATAAGAGACTAAAAATTTCACTTTTATTTCATAGGAAAAGATTTTGTAGTGTGTCATGGATACTAATATATCTTACATAATTGAAAATAGGAAAAATTAAAAGAGGTTCAAAACCTAAAACCTCACAGAAACATTAGCTTCTTTACAATTAAGATAATAATCAAATAACTTAGGATAAGTTGTGGAATATGGAATACAAAATGGGAAAAGTTTTTGCTGGATATTTAATTTCCCCAAGTCTTACTGACTGGGGTCCCCCATTTCTGAGATAGGAGATCCCAACATTACTGAGCAGGTCCCAACATTAGTGAGCAGGTCTGCTCAACCTTAGATTATGCATGAATGGTTTAACTTCCTCACATTCCAAATAGAATGTGTATATAGATGAGACCTGAAAGAGCGGGGATTAAGAGGCACAGAAAAGCGTAACCTAAAACTTTTGGGCCCCAATACAAAACCTGTAACAGGACCCCCACCTATCATGTATCATTTATAATATTAGGGTCTCCTTATGTGGCAGTTGGGCCTTTGGGAACACTCAAGCACCAGGGCACAGGTGAAACTGCTACCATACCTCTGAACCCCCATAGCTACACCCATTTAGGCAGAACATAGTCAGTCTCCAAGCCTGGATGGGAAGGAATCAGAGAAGTGATAGGAATGCAACAGGGAAGATTTTGATGAATTAAAGGGAAGCAGGAGGAGAATGACAAAAAAAAAATGAAATAGTGGCTGCTAGTAAGACAAATGGTATGGATGAATTATGGATCTCATAAGTGGTTAATCATAATCAAAACCAATGATAAACAAACCATTTAATAAGGAAAAATATGGACGGAGTATGTTTAAATATTTTCCTATTTTTGCAGAAAGAAATATGCGTATAAAATTGTAATAAAATATTGAGGTGGATAGTTATTATAAAGGTGAAAATATTCAGAAACATGCTGCTGTTGATAACTTTGTTAAAGTTGTTGTCCACTTTTGACAATCCCTATTTTGTTAGAAGGATGTCCTACTGCTTGAATCCCAGTGACCTGCTGTAATCTGTGGAGGAAGCCTGCAGCAAATGTTTAATTCCTCTACAATTCCAGCACAAGGGACAAGAAACACTACACAATGCCCAGAGAAATAAATGGGCTATCTATGTAATGCACGGATGTTCTGGGTTCTCCAGAGATGCTTGTTTTTACTGTTCTCCTCTCCAGCTAATTGATGGAGGTTTCAAATGATCGACTCTGCTCTTACAATTCAGAGTGCCCTAATAGGGTATTTAAAATAGACTTTCTAAACCAGACTACCGCTTTAAGGGTATGGGTTCACACAACCTATTTTCAGCTATTTTTCTGTCCGTAAATATGGGGGCTGAACGCCTACAAAACATCTGCCAATTGAACTCAATGGTTCCCACAGGGCGTTTTTTATGCGGCCATTTTTAAAAACGGCACATAAAAAAAAAAACTTAAAAAATAAGTGCATGTCACTTCTTGAGCTGTTTGTGGAGCCGTTTTTCATTGGGTCAATAAAAAAACAGCTCCAAAAATTGCCGTAAAAAACGCATAAAAAAAACGCTTGATGCACAAAAACGGCTGAAAATCAGAGGCTGTTTTCCCTTGAAAACAGCTCCGTATTTTACAGCCAGTTTTTGTTAAGCGTGTGAATATAGCCTAATGGTTAAAATCTGTGAACTACTGCAATAAAATATGTGAATATCAGGATGGAAAAAACATAAATAACCTGTTATTTACCAAAAACCCATCTGCATAGACCATCAAAGACAAGCACAAACAATGCTCTGCGAGCACCACAAACTAATGAAATGTTGGTCAGTTCCGAAAAGATCATGAAAAAATGATTAAATTATGATAATGATTCATTCATACAGAACTTTGACCAAACACAACTTCCTATGGAGGTATTATATGTCAAGTTAAATTAGAATTAAAGAGGCTCTGTCACCAGATTATAAGTGCCTATTTCCTTTCTCCTACATAATGTGATTGGCGCTGTAATGTAAATAACAACACTTTTTTATTTTAAAAAACGATAATTTTTGAGCAAGTTATGAGCAATTTTTGATTTATGCTAATGACTTTCTTAATGCTGAGCGGTTTTTAACTTTTGACCAAGTGGACGTTGTAACGAGAAGTGTATGACGCTCACCCACTGAGCTCGCTCCATACGCTGGATTACAGCTGACAGCTGACATTCGGGAATAACTACCAGGAACAGCTATTGCGCTGTTCCTGGCCGTTTAACCCCTTAGATGCTTCATTCAATCAGAAAGAGTGGCGCCCACTCCCACTGCTCATCACCCCCTGTGACGCGATCAGGGGGTGCTGATGGTTGTCATGGCAGCCTGGGGGCCTAATGAAGACCCCCAGGACTGCCTTTCTTCCTCTACTGTTAAGCCATGCCTCTGGCCTCTGGCAGGGCTTAACAGGAGTCTGTAAAAATTACAATATACTATAATACATTAGTATTGCAGTATATTGTACCAGCGATCTAAAAATCGCTGGTTAATTTCCTCTAAAGTAATGTAAAAAATAAAATAAATAAACAAAATTGGTATTGTCGCGTCCGTAAAAGTCCAAACTATTACAATGTAGCATTATTTAACCCGCACGGTGAACGTCGTAAAAAATCAAAAATTTAACTTCAATTGCCAAAATCGCTGTTTCTTGGTCACTTCATATTGCACAAAAAATTTAATAAAAGTGATCAAAAAGTCTCATGTAGCCCAAAATGGTACTAATATAAACTACAGCTTGCCCCGCAAAAAAAATAAGCCCTCATACCGCTCAATCGACTGGAAAATAAAAAAGTTATGGCTCTCAGAATATGGCAACAAAACACAAATTGTATTTTTAACATTTAGTTTCTTCCTTGTAAAAGTAGTAAACCAATTTAAAAAAAACTATAGAAATTTGGTATCGCTGTAATAGTTTTGACCGGTAGAATAAAGTTAACATGCCATTTTTACTTTATGTGAAAGCCATAAAAACGAAACCCCGCAAATCAGTTTTTTTCCTACTCCACCACACAAAAACTACAACTTGTCCTGCAAAAAAACAAGCCCTCATATGGCTTTATCGACAGAAAAATAAAAAAGTTATGGCCTTTGGAAGGTGGGGAGGGAAAAATGAAAACGAAAATCCAGAAAATGGCTGCGACGGGAAAGGGTTAAATGTGACGATGAAAAAAAAACTAAAAAAATTGCTTGGTTATTAAGGCCAAAATAGGTCGGTCATTAAAGGGTTAACTATACTTACTATGCATAGTATATCAAATATCAGTCTATAGCTTTGCTGAGGTACAGATTTTCATATTTGACAATATAAATGTAAACCAAGTAATATGAGCAGTCAGGAATTAGAGGAAAGGTTTAATAAAGAGCATACCTAATATTTTATCTTGACAAAGAAGCAAAATAGAACATAAGTATACACTTACATTGTGTGTCTTCTGATTAAACCATTCCGGAGGTAAGTTATTGTCGTTCATACTAAAATCTCCATAAGTGGGAGTTTAACTACTCGCAATATTTCCTGAAAAACTCTATGCCAAAAAAGGAAAACAATGCTGATTCTATAATCCACGTAGAAGTGTAATTCCCCCTGAAAACCCCCGTTTACCAATCCAACAAACCCTTCGCTCTATGCATATTTTCACCTTTTTTTTCTGTTTCAATAAATTTTATTGCTATTTTTCCATAAAATTACAGTCACAATGGACAGAACGAGGCTCCATAGGAATGCATTGAGAGCCTGAGTTCCGGTTGTCTCAAAAGCACAGCGATTCCAGACTAGGTCAGAAAGTGATCACCTGGGAGGACCTGGATCCGAAAACGACGTGATACATGTATCGGTAAGTATTTCTGCACACAGCACCCCACTGACAGACCAATGTACAAACAGAGGGGGGGGGGAGTGGAGTGCTCCTTTAACAGTTAAAAGTAAAAAAAACAAAAACTTTTTCCATTTTTCCTCTAAAGTAATGCAAAAAATAGAAATTGGTATCATTGCGTCCATAAAAGAAAAAAAAATGAAACCGCCAGAATAGGTGTTTTTTAGTCACCTTACCTCTAAAAAAACTGCAATAAAAAGTGAACAAAAAGTCATATGGTACCAATAAAAATTAGAGCTCATCCTGCAAAAAAATAAGCCCTCGCACCGCTCAATTGACGAAAAAATATAATATGTTCAGAATATGGCGACACAAACATAATTTTTTTTTCAATTTCCCAGTCCATTATATGTTTTATAAATAGTGCCAATAGAAACTACAACTCCTCGCACAAAAAAATAAGCCCTCATACCAATCTATTGATGGAAAAAAAAGAAAAGTTAAGGCTCTTGAAAGGCGGGGAGAATTTTTTTTTTTTAAAAAGTCTTGTACTTTGAGGGGTTAAAGGATCAACTAAAGTGAAGTTAAAATATATTAGGACTGTTAGATGATTGAGTCAGACTGCTTTTTTAACATATCCGTATGCCATCCCCTTCTTCAAGCTACACATACTCCCAGTTTAGTCCAGGACTAGGAGCCATCCTCCATAACTGCATCTGGCTTCCTGGGTGGGGCCCTCCTGGCTTGTTCTCTCCTAGGCCACTATGTTAATTATTGTCTATGACACTGAAAGATAGATCGGTTAGAAGACCAGACCTCATGGTCACTGAGAAAGGAAGTCAGGTCATTTGCTGGAAAGAGGTAGACAGGAGGGCATTGTTTGATGCAGGATGGCACAGCAAACCGGAACATGACTTCAATTACTAGCCATTAGTTACGTGTCTGTTCACATGTATCACAAGGTTTTTTCTTCACAAAACTTTGGCATTAACTTAAAATTCCCAAAACCAGGATTTTACCTTAGAATTAATAATGAAAATGCATGAAAGAACTGACAACATATAACCTATTAAATGTGTGCTATCATTTCTGTTGGGAGGTAAGTATATGACATTTTTGAATACTTTTTGAGAGACCTCTGAACATAAACTTTTTTAGCCTTCTTCTAGAATTTTCCGGTGTAGACTTCAACAAGATCTATATGTTGTAATATAAGACTCATCAGAGCTCACCTTTTTTTATGCTTACTTAATAGGCTGTCCATGATAACCCAAATTCCTCACAACAGTTAGGACTGTGCCATCAAATCCCCAGTCATCAGTCATTCCCTTATTGCTTCATTATTGGTTCATGTATTTATAATACAATGCAAAAGTTTTCTGATGCTGGGAGAATATCTAGAATTTCGTTAGTCTATTTCTTAATTTATAACAAACAAACAATATTTAACTCTGGAGGTGTCCATTTTTATTGTTGTCTTTGTGTTATGTTTTTTTATGTAAAATGTAAATAAAAATAGGGTTGGAAAAACTCATATTATAAAACACTCATTTGAAAAATGAAACTTTTTTTTCTTGGCACCCTGGTACTGCTCAATAGACGCCAGCCCTAGCATATTATAGTAGTGACTTAGCTAATGAAAATCAATGCCAGCCTCAGGCTGGATGAATTTAGCAAAGTGCTTCACACACGACACAACATGAATATGACTTTCTACAATGCCGTGTCCCAGCTGCTATGATTTCCATTCACAGCAATCCTTTCAAAATGCATCAAGATGTGACATTTCAGAGTATGGACCTTCCTCCCTCCATAAAGCTTGGGTACCAAAGCATAGTTTACCCTGTCACATATACGGGATAGAAGAAGAATGATGTACTTTGTGTTTACGTCTAAAATAAATAGTAGGTAGCAATAAATCATAAAATATTTCACTGTGCTGTTGGTACAGTCATATAATTACATTCATTTAGATTCAAGGGTTTGTCTATTTTAGAAAACCAATTTTCAAATTTCCTACTATAGAATCATGAGATTAGAGAGGGGGTCTCCTGTTCAGGACTCTCATCTATTCGAACAGAGAGCAACTACAGAGTGTCTCTCTCTCTCTCTCTCTCTCTCTCTAGATTACCCTAGATCACCCTGCATTACATGCATAGCATATTGATTTTAATTTGAACCATGTAATGCTTCCTTTCTCCTCTAGTGGCGCTGCAGAGGACCCTTCCCATTTTGAGTTCACATCTTACAGAACATTGTGAGTGTTTTAAAAACCAAAGATTTTATGAATATTCTAAATATACAATTAGGAGTTAATTGTGCATTTTAGGACATCTGTCTGCTATATGAAGTGTAAAAAAAAAATTAATCTTGACAATGTGTGCATAAGATTGAATTCCATAGTAATGGCAGTGATTGAGTTATGGACTGTGTATGGTGCTTTATTTATTATAAAATAATCACTTTTTTGAGTCATTAATGATACTGGGCAGACGCTATCAATGTGAACATCTCATAAATCCCTTATCTTTTAAAAACAAGTTTTCAGTAGTATGGTAAAAAGTCCCTTTTACACGGCCCAATGATTGGGCAAATGAGAGTTCATATGAACAGTCGTTTCCTATTATTGCCCTGTCTAATCAGGGCAACGATCAGCCGATCAACTAACTCGTTCATCAGCTGATCTGCTCTTTTATGCAGCATTAAAAATCATCGTTGTCAGCAGCAGGGCCGTCCTTAGGGGTGTGCAAGTTGTGCGAGCACACAGGGCGCTGCACCCTCCCAGCATGTAGGAGGCGCCACTGGGCTCTGCCTCTACTCTGTGCTCTTATCTGAGTTACACACACGGAGTAAATAAGAGCCGAGGAGCAAGAGAAGAGGAGGAAGCTCCCCCCACAGCCCGTCCTGCAAGAAACCTGTGATCCCGTCAGCAAGGAGAGATGGTGAGTATCTATGTGTGTCTCTGTGTGTGTATATGTGTGTGTGTATACAGTATGTGTGTGTGTATACAGTATGTGTCTCTGTGTTTGTATGTGTATATGTTACAGTGTGTGTCTGCATGTGTTTATGTCTCTTTGTAAAAGTGTAGAACTCAATTTTAAAGTAGAACAGATAAAATGAAGAGATCCATGCTGCCTCCTATATACCCTGCTGCCAACTATATACACTGCTGCCCCTTATAAACCCTGCTGCCCCTTATATATCCTGTTGCCCCCTATATATCCTGTGGCCCCCTATATATCCTGCTGCCCCTTATATAACCTGCTTCCGCTTATATAAACTGCTGCCCCTATATACCCTGCTACGCCTTATATACCCTGCTGCCTCTTATATACCCTGCTGCCTCTTATCTACCCTGCTGCCCCTTATATACCATGCTGCCCCTTATATAACCTGCTGCCCTTATATAACTTACTACCCCCTATATACTCTGCTGCCCCTTATATACCCTGCTGCCCTTTATATACTCTGCTGCTCCTTATAAACTCTGCTGCTCCTTATATACTTTGCTGCCCTTATATATATATATACCTCTGTGTGTGTGTGTGTGTGTTTATATGTGGCTGTGTGTATAGTTATCTTCTACGATATTATCTGTACTCAGAGAGTTGTCACTGTGTTATCAGCGGTGTTACATAGGACTGCAGGTAACACTACTACACTATCTGTACTCAGAGAGTTATCACTGTGTTATCTGTGGTGTTACATAGGATTGCAGGTAACAGCTACTACATTATCTGTGCTCATAGAGTTGTCACTGTGTTATCAGCGGTGTTACATAGGACTGCAGGTAACACTACTCCACTATCTGTACTCAGAGAGTTATCACTGTGTTATTTGTCGTGTTACATAGGACTGCAGGTAACATCTACTACATTATCTGTACTCAGAGAGTTATCACTGTGATAGCTGTTGTGTTACATAGGACTGCAGGTAACAGCGACTACATTATCTGTACTCAGAGCGTTATCACTGTGTTATCTGTGGTGTTACATAGGACTGCAGGTAACATCTACTACATTATCTGTACTCAGAGAGTTATCACTGTGTTATCTGTGGTGTTACATAGGACTGCAGGTAACATCTACTACATTATCTGTACTCAGAGAGTTATCACTGTGTTAGCTGTTGTGTTACATAGGACTGCAGGTAACATCTACTACATTATCTGTACTCCGTTATTACTGTGTGTTATCTGTGGTGTTACATAGGGCTGCTCGTGAAATCTACGACATTATCTGTACTCAGAGAATTATCACTTTGTGTTATCTGTGGGGTTACATAGGACTGCAGGAACAACTACTACATTATCTGTACTGTGTATATATGGGTCTGTTTGGGAATGTGTCTTTGTGCTTGTATATATGTGCCTTTTATGTATTTGTATATGTTCCTGTCTGTGTATTTATCTGCCGGTGTGTGTATATGTGTCTGTACATCTATATATTTACCTGTATCTATATGTTCCAGAATGTGTGCATGTATATTTGCCTTTATGTCTAAATATATGTCTTTATGTATGTACAGTATATATATTCCAGTATGTGCGTGTCTATATATGTGGTTAATTTTTGGTTTGTGTAGGGAGCGAAATAGAGAGTCCCGCACAAGGCGCCATCCAACCTAAGGCCGGTGTAAACAGGGAGATGCGCTGCCGACATGTTGAAAATGTATGAGGACGAACGATCAGAGTAACGAGCTCTTGTCCCTATAGATAAGCAATCATTGCTCCTTGTGTAGGGAGGAAATGAGAGACGATCAACGAGCTGTCTCTATCATCAGCACTCATTTACATGGTCCACGTCGGGCCATGTAATAGGACCATAAGAGATGTGGCTGTAGAAACCACTTGGAATTACAGATATAAGTTAGACTTTATTTCATAATGCAGGTTTGTAAACAATAGAAAAATAAAAGCAAAATGGTGACATTGCCGTATGAGGGCTGTTTTTTTGGCCAGACCAGTTGTTTTAATGCCACCATTTAATGTACCATATAATTTACTGAGAAACTTGTAAAAATTATTTTGTGGACAGGAATGGAGAAAACACATCATAAGTTTTTTGGGATTGAATTTTTACGAGACACACCAAGCAGTAAAAATTATATGTTACTACGTACCAAATGTATATCTTTTTTTTTATCTTTTACTACTTTTGTAAGAAAAAAATTGGGGTATATATTTGTAACTTTTTGATTACTTTTTATTCCATTCTAATAGTTTAGATTTTTATAGATGCTGGTATACTAATTATGTTTATTTTTTATTTATTTTTTACATTACTTTAGGGGGAAAGTGGGAATTGTTGTTTTTTTTTTACTTTTTATATTTTTTGTATATTACTAAAAATTGTATTTAACAATTTTTTTAATTACTTTTTATAGCCCCACTAATTGATTTGAACATGCGAACATTAGGTCGCTGATACAATACATTGTAATACTTATGTATTGCAATGTACTGTGCTTTTAGCGTCCTCCTATAAGCCTTTTCTTCTGGCATAGCTTAATAGGAGGAACAAGATCACAGACCTGGGGGGGTCTCATTAGAGCCAAAGGCTGACATGACACCATCAGAACCCCGCGTCATTGTAGGGCGATGGGGTCACAGGGGGCCCCCCTATTTCTCGCGGGTTAGATACCGCGCTCGCTGTTGACCGCAACATCTAAGTGGTTAAACAGCCGGGAATGGAGTTATGACTGCTCCCAGCCGTGCGAGGTCTCAGCTGTAATACCTACAAACTATGATATACATTTCCGTCAAATGTCGGCGATGGGGTTAAGGACCCACCGATTTTAGGCCTTAAGGACCGCGCAATTTATTTTTGTTTTTTCATCATCGCATTCTAAGAGCCATAACTTTTTTTTTCCATTGACGTAGCTGTATGAGAGCTTGTGTTTTGCTGTACGAGTTGTATTTTTCAAGGACACCATTTTTTGGGTGCATACCTTATTAATTAACCTGTTTTAACTTTTTTTTAGCAAGAAGAATTGCAAAAAACAAAAAACAAAACAGCAATTCTGCCATTGTTTTTTGCGTTTGAGATTTATGTCGTTCACAAGTGATATAAATGATGTATTTACTTTTTTCTAAAGGTTGTTATATTTACAGTGATACTAAATATGTATAGTTTTATTTATGTTTTAGTTAAGGATCAAACTATTTTTAGTTAAGGATCATACTAACATGCAAATGTACTGTATAGCTAGACGGTAGGTCCTCAGAATCATTTCTTCTGATGGTCCCAAGGAACTCCAATCTGACACTGAACTTAGGAAGAACTTCGAAAGAGCTTGTGCCGCCTCACATGTTAAAATGCATGGATTTGTGGACTAACAGGTTAGCAATGTTAACATTATTTGTATCTTAACTTTCGCAGTCTTATAGAATGGACTATATCCTATACAGAAAATGTTCACCTGCAGATAGTTATCTTGGAAGGATGGATCTAAAGACTTGTTATTTATAATTATTTGTGCCATACTTATGATGTACTTGTCCACCCGTCAGAGTAATATTATACATGTCCATCAGTTTTACCCCTGTATTTTTTTCTTAATAAGACTAGAATCTATATAGGTTGATTGGTGAGTGCGATAATCCAGTTATGACAAGAAATTAACTTGGGGCATTTCTCCTTTGAAAATCATTTTGTCCTGGGTCACTTATACTATAATAAAATCCAAACACATTCTAAACAGTTGAGGAGAGTAAATCTTTTGTACTTAGTAAATTTAACTATTGTGCACGCTGAATCCTTAACATGAAGAATGCCTTTAGGATTTTGTAATCTAACATAAACATGTTCTGTGGGAAATCCTCTGTTAATCTTCTGTTTTGTATGCTCTGTGAGGATTGACTTACTGCAATGAAATGAAAAACTAGGGCAATGATATTTTACACAGCTTTCCCGGTTTACAGTTCTCAGTGCTGTCTTTGGATGTTTCAAAATGTGCTTTTTTGAGTGAGTGACTAATTGATTGATTATATAAAGGGGTATTCTGGTCACAAGAAGTTATTACCTATCCACTGAATAGGTAATAATGGTTAGATCGGTGGGAGTCCCACTGCTATGTCCCCCGTTCTCCGCAGCCACAATCACGCTGCCAGGAGGTGTTGAATGGAGTCAAAGTCTCACCTCACCGTTCCACTTCTCCCCTCCGGGTCTCTTCATCACTCCAGTGTAGCTCACACAAGGTCCTGACGCTGAGCAGCGCCAAGGCCTTGTATGCGACGCAACTCTTCAATGTCCTCAGTGCGGTGTCATATACAACGTCCTCATCCTGCATGGTGAATGGCATAAAAAAATAATGAAAAACAATGCGAGAATCTTTGGGGTTTTTTTCATCTCCTCCCAAAAAATTTAATAAAAAGTGATAAAAAACTCACATTTACTACAAAATAGTACCAATAAAAACGACAACCCGTCCCGCAAAAAGAAGTCCCTGACGCAGCTTTGTCCACGCAAAAATAAAGTTATCGATCTTAGAATATGGCGACACAGAAAACAGATTTTATTGTGTAAAAGCTACAATATATAAAAAAAACTATGTAAATTTGGTATTGCCATAATCATATCGACCCGCAGAATAAAGTAAACATGTAATTTATGGCGCACAATGAATGCAAAAAAAAAACACAATAAAAAACTATTCCAGAATTGCTTGTTTCTGGTAATTTCCTCTTCTAAAAAAATGAAATAAAAAGTGATCAAAAAGTCATATGTGTCCCAAAATGGTACCAATAAAATCTACATCTTGATTAAAAACAAGCCCACCCACTGCCCCATCAACCAAAAAATAAAAAAGTTATGGAACTAGTAATGCGGTGATGAAAAAACATCCCGATGTGCAGGCATTAGGGGAACATTCCTTCCGTTTCAGGACAGTGGTATTTAGGAATTAGAAAGGGAAGAGACATAGCATATCTGCTGGAAGTGAGGGCGCCTGTATTTTACCAGCACAACACTTTCCTAGCAAAATTTCCCAAACTACAAAGGAGAACAAGTCCCCAAAAGGTGCAGTGTTACAAAAGGGAATAAGAAAGAAAACCAGTTATTAGTGCGACACTGGCCTGTGTATAACGGATTGCTTCACATCGTACCACACATCTATGGATAATTGTATTATTTACCCCATTATTATACCCTCTTATTATGCCCTGATGTACTCCGCACAGATTACATATGCCCCCACTTTCTAAACTGAAATACCAGTAATACACAAACAAATACTACTACCAAGAAAAATCCTTGCTCCAAATGGCGCTCCTTCCCTTATTAGCCCTACAGTGTGCCCAAACAGCAGTTTACGTCTACATTTAAGGCATTACCATACCCGGGAGAACCCGCTTAACAATTTATGGGGTAAGATTCTCCAGTGGCACAAGCTGGGCACATCACATTGAGCAGTGAAATAGAAGATCAGTAGAAAAATTGCAATTTTTATTTTGCATCATCCACTGTGCATTAATTTCTGAAAAACACAAATGGGGTCTAAATTCTCATTAAACCGCTTGATAAATGCCTTTGGGGTTTTGTTTCTAAAATGGAGTAACTTTTTTTTTGGTACATCAGGGATTTTGCGAATGCGACATGGCGTCCGTAAACCATTCCAGCAAAATCTACACCCCAAAAGTCAAATACTACTCATTTTTCTTCTGAACCCTCCCATATATGTAAACAGCAGTATATAACCACACAAGGGGAATAACCATACTCGAGAGAAATTGTTGGGGTTATTTTTCTCCTTTAGACCTTGTGGAAATGAAAAGAAAATAGCTAAACCTACATTTTCTTTGAAAAAAATGTGGATTTTCATTTTCACTGCCTACTTTCAATAATTTCTGTAGGTGTAGTTTCCCAAATGGGGTAATTTTTGGGGATTTCCACAGTTTTGGCACCGAAAGAGCCCTTCAAACCTGACATGGTGCCTAAAAATATAGTCTAATAAAAAGGCCTTTGTTTCAGTCCATTAGCTCGCTAGAGCCACATGTCCTGATACCTTTTATCGTAAAAATTCGATTTTCAATTCCACAAAATGCAGCAAAAAACCTGTGGGGTCTAAATGCCCACTATACCCCTCGATAAGTTCATTGAAAGATGTAGTTTGCCAAATAGGGTCACTTTTGGGGGGTTTCCACAAGACCACTTCAAACCGGACATGGTACCTAATAAAAAGTAGGCCTCAAAATCCTCTAGGTGCTCCTTTGCTTCTGAGGCCTGTGCTTCAGTCCATTACCAAACTAGGGCCACATGTGGGATATTTCTAAAAACTGCTGAATCTGAGAAATAAATATTGAGTTGCGTTTGTCGGTAAAACCTTCTGTGTTACAAAAAAAAAAATGGGTTAAATATGAATTTCTGCAAAAAAAAATATGGATTTTGTAAATTTCATCCCTACATTACTTTAATTCCTGTGAAACGTCTAAAGGGTTAAGAAACTTTCTAAATGCTGTTTTGAATACTTTGAGGGGTGCCGTTTTTAAAATGGGGTGACTTATTGTGGGTTTCTAATCTATAAGCCACTTCACAACGGAACTTTCCCCTGTAAAACAGGCTTTTGAAATTTTCTTAAAAATGTGAGAAATTGCTGCTAAAGTTCTAAGCCTTGTAACGTCCTGGAAAAATAAAAGGATATTCAAAAAAGGATGTTCAAAAAACGATGCCAATCTAAAGTAGATATATGGGGGATGTTAATTAGCAACAATTTTGTGCTTACAAGCAGATACATTTAAATTTAGAAACATTTTTGCCATTTTTTGCTACATTTTGGTGCTTTTCACAATTAAATACTGAATGTATCGAGAAAATTTTGCCAGTAACATAAAGTCCAACGTGTCATGAGAAAACAATCTTAGAATCGCTTGGATAGGTAGAAGTGTTCCGAAGTTATTACCACATAAAGTGAAACATGTCAGATTTGGAAAATGAGGCTCCGTCAGGAAGGTCAAAAGTGGCCACAGCAGGAAGGGGTTAAAAACATCATGGCATTTAAAAGATAGGTATAAACTTTAAAGTTATAGTTTATAGAAAAATCAAGGTGAAGATAACTAGTGCTACGGAAAAAAAACACAATATTGCACACCAAAGTTTCTTTACATCTTTAAAAATCTTTGTGCTAAGACTCCAATTACTTAATTTTATTAAAGAAAAGGGGAGAATTTGTTTTTCCCTCTCATACACTGTCAGCGACGTGTGTGGGATTTCTTTCCTGCCTCATAATGGTTTGAAGACAGGGAAAATTTGGGATTTCAGGAAAAGTAATAACTGTTTTTTTCTAAGTGGCTCAGCAGTAGAATGCTTTTTGGGAAAGTCATGAGACTCAGACAAAAACCCAGAGCTAATAAGGAAATTCTAATTTTAATTCTAATTTGACCTGTTCCGAGTTATTTAACTGCCGTTTAAGGCCTCATTTACACGAGCGTGTGCGTTTTGCGCGCGCAAAAAAACGCTGCGTTTTGCGTGCGCAAAAGGCAATTGACAGCTCCGTGTGTCATCCGTGTATGATGCGCGGCTGCGTGATTTTCGCGCAGCCGCCATCATAGAGATGAGGTAGTCGACGCCCGTCACTGTCCAAGGTGCTGAAAGAGCTAACTGATCGGTAGTAACTCTTTCAGCACCCTCGACAGTGAATGCCGATCACAATATACACCAACCTGTGAATAAAAAAAGACGTTCACACTTACCATGAACTGCCTGCTTCCTCCAGTCCGGTCTCCCGGCCGTTGCCTTGGTGACGCGTCTCTCTCTTGTCATCCGGCCCCACCTCCCAGGATGACGCGGCAGGCCATGAGACCGCTGCAGCCTGTGCTTGGCCTGTGATTGGCTGCAGCTGTCACTTGGCCTGAATTGTCATCCCGGGAGGTTGGACTGGAGGAAGGAGCCGGGACTTATCGGTAAGTCAGAACTTCTGTTTTTTTTTACACGTATATGTATATTGTGATCGAAAGTCACTGTCCATGGTGCTGAAACAGTTTAAGTCTTTCAGCACCGTGGGCAGTGACTGTCTCCTGACGTCGCGTACCCGAACATTTTTTGCCGGGTTCGGTTAAAACGAGTTCGGCCGAACCCGGTGAAGTTCGGTGCGCTCATCTCTAATTTGACACTCCGTTTGGATGTTTGTAACCAGAAAAGCACGTGGTGCTTTTCTGTTTACATTCATCCTTTTGACAGCTCTTGCGTGATTTTCGCGCATGCAACGCAGGACCGTCAGTGTGGCATGCGTTGTTTTCACGCACCCATTGAAGTCAATGGGTGCTTGTTGCGTGAAAAACGCAAGAATATAGAACATGTCGTGAGTTTTACGCAACGCACTCACGCAGCGCAAAATTCACGCATCGTCTAAACAGCCCCATAGACTATTATAGGTGCGTACGACACGCGTGAAAAGCACGCGCGTCGCACGCGCGTATAATACGCTCGTGTAAATGAGGCCTAAATCATATTGGATATGTTAAAACAATTGAACTGAAAAAGTTCAACGGTGTTAAGGCTCTAAAGGTATGAGAGACATTTCATTACTTCTCAGTCTCCATCAATTTGTGCACTTAGTTGACAATAATGGTAGATGATAATAATAGCTAATTCATAAATGATGAAAGTCGGAATGTACATTTACAGAACTTAGCCTTCTGCCCTCTGTTTAGTTCACAACATACAGTATTTTAGAAGACATGCACTTATTTTTGTCAAACATCTCCAGCAATGTACAGACAACATGTAGAAGATGAACAAATTGCTCATATGCTACAGAAGAAAACCTGTTCCTTCCAACAGTTACTGCCCCAAATGCGAAAGTGTGTTGTTAAGCCTTGCTACTATTGAACACCATTATACTTTGTCTGTGATCTTAAAGGGATTGCATCAGATTTAAAAGAAGGATCTGCTTTTCTTTCCAGCAACAGCGCCAATCTTTGGTTGTATCTGGTATTGTACCCAAAAACTTGAATGCAAACATTTGCCCTTAGCAACCAATCAAAATACAGCTCTCAATTATTGAAGTTCCTTGCATTATGAGATTAACAACCTGTTTGGCTGCTCTAGAAAGCTGCATTATTATTTCCATGCACTAGTCTTGAGATCCTTTGTCAAGCTGGCATGAAGATGCATGATGAGACCAAAGGTGTTATAAAAAAGGATGTTATTTGTCTGAAACATTGCTGCTGTAACTACTGTGACACTGGAGCCTTAAGAAATGTATCACTACAGTTGAGTACTGTCCCACCTTCTTGACAGTGGGCACAGTTGGGACTTGCACCTACTCTCAATATGTTACCAGCGAGGATGCTGCTTTAAAGAGGCTCTGTCACCACATTATAAGTGCCCTATCTCTGACATAATGTGATAGGCGCTGTAATGTAGGTGACAGCAGTGGTTTTTATTTAGAAAAATGATCTAATTTCACCAAGTTATGAGCGATTTTAGCTTTATGCTAATGACTTTCTTAATGCCCAACTGTGCATGGTTTTACTTTTGACCAAGTGGGCGTTGTGGAGAGAAGTGTATGACGCTGACCAATCAGCGTCGTGCACTTCTCTCCATTCATGTAATCAGCACATAGTGATGCGTTGTTTACTATGTGATGTCATATACACCCACATTAACATTACTGCAGTGTCTTGACAGTGAATAGACATCACCTCCAGCCAGGACGCAATGTCTATTCACAATCCCAACACTTTGGTAACGTTTGTGTGGGACGTACAGCACAGCAAGCGGTGATCTCGCTGTAAGCTGTCATTTACAGAGTGATCTCGCAAGATTGTGCTTGCTATGCTGTAAGTCCCACACAAACGTTACCGAAGTGTCTGGATTTTGAATAAACATCCTGTCCTGGCTGGAGGTGATGTCTATTTACTGTAAAGACACTTCAGTAACGTTAATGTGGGTGTAATTGACAGCGTCATACACTTCTCGCCACATCGCCCACTTGGTCAAAAGTAAAAATACTCTCAGTTGGGCATTAAGAAAGTCATTAGCATAAAGCTAAAATCGCTCATAACTTGGTGAAAATAGATTGTTTTTCTTAATAAAAAACACTGCTGTTACCTACATTACAGCGTCAATCTCATTATGTAAGAGATAGGGAACTTATAATATGGTGACAGAGTCTCTTTAAGGAATTGAAAGATGATAGATAGATAGATAGATAGATAGATAGATAGATAGATAGATAGATAGATAGATAGATAGATAGATAGATAGATAGATAGATAGATAGATAGAGTTCCATATAATACAGCAGAGAATTTTATGGTCACAGACTGTCACAATGCCCAGTACAAAGCATAAAACCTTTACGCAAAATCCAGTAGGCAGATGTTATTGTGACAATAATAATACTATCATTATTATTATTATTATTGCTACACAATAGCTCCTTCTCTTTCCTCCTGCAGCAAGATTTAATAGAGCATACTATCTAATATGTTCCTTGTGGAGCTTAATGAAATAGACCTTAATGTGCTTTCTAATCTCATCAACGCTGTCACCAACAGAGCTAAAAACATGATGACCTCAAAAGACGTCTGGTAGAGAGAAGTAAGCACTCAGTCTGGTAATGGTTCTTCTCTTTTGTGTGCACTGACTATAGCTGACAGCAGTTCTTGATTCTCCAACATACTATCTGTCATTTAGAATACACTGCCCCGGGCTTCACTTTCTCATGAGTTAAATATGTGCACATATAATAAACTCATTCCTATTTTAAGCTTTTATATTTGATCATAAATCATAATTTAGTGACCGATGATTCAAGTCATATCTAAAATGCACTTATACGAGATATTTAAGATCTAAGATATACCTCTGGAATATCCATTCTTTCCTCGTTTTTGTGACTGACTGATAAGTTAAATCTTGATTATTCTAAATGTAATAATAAATATCATGAATTGTGATTTATAGCAGAACGTTCCTGACTTTATACTTTGTTACCAATACCACTTTATTTCTATGACACCCAATATTGACCATAAAACATAAGGATTCCACATTTAACTCCTTAATGACCGGGCATGTTTGTACCTTAATGACCAAGCCAGATATGTCAAATCTGGTATGTCTGACTTTATCATAGAATAACTCTCTGAAAGTTTTGAATATCCAAGTAATTCTGACATTGTTTTTTCGTCACATGTTGTACTTTATTTTAGTGGTAAAAGTAGACTGATACGATTTGCGGAAATTAATTAAAAAATAGAGAAATTGAAGAAATTTTGTAAAAATTATCATTTTTCCCTATTTTTAACTGCAATATGTCACATATGTACATACATACTGCACAATTTTTTTAATTAAATATATATTTCCATCTCTTTACTCTTTATTTTGGCAGCACTTTTGAAAAAATATATTTTTTTTTGAGCAATTTGGAAGACTTACAAATTTAGTAATCATTTTATACATTTTGAAGTACATTTTGTTTTCCTGCACCAAGCCAGGTTTTCAGAGGCTCATAGGTGTCAGAATGGTGGAAACCCCCACAAGTGACCCCATTTTGAAAACTACACCCCTTAAGGTATTTATTAAGAGGTGTTGTAAGTATTTTGACACCACAGTTTTTTTGTAAGAATTCATGCAAAGCAGGCGTAAAAAAATATAATTTCACTTTTTTCATAAAAGTATCACTTTGAAGACCGATTTCTGTGTAAAGTGACCATGAGAATGAAGAAACACACCCCAAAATATATCACCCTGTTTCTCCTGTTTTCAAAAATGCCCCCATTGTGACCCTAATGCATTGCTTGGACACACGACAGGGCCCGAAAGGGAGGGAGCACCCGGAGGCTTTCAGGACTCATATTTTGCTTGAAAATGTTTTAGGCCCCACTGTACATTTGGAGAGGCTTTGAGCTGCCAGAACGATAGAAACTCCCCATAAACGACCCCATTTAGAAAACTAGACCCCATAAGGTATTTATTTAGGGGTATAGTAAGTATTTTGACCCCACAGTTTTTTGCTAAATGTAATGCATAACAGGTGAAAAAAAAATTATTTCACTTTTTTCATAAAAGTATCAGTTTGAAGACCGATTTCTTTGTAAAGCGAACATGAGAATGAAGAAACACACCACAAAATCTATCACCCTGTTTCTCCTGTTTTCAAAAATATCCACATTGTGGCCCTAATGCGCTGCCTGGACACACGGCAGGGCCCAAAAGGAAGGGAGAACCCGGAGGCTTTCAGGACTCATATTTTGCTTGAAAATGTTTTATTCCCCACTGTACATTTGGAGAGGCTTTGAGCTGCCAGAACGATAGAAACTTCCCATAAACTACCCCATTTCGAAAACTAGACCCCATAACGTAATTATTTAGGTGTATAGTAATTATTTTGACCCCACAGTTCTTTGCTAAATTTAATGCATATCAGGTGAAAAAAATAATAATTTTACTTTTTTCATAAAAGTATTTGTTTGAAGACCGATTTCTTTGTAAAGCGAATATGAAAATGAAGAAACACACCCCAAAATCTATCACCCTCTTTCTCCTGTTTTCAAAAATACCCACATTGTGGCCCTAATGCGTTGTTTGGACACACGGCAGGGCCCCAAAGGAAGGGAGCACCCGGAGGCTTTCAGGACTCATATTTTGCTTGAAAATGTTTTAGGCCCCACTGTACATTTGGAGAGGCTTTGAGCTGCCAGAACGATAGAAACTCCCCATAAACGACCCCATTTAGAAAACTAGACCCCATAAGGTATTTATTTAGGGGTATAGTAAGTATTTTGACCCCACAGTTTTTTGCTAAATGTAATGCATAACAGGTGAAAAAAAAATTATTTCACTTTTTTCATAAAAGTATCAGTTTGAAGACCGATTTCTTTGTAAAGCGAACATGAGAATGAAGAAACACACCACAAAATCTATCACCCTGTTTCTCCTGTTTTCAAAAATATCCACATTGTTGCCCTAATGCGCTGCCTGGACACACGGCAGGGCCCAAAAGGAAGGGAGAACCCGGAGGCTTTCAGGACTCATATTTTGCTTGAAAATGTTTTATTCCCCACTGTACATTTGGAGAGGCTTTGAGCTGCCAGAACGATAGAAACTTCCCATAAACTACCCCATTTCGAAAACTAGACCCCATAACGTAATTATTTAGGTGTATAGTAATTATTTTGACCCCACAGTTCTTTGCTAAATTTAATGCATATCAGGTGAAAAAAATAATAATTTTACTTTTTTCATAAAAGTATTTGTTTGAAGACCGATTTCTTTGTAAAGCGAATATGAAAATGAAGAAACACACCCCAAAATCTATCACCCTCTTTCTCCTGTTTTCAAAAATACCCACATTGTGGCCCTAATGCGTTGTTTGGACACACGGCAGGGCCCCAAAGGAAGGGAGCACCCGGAGGCTTGAAAATGATAACGTATTTATCTAGGGGTATAGTTAGCATTTTGACCACACAGGTTTTTCGCTAAATATATTGGAATTAGTCTGTAAAAATTAAAATGTACTTTTTTTCTGAAACAACCTAGAAATTTTTATTATTTACAAGGAATAACGAATAAAATGCACCCCAACATTTGTAAAGCAATGTCTCCCGATTACGACAATACCCCATATGTGGTAATAAACTGCTGTTTGGACCCACAGCAGGGCTCAGAAGGGAAGGAGCGCCATTTGGATTTATGATTTTGCTGGAATGGTTTTCGGTGCCATGTCGCATTTGCAATGCACTGGAGGGACCAAAACAGTGGAAACCCCCCAAAAGTGACCCCATTTTGGAAAAACCTTCAAGGAATTTTTCTAGGGGTATAGTGAGCATTTACACCCCACGGGTCTTTTGCAGAGTTTATTAGAATTAGGGCACGAAAATTAATATCAAAATTTTTTCCACTAAAATGTTGCATTTTCTCATTTTCACAAGGGATAAAGAAGGAAAAAAACAACCATTTTTTATAAAGCAATTTCTCCCAAGTACGGAAATACCCCACATGGGGTCATACGTTTTTTTCATTAGAAATGAATTAACACTTTCAGGACTGATCCATTTTTTGCTTTCATATTTTAGATTTTCCCTCCCCGCATTCCAAGAGCCATAACTTTTTTATTTTTCCATCAATAGAGCGGTGTGTGGGCTTATTTCTTGCGGGAGGAGCTGCAGTTTTTATTGGTACCATTTTTTGGTACATAAAAAGTGATTCAAAAGTTGTATTACATTTTTTTTTTAGAGCGAAGGTGACAAAAAAAATAAAAATGCGATTTTGGCGGTTTCAATTATTAAATTTTTTTAAGGTGTGCACTGTGCAAATTAAATAATGGTATATTGTAATAGTTCGGACTTTTACGGACGTAGCGATACCAATTTTGTTCATTTTTTTACATTACTTTAGAAGAAAAATGCGAAAAGGTGTTTTGTTTTTTTAACTTAAAAAAAAAAAATTCTCACTACTAATAACTATAATTCTTCTACACATTTTATTAATCAATCCCCTTAGGGGACTTGATCCAGCGATCATTTGATCACTGGTACAATATACTGCAATACTAATTTATTGCAGTATATTGTTATTCTTACAGGCTTCTGTAACAGAGCGATCGCTGTACCTGTCCGTTAGTACCGAGGGGGCCTGCTGTAATACACAGCCGACGCCCGCAGCGTATGGAGCGGGCTCAGAACGTGAGCCGGCTCCATACATCAACCGCCGCACCATGACGGGCAATTAAGTCATAGTGCGCAAAGGGGTTAGTGCACTGCGGATGGTTCAAAGTGAAAATTGCAATTTTCCACCGATATGCCATTTTAGTGCATAATATGTTGTGCCCAGTGTGTGCCACAGAAGACAAATACCTCATAAAACGTTAAGCGGGTTCTCTCGGGTATGGCAACACCGTATGTGTGGGCGCAAACTGCTGCTTGGGCACGCTGCAGGGCTCAGAAGGGAGGGAGCGCCATTTTGCTTTTGGAGCGCAGATTTTGCTTGGTAGTTTTTCTGTTTTGGGTTTTGCTGGTATTTCAGTTTATAATGTGTGGGGCATATGTAATCTGTGCGGAGTACATCAGGGTATATGTAATCTGTGCGGGGTACATCAGGGTATATGTAATCTGTGCGGGGTACATCAGGGTATAATAAGAGGGTATAATAATGGGGTAAATAAATAATAATTCATAGATATGTGACTGGTGTCACACTGATAAATGGCGCCCGATCTTATCCGCTTTTGGAACATTTTGCATCGCCATATTCTGAGAGCCAGAACTTTTTTATTTTTTCACCACCGGAGTCATGTGAGGGCTTATTTGTTGCGGGACAATCTGTAGTTTTCATCGGTACCATTTTGGGGTACATGCTTTTTTTTTTTTTATCACTTTATCAAAAAACAGGAATTCTGACACCATTTTTTAGGTTTTCTTTTTGCGGCGCTCACCGTACGCTATAAATTAAATTTTTACTTTATTCTGCGGGTCGGTACGATTACGGCGATACCATATGTATATAGATTTGGTCCTTTTTTTTAGCGTTTGCACAATAAAATGACTTATTTATATTGGTACTATTTTCGGGTACATGCGACTTTTTGATCACTTTTTATTCTTTATTTAGGGAGCGGTGGTGACCAAAAAAATTGTGATTCTGTCGTAGTTTTTTATTGTTTTTTTTTGGGGTGTTCATCGTGCGGGAAAAATAACATTACAGTTTTATAGTTGGGGTCGTTACGAACGCGGTGATACAAAATATGTGTACTTTTTTAACGTGTTCATTTTTTTTCTATAATAAAAGTCTTATTATAGGAAAAAAAGCATTTTGTGTTTATAGAACTTATAACTTTTATTTTTACACTTTTTTTTTAAACATTTTTATTACTTTTTTTTACTTTTTTTACTTGTCCCACTAGGGGACACTTAGTCTTGCAGCTTTGATCGCTGCTAGAGTACATTACACTACACACGTAGTGTAATGTACTCTAACTGTCATTGTGACGTGACTGTCACACTGACAGGAAGCAGAGGAGGAACGGCCGGAGGCTGTTCCTCCGAGGCTTCCGTACATGGCAACCCGGAGGTCATTATCTGACCTCCGATTGCCGTGACAAGCATCGGTAGCCCCCACAATCACTTCGTGGGGGCTGCCGATGTGCTTCAAACCACTTAAATGCGGCGACGGCAATCCGTTGCCGCACTTAAGGGGTTAACTGCCGAAAGCAGCGGCGATGGTCCGCTGTCCGGCGAGACTGATGTCTCAGCTGTCTAGGACAGTTGTCAGCGCGGGTCTGTCACTCTGTGTTCACACAGAGTGACAGTTTGAAATGCGGACGAAAATGCACGTCCTGGTGCGGGAACTAGCAGCCGACCAGGACTTGCATTTTCGTCCTTGGTCGTGAAAGGGTTAATCGTTTTTACAAGTTAACCCCTTAATGACCGAGCTATTTTTGTTTTTCACTCCCCGCGTTCCAAGAGCTCTAACTTTTTTATTTTTCCATTCATAGAGTGGTGAGAGGGCTTATTGTTTGCCGGAGGAGTTTAAGTTTCTAATGGCACCATTTAAAGTACCATAAAATGTACTGGGAAACAGAAAAAAAATTATTTGCGGGCTGAAATTGGAAAAAACTGTTATTCCTATATTGTTTTTTGGTTTTCGTTTGTACAGCTTTCCCCGTGTGGTAAAAAACTACAACTTAACTTTATTCTGCGGCTCAATATGATTAGGGTGACACCAAATTTACATAATTGTTTTCGATTTTATTACTTTGAAAAAAATTACTTTTTGTTGAAAAAAAATTGTTTTGTTTCATCACATTCTGAGAGCCATAACTTTTTTATTTTTCTGTGGATTGTGTAAGGGCTTATATTTTGCAGGTCGAGTTGTAGTTTTCATTGGTACAATTTTTTTGTATGTACAACTTTTTGATCACTCTCTATTAAAAAAATTTGCATGCTAAGGTGACCAAAAAACAGCGATTTTGGCGTTTAAATTTTTTTTTTTTACTGCGTTCACAGTATGAGTTAAATAATGGTATACTGTTATGGTTCAGACTTTTACAGATGCAGCTAAACCAATTTTGTTTATTTTTTTATATTACTTTAGAGGAAAAATGGGAAAAGTTTTTTTTCTAACTTTGAATAAAAAAAATTTCACTACTAATAACTTTATTAGACTTTTTTTTTACACATCTTATTAGTTCCCCTAGGGGACTTGAACCGACGATCATCAGATCTCTTGTACAATATACTGCAATACTAATGTATTGCAGTATATCATCATTTTCACAGGCTTCTGTTAAGCCGTGCCCGATACACGGTTTAACAGAGGCAGACAAAAGGCAGACCAGGGGGTCTTCATTAGGCCCCTGGGCTGCCATGACAGCCGCTGGAACTCTGCAATCGCGGTGTGGGGGCACCAATGAGCTGTCGGAGGGGGCCGACCCTCATTTTTTTAACGCTTCATATGCTGCGTTCATGACTGACCGCAGCAAATGAGGGGTTAAACGGCCAGGAACAGCGCGATCGCTGTTCCCGGCCGTTAGTCCAAGGTATCAACTGTAAAACACAGCTGACACCCGCAGCGTATGGAGCGCAGTCAGCCTGTGAGCGCCCTCCATACTTCCCTATAATGTGTCAAGGAATTTTAAAATCGATGTGCGAAGATATATTCAAATTTAAGGGCTCACTACAGTGTCCCATGTGTGCTGTGCAGTTCAATGCATTCTATTGTTATCTGTATTGGCCATATTAGACTAGGGAGGGGATGGCACTGGTGTTTTTCTATGATTCCAGAAGCCTGACCAGGCCCCTATACCTGTGGAGCCCAAAGGTCCGCTTGCCTCACCAATCATGAAATACAATAATTGTCAACAAAGCCAAAACCTGCAGGAGCGGCTACAGGTAATCGTGCTCTTGGCAACTGAGCGTTGAGCAGGCCTCACTAGTAAATCTGTCACAAGCTCTGTTCTAAACCCACCTCTGGCCACTTATTGATCAGACTAGATGCTGTCAGTGATAGGTATCAAGACTAATTCCTGTGATGTTAATGTGTTCTCATCAAAAAATGGAAACACCCACCTTCTACACTTTACAATTCATAGTATAGTAGACACATTTACAATAGCTCCAAACAAGAAACTTTCTGCTACAATTCAACACATCTTAACCAGACAATAAAATAATACATGAATATTTATACAACCCTAATATATCATGCCATGTTGGTGGCAAACATTTAGACAATTGTCAGTGATGGATGAGTCAAAGGTATTATATCTTTCATTGGGATCAGAAAAAAATTGAAGCTATCTGGTGAGGAGGATAATAAATTGTGATCCTGAAGTTACACAAACAATTAGCAACTCCATGGGAGGGTCTTAACCTCTATTCATATTCCCTAATAGGGCTTGAGACCCTCCTCTGTTTGCTAGAACGGAAAGTCACTAAGTATAAGTGTTATTGTATTATTATTATTATTATTATTATTATTACTGTTGTCTTGCTTTGCATTCCATAGCAGAAACAAAGGAAAATCATTGGGTAGATGACTTCACCATCTGTAGTCAATAGTCCTCCCTTATCTATATGCTGTTGTCTGTTACAGAATAATGTAGTCTCTTGGGGAGAGAAGCCCTCTCCATCGACGATAAGTGGATCGATTACAAAAACTTTTCTATTAGGCTAAGTTCACACAGAGTTTTCTGACGAGTTTTTGGACGCGGAAACCGTACCAAAAAACTTGTCAAAAACGGCTTGAAAATGCCTCCCATTGATTTCAATCTGAGGCGGAGGCGTCTTTAACTGCGAGCGGTAAAACCGCCTCGCGGGAAAAAGAAGCGACATGCCCTTTCTTTGGGCATTTACGCCCCTGACCTCCCATTGACTTCAATTTGAGGCAGAGAAAGCGTATTTCGCTGCGTTTTATGTCCACGGTGCTCAATGGCCGCGGGCGAAAAACGCCACAAAAATCGGCGTGCAGGGAGAGGAAAATCTGCCTCAAACTTTTGAGACAGAAATTCCACCTGCAAAAAACTCTGTGTGAACATAGCCTTACACTGCTCTGTTTATTTACCTAATATTGTGTACATGGTGAAACTACGGTCTAGGGATACTGACGTTTGTCTCAGAATAAAAAACTGACTTTTTCTATCATTACTATTCAATGCTATTATATTCTTCATGCTACTATATATTACAAATCATAATTGAAATAATTATATTGCAAGCTAGTAAATTAAAGTTACTTAGTAATAAGCAAATGAGTTGTAATACAAATTCACAAATCAGAATGTGTCAATGTTAATAATTATGAGCCTGCAGAAAATTCTGCTCCACAATCTTTGGTATTCTGATATAAGATATAAGTTTTGCATGTTTGTAAAAACAAGAAACTGCTTTGAGGATTTCCAATTTATTCCTGTAAGTAGCACACTAGAAGTCTAAGGGCTACCTTGATATCACATATCACTAGGATATGGCATGAATTTTCTATCTGTGGAGGTCCAACCACTGTGATCCTTACCGGTCGCCTGACTGAAGTGGTAGCAGGACTAAGGGCAAAGCCACACGTGGCGGAATTGCTCTTAAATTCCGCTGCGGACACTCCGCAGCATTAATCCGCAGCGGAGCCGTTTCTCCATTGCCTTCCACTTCTTTTTAGTAGGCTTCGTTTAGACGAGGCTGAAAATTCCACTGCGGAGCATAGGCTGCGGCGCGGAATTTGGTGTCCGCAGCATACAATGGATGTTGCGGACCAGTGGCGGACTGGTTGCGGACTCATTGCGGAAGTTCTCCATTGACTTCAATGGAGATTCTAAATTCCGCAATGAAGTCCGCAGCTGTCATGCACATGTTATGTGTGCTGCGGATGCGTCTTGCTTTTTTGACATGACATTTCTTCATTCTGGCTGGACCTATGTATTTCTAGGTCTACAGCCAGACTGAGGAAGTCAATAGGGCTCCCGTAATTACGGGAGCGTTGCTAGGAGACGTCAGTAAATAGTCACTGTCCAGGGTGCTGAAAGAGTTAAGCGATCGGCAGTAACTGTTTCTGCACCCTGGACAGTGACTACCGATCCCAATATACAGCAACCTGTCAAAAAAATAGAAGTTCATACTTACCGAGAACTCCCTGCTTCTGTCTCCAGTGCGGCTTCCCAGGATGACGTTTCAGTCTAAGTGACGGCTGCAGCCAATCACAGGCTGCAGCGGTCACATGGACTGCCGCGTCATCCAGGGAGGTCGGGCTGGATGCCGAAAGAGGGACGCGTCACCAAGACAACGGCCGGTAAGTATGAAATTCGTTTACTTTCACTAGGGAAAGTGCTGTCCCTTCTCTCTATCCTGCAATGATAGAGAGAAGGGAAGCACTTTTACCGCAGTACGCAGCAGCTAATCCGCATCAATTTACTGCACATTTTGGGCAGATCCGCCACAGAATCTGCAACGCAGATTCTGTGCGGCATTGATGCGGACAGTTGCGGAGGAAAACCGCCACGTGTGGGCATGCCCTAAGAAAGCAGTGGGTTACTTTGGCTTTTTACCATGCAGCCTCCAAAAAATTTGCAAGCAATGCCAACAGGAGTCAAAGAGGCAAAGTGCTTTCCTAGCACTGTTACTACGTCGTTCTCCTCAAATAGGACATTTATGGCATATACTAATGATATTAAATCAATGTCTTAAGCTGGAAAACTTCTTCAAGAAACACTAAAAGAATCCTCTAAGGCGCCTGTTCAATGGCACGCTAACAAGAGCTCCTTCCTGTTCCATTGTGTTTAAACACTGCATACCTCTCAGAAAACTAGATTTTCAAAAAGTCAAACTTAGGCCAGGTTCACACACCACGTTTTGTAACATGGAAATAGAAAGAAAGTGGAGAGAGGTTTTGGTTTAAGGGTATGTTCACACGCAGTGACCTGAAAATACAGAGCTGCGTTTTTTACGGCCGTTTTTGGAGCTGTTTTTCAATGGAGTCAATGAAAAACGCCTCCAAAAACGCCCCAAGAAGTGTCCCTCACTTCTTTTGACGAGCCATCATTTTACGCGCCGTATTTTGACAGAGACGCGTAAAATAATGGCTAGTGGGAACAGAACATCGTAATTCTCATTGAAAGCAATGGACAGATGTTTGTAGGCGTAATGGAAACGTTTTTTCAGGCGTAATTCGAGGCGTAAAATGCCCGAATTACGTCTGAAAACAGTGCGTGTGAACATACCCTAATAGTAGAGACATTCTCTCCAAAATAGAGACTCTTGGAGTTATGCTATAAAACTCGTAATTGAAACCAGAAGTTTCTTATGTAGCTTAAAGGGGTATTATCACCATAACAACTTGTCACCTATCCACAGGATCTGCTGGAACACCCACTAAGAACAAAAACGGGGGTCCCAAGTCTCCTGTTTTAATGGCTCAGCAGTCATGCGGTCACTCTCCATTCATTCTCTATGGGACTGATGGAGATAGCAAAGTGGATCCAGAACTGAACTTAGAAGATCGTGAAAACAGGATTCACTGTCAGCCGAGCTGTCATAGCAGTGATACATAGAAGCTTCAGAATTAAAACACAACATTTTTTAATAAAAGTAAATTACTAAAGTAATTTTTCTATCACTAAATTAATGTCTTTAATTGAAAAAAACAAACCAAAAGTGTACGTAGCCTTTAAGCCTCAATAGCATTTGCAACCAATGTCTTCATGATATAATTAAGAAAATAGTTTTGTATTACAAAGGCATTTGAGGATGTTGGAGTCTTTGGAGAAGTGCCCAATAAAACTTGCATAGTAAATGGTAAAACACTGTGTAAAACTGCCATGAATAAAGTTCTTGAAATAATGAAGGATATTATGGTGGACCGGTCACCTCTCCTGACATGTCTATTTTAGTAAATACATGTATTCCCCATGAACGTAACAATTCTGGAAAATATGTTATTAGGACTCTGTGTTGTGTCGTTCCTCTGTTATTACTCTGAGAAATGTATGATTAAATTGACAACTGGTTGTTACTATTCATCTTGTCAAAGGAGTGCGTCCCTACACAGTCTCACTCTATAAGTACTGATTGGACAGTGTTACTCTGTGTAACGGCTCATGGACACGACCGACTGTGCCGTCCGAGTCCCGTCAGTGATCCAAGGAAAGATAGGACATGTTCTATCTTTCCTCGGATCGGAGATTCGGACCATTTTTCACGGACCCTATTCACCCGTCAAAGTGAATGGGTCCGTGAAGATGATCGTGTGCCACTCGGATGCCGTCAAAAACGGCCCGAGTGGCACAACGGTCATGTGCAAGAGGCCTAAAAAAACAGCCCCGACTGGTAACACCTACTTGTCAATTTATTCATATATTTAAGCAGGAATAACAGAGGAACAGCCCAACGCAGAGTTCAAAGAAAATATGTTCTAGAATTGTTATTTTATGGGAAATAAAATTATTTATTAAAATAAACATATCAGGAGAGCTGACAAGTCCTTTTCTTAAAAAACAAAAAACATAACAACCAGTGCCAGGCAGCTGTTGCCAAGTCAAATAACATCATGGTAAACATTAAAAAGGACATATGTGCACATGATCAGAACATAGTTCTATGGCTTTAAAGATCACTAGTAACTGCACATGTAATATTGTTTTCAACTTTTTGGATGCCATATGAGCCAGTAGGATACTGTTGGGTATTAAAGAGGCATGGACTTGCAGGATAGAGAATTAGTATTGTTACTTTACAAAGTATTAATGGGGCCTCATCTAGAATACCCAGTTTCATTCTTTGCATCGGTTCAAACAAAGGATGCTCTGCAGTTGGAAAATATACAAAGAAGAGACACAAAAGGGGCATGGGGAATCTTCTTTATGAGGAAAGATTCAAATAATTACATTTTTTTTAGACTTGAGAAGAGAACTTTAAGAGGGTAAGCAATAAATCTTTATAAGTATATCAATGGCTGTACCAAAAGTATGGTGAAAACCTGTTTAAAGAGGCTCTGTCACCAGATTTTGCAACCCCTATCTGCTATTGCAGCAGATAGGCGCTGCAATGTAGATTACAGTAACGTTTTTATTTTTAAAAAACAAGCATTTTTGGCCAAGTTATGACCATTTTTGTATTTATGCAAATGAGGCTTGCAAAAGTCCAAGTGGGCGTGTTTAAAGTAAAAGTCCAACTGGGCGTGTATTATGTGCGTACATCGGGCGTTTTTACTACTTTTACTAGCTGGGCGTTCTGACGAGAAGTATCATCCACTTCTCTTCATAACGCCCAGCTTCTGGCAGTGCAGACACACAGCGTGTTCTCGAGAGATCACGCTGTGACGTCACTCACAGGTCCTGCATCGTGTCGGACGAGCGAGGACACATTGGCACCAGAGGCTACAGTTGATTCTGCAGCAGCATCAGCGTTTGCAGGTAAGTCGATGTAGCTACTTACCTGCAAACGCTGATCATGCTGCAGAATCAACTGTAGCCTCTGGTGCCGATGTGGCCGACACGATCCAGGACCTGGGGCAGGAAGTGAGTGATGTCACAGATCTGCACTGCTAGAAGCTGGGCGTTCTGAAGAGAAGCGGATGATACTTCTCGTCAGAAGGCCCAGCTAGTAAAAGTAGTAAAAACGCCCCGATGTACGCACATAATACACGCCCAGTTGGACTTTTACTTTAAACACGCCCACTTGGACTTTTGCAAGCCTCATTTGCATAAATACAAAAATGGTTATAACTTGGCCAAAAATGCTCGTTTTTAAAAAATAAAAACGTTACTGTAATCTATATTGCAGCGCCGATCTGCTGCAATAGCAGATAGGGGTTGCAAAATCTGGTGACAGAGCCTCTTTAATGTAAAATCCCCTCAAAAAACAAGGGAGCACTCCGGTGAAAAAAAGTTCAATCTCCAGGCGCTAAACCTTTTTTTACCTTAAGAGCTGTGAAGGTGTGGAATAATTGATGGCTTCTAGAAAGGCTTAGATGGTTTCATAGAACATAGTAACATCAGTGCTTATTTAAATTTATAAAATTCTTGTTTGAACATTAATCCAGTATGATCGCCACTTGTGATCAGGAAGGAAATTTTTCCCTTTTAGAAAAAATTGTCTCATGCTTTATGGGTTTGTTTTTGCCTTCCTGCGGATCAATAGGGGTAAAAAATAAAAAAAAGTTATACAATTTACTCCTACCATCCCTTACTTTCACCCATCCTCTGGTTAAACCAGATGAACATGTGTCTATTTTGTACCGTAAAAACTATGTAGGAAAGACATATCTGAACTGGAACGGGGGCAGAGGTGGGCAACCAAAGTAATTAAGAGAATGAGTGGATGGCAGTAGAAATCAGGATAATTAAACTTGGGGTTGTTTTTATGAAGCAAGGATGGCTTAAGGGTGACAATAGTATTATGTACGTATAGACAGATATCTAGTGATCTATTCATACCTAGACCTGTAACTATTACAAGGGCCATTTACTATATCTAGATGAAAGAAAGCTTTACCTTGAGCATAGAAGGGGTTTTTTTTGCCTTGTTTTTTTAAAAGTAAGTCTATGGAACATCTGTCATAGGATGTTGAAATGGTTTATTCATCAAATTATTTTTTTGCCTTCAACACTGATGGATAATAGGTTAAACATGTTGAACTTGTATCTTTTTACAACATTACTATGTAACTATATCACTATATACTTTGATATTAGTTTTTCAATCTTTAGGAATTTTAAACGGACTCTTCTTGGCAAAACTGCTTGAATTCAGATACAGTGTATGAACTTCTAACACAATACAATATATACTACACTGTATATTTTATGTTTTATATATATTTATTGTGCTCCCACAATTTTATTATTACATTTCACTGATTGTGAATAAAGAGTAGCTTTAATTTTAGCGTGCCGCTGGAATCAAATGCGAGCACGCAATTGTGCATATGACATGTGTAGTCAGCATAATTGAATTTTGATGATATCTTTGTATAGAAACACGTAGGGTTAGAATAGAGGGGGAATGAGTGTAGCCAGCGTATTGAGATCATACAGCAATTGTTCTGGGACACTCAGGGAATGCCCTGTTTGCCTTACAGGTTAAGGGAAATGATCCAGTGTGGCAACATTGTAAAATACGTTAGCCCTATGTATCATCATAAGTGTGTTCGTCCATAGGATTCACAATTGAATCAGTTGATGAATTACGTCGTTTTCTTGTTTTATTTTTTAAACACATTGAATTTTTTCATGGAGGTAACTGTACACCTGATTTTAGCGAGATATCCAATAAAAATATATTTTTACAATACAATACACAATTCAATATTATTATTTTTTTAACCAAATAATCATTTACTGGATGTCTTTTCACCACACCTTTAACCCCTTAATGACCACTGATACGCCTTTTCACGGCAGTCATTAAGGGGCATTATTCTTGGCCGCCGCCTTTTCACGGTGGCCTAATCAACGTCCTGCACGGGTCTGCCGTGCAGGCTGGAGTCGGGGCTCGGCTGTCTGATGAAAGCCAGGCTCCTGCTCCAATGGTAGCGATCGAAGTTTACTTAGATTGCGGCCGTTTAACCCCTCAAATGCAGGGGTCATTAGCGACCGCTGCATTTGAGTTGTTTACAGAGGGATGAAGTTCCCTCTGTCACCCATCGGCGGCCCGCAAATGCAATTGCGGGCATCCGACGGGGTGCCATGGCAGCCGGGGGCCTAACAAAGGCCCCCAGGTCTGCCCTTGCTATATACCTATTAGGACGTGCCGTTTTACACTGACAGGCAATAACGCTCTGGTATATGAAGTATACCAAAGCATTATATCTGCGATCTAAAGATCGCATAGTGAAGTCTCCGAGTGAGACTGAAAAAATAATTAATGTGAAATAAAACGTAATAAAAAAGTACACAATAGAAAAATAAAACCAATTTTTTTGCCACAAAAAATTGTTTTATTTAGTAAAAGTGTAAAAATAAAATAAAAACTACACATATATGGTATTCCCGCAATCGTAAAAATAAAGTTAGTATATTATTTAAACTGCAAGGTGAACGCCTTAAAAAAACAGACGACAACATTGCTATTTTTTCCCATTCCCCCAAAAAAATTATAATAAAAGGTTAATCAATAAGTCCCATGTACCCCAAAATGGTAGCAATGAAGTCCCACAAAAAACAAGTCCTCATATAGTCCACGTGAAAATAAAAAAAGTTATAGCTCTTTGAATGTGATGATGGAAAAACTAAAAAAATTGCTTGGTCAGAATGCATGCAGGAGGAAGGGGTTAAAGTAAGTTTGGAAGGCTGGCTACAGCTGGGAAGAGTCACCACTTTTCCAAATCTTAAAGTTAAAACATCTCATTAGTGTTCAAAATTATGCATTAACCCTTTAAATAATTATATATTTTAACAATTTTATTTTAATTTCTTCTGTAATTTCCTTAAATTTTTTCTTAGTGTTATAGTAGAACACTTTTTTTTACATTCAGAGGCAGCAAGCCTGGGAACACAAGGTATTGATGAAAAACCATGCTTTAGCTGCAGCCTATCACATGATTGGTGTGTATCACGTTGGTTTATGATGCAGGAAGGTCGTACATTTAAACCTTACAAGTTAGCCTTCTCAACATGTTTCGCCATGACCTGCGTCATCAGGGTGGTAGAATGATAGTCTGCAGTTAAAGAATGGTTTTCCATCACTACTACATGCTCTAATGGTGATGCATCTATAGGCTAGTTATAATTGCTCAGGTAGCATACCTGCAGTTGTTGTATTTGATCTACAGCAATAGAAATATTAATTCTACAGTCTTTATATTAGTGATGCAGTTAAATTAGGATTTTATCATTCATTGTTTTTGAGAACTATTTCATTTGCAATTAATAAAAGTTATATTTTAGTAAAATCAAAAAAGAATACCTATATATTTAAAGGTCATATATAAATAAGTATAATTACACATATGGGACCCCATGCATAGAAACACCAAAAAGTTATCCCTACATGCTGCAATAAGACCAAATCAAACGTATCGTAGAAAGATACAAAAATACTTTATTGAAAACAAACATCACAGTTGATCAGGACACTTTAAAAATAATCACCCATAAAAACAATGTACAATCAGTACAGAGAAATAGACAGTGTTGAATATAAGGCAGGGCAAACAAAGGTGGTACTATGCATACTATATCATACAATATCAAGTATGTGCCATGGGTATAAATATACTTGTACCAATATAACACAGCAGATGCCTGAAGTATGACCACAAAAAATATATGGTAATGATCATAGGAAAATCATTAGCACCTTATGACACGCATACCAAAACCCACCATGAGCCATTCCACTGCCACAACACTGTCAGAACACCCCAACACACGTTTCGCTCCTGGCTTCGTTACTATATTTTAGTAAGCCTAGTAATTTAGGGATCTTTTTCTGCCTCAGTGGCTATTTTCAATAATAGTATACTAATTGTAACGACTGCCACCTCTCCTTACCATCTGACGGCTGCAACCACAGACTCCTGTCTTCTGGCCGACGTCTCCCTCCCTGGAAAGGTCAGCATATGCAGCCAATCTGCCTCGTAGTGTCCTCTATGGTGTGCTCACGCGCTCATGCCCGGCCTTAATGGGCCAGCGCGCACACATGCAAATAATGACAAATTAACCCCAGTTCACCCTAAACTATAAGAAGGGCCCTGCCCTTTCATTTCTTGCCTGAGCATTGTTGTTGTCTACCCATGTTCGTATTGCAAATGGTCCCTTAGTTGTATCCTGCTTCCAGTGTTTTCATATCACGTATCCTGTATCCTGTTGCTGAATTGTCTCCTGTACCTAAGCCTTTAGTTAGAGTCGTGTGTATCATCTGCCATGTCTGCTGTCATCGGCCACGTCTGCTGACTTTTGCATAGAGTGTATAGACTGCTGTTTGGCCAACTGCCACTCCGCTACAGCGGAGCGTCCTAGTTGGGTCCACATACCCCTAGATCATGACACTAATCCCTGTATAGACACAGGGTGTTTGTTTTTTTGGAGCGCAGATTTTACTGGATTGGTTTCTGGGTGCCATGTGACATTTGCAGACCCCCGAGGTACTAGTATAGTGACTCCATTTGAGAAAAGACACCCCTTAAGAAATTAATCTAGGGGTATAGTGATAATTTTATAGTGTTTCATAGATTTTATTAGAATTGGGATGTGAAAATAGAAAATTCGATTTTTTTTTTTCCCCAATAATATTCAAATGGGGCAATAGAAGAAAAACAACCAATATTATGTTATGTACTTTCTCCCAAGTACGTTAATACCCCATATGTGGTCATAAACTTATGTTTGGGTACACAGAAGGACACAGAAGGAAAGAAGTACCATTTGGCGTTTGGAGCTCAAATTTTACTGGATTGGTTTCTGTCCGCGTTGTCGCATTTGCAGAGCTCCTGATGTACCACTCCAGTAGAAACCCCTGAGAAGTGACTCCATTTCGGAAACTACATCCCTTCAGGCATTTATTTAGTGATATAGTGAGCATTTTGATCCCACAGGTCAATGACAGGTACCGAAATAGGTGGTTTGGGTGGCTGCCCGGGGCCAGAGGCAGGAGTGGGATCCGGCCAGTTTACCCTGGTTCCCTGAACCGGTTGTTAAAATTACAGATGTTTCGGAGAACCGGGAGAAGATGGACCTAGAACCGGTCCCCTGCATTCAATTGTATTTGCGTCCTTTAAAAAAATCATGTTTTTGTGTTGCAATATTCTGAAAGCCACAACTTTTTAGTTTTTTTCGTAAAAGGAGTTGTGTGAGGGCAGGGTTTTTTGCAGGACAATTTGTAGTTTTATTGCTACAATTTTGGGGTACATGCAACTTTTTTATTACTGGGTCCAAAAATCAGCAATTCTGGCATTGTTTCTAGATTATTTTTTTTTTTTACAACAATCACCGTGTAATATATATGACATGTTAAATTTATTCTGCTGTTTGGTACGATTATGGGGATACTACATTTATACTGTTTTTTTTTTTAAGTTTTACAGTTTTTGCATAATAAAATCATTTTTTTAAGAGCCATACATTTTTTATTTTTTGATTGAGAAAGCTGTATTTTTTATTTAATTTTTTTTACAGCGTTCACCGTGCGGGATAAATAATGTGATAGTATTATAGTCTGTTTCGTTACAGATGCAGCGTTACCAATTATGTATAGTTTTAATTATTTTTTTTCAATGAGGGAAATAAGTCCCACTAGGGGACTTGAAGGTCCAAATGCCTACTCACTGTTATTATACACTGCACATGTATTACAGCATTTTATAACTGTCAGTTTTATACTGACAGTCAGCTTATTAGGCAGGGCCTAATTGGCTTCCGCAGGTGACAGACCTGGAGGCCATTGTTAGGCTTCCATTTGCCCAAAAAAACATCGGCACCCCCGCTATCGCGCTGATGGAGTTCTAACTACTTAGATGATGCAATCGCTATTGACCGCAACATCTAAGTGGTTAAACGGCCGAGATCAGAGCTAGCTTTGAACCCTGCCTTTAGAGCAAATTGTCAGCAATAGCATACAGCTGAAACCCCCTGGTGATGGCGCGGGCTCAGCTGTTGAACCCGCAACATCACCGCTCCATAAATGTACAGTGGTTTGGGGAAACCATTTGCCGACAGTGCCTACAGCTCTAAACCGAGGTACCATATGGTGGCACACAGTGCTTCGAGACAGTCTGTGTGCCACTATGTCTATATGAATATACATATGAAATGCATTTATGAATGAAAATAGTAAATATACACTCTGCAACATTAAAATTGCAACACCAAGAAGGAAAAGTATTGGAATTGTGGCAATAACAGGCACGATAGACATGTTAATGATATGCAAATGATAAAAAATTGGAAACAAAATATTCCAAACATCTTGATTTATTCAGTATCGAGTATGAGCGCCACGCGCAGAAATAATCTAAATTACACGCCTTGGCATGCTACCAATGAGGTTATTAATGGTTGTCTGAGGAAAGTTATGTCACGCTGAATGCACTTGGGCAAGCAATTCATAAAGATTGGCTGCTGGCAGCTCCCTTGGCAATTGCCAACCAATGATGTCACAGATGTGCTCGACGGGACACAAGTCCGGAGGTTCTGCAGGCCATGGTAGCACATTCAGGCCACACAGGCTGCTCACAGTAGCACAAGCAACATGCGGCCTCGCGTTGTAGTGTTGAAAAATGGCTTCTGGGAAACTTTGGAGAAATGGCCGTACCACTAATTCCACGACCAAACCAATGTTACGCCAAGCTGTTAGTGTACCTGAAATGAAGAATAGAGGGGTCTGAATACCATACATTATGCCACCCCACACCATAATCCTGGGAGTAGGAATGGTGTGATGTTCCCTTGTGAAGTTGCCCACACGGTCTCCAGACCAATCTCGGGCTATTATTGCGTCCGAGACAAAAGCGGGACTCATCGCTGAAGAGGATAGACCTCTATTCCAGCCTCCATTGTCATCTTGCTGTGCACCATGATAGCCTTTGAGAGCGATGGCATATGGTCAAGGAAACACCTGTAGCTGGAAGTCTGTCTTGTAGCCCAATGTCATGCAAACGTCTTCTGATGGTTTGTGTCGACACCGGTTGCCGACCTAGGCTTTGGATGTGACATCCAATTTCACTTGCAGTACAGAATGGATCACTATGTGCCATTCTTCAAATCAAACGATCCCAACCTCCGGGATCGTTGGGAGGTTGTTCTCCCAACCTCCGGGATACGCAACGTTGAACAGTGCTGACATCTCGGTCTAGGACCGTAGCGATCTGCCGATGTAATGAACCAAGGTCTCTCAGTTCAAGGATTCTGATAGTTTGCCACAAGTGGCGATAACTGGCATGTCGACGAACAGGAGGCATCGCACAATCATGCCACACCACTTGATATTATATTATATATTATCTGAGCACAGTGGGTTATTTTCACGGTGGTGAATGTACCCCTGGTTTTAGCAAGTTTTGAAATAAAAGCAATTTTACTCTTTAATCACATTCAGTGAAGTTGTGGGAACACAATTAAAATATAAAAACAAAATATACAGTGAAATACAACTGCCAGGTAGACCAACAGGAGACATCGCACAGTCATCCCACACCACTTGATCCGATTTTTGAGGTTTCATGTGGCCAAAAAAACTTTGCTTTCAATCAGGGTTTTATGTCCATCCCACATGCCACAAATTGGAGCTAAGTGCTTGAAAATATGATGATTTGCAGATCTTAGCGACACCTGCTACTTCCTCGATTTGCATAACCTTACGACTTGCACTTCTTGGTGTTGCAATTTCAATTTTGAGGAGTGTAATATAGTAAATGTATCAGAGATTAAGAGATCTATGCTATACACCTTTTTTATTCTTTATACCTATATTTTTTTTTAATTCCCAGCATTTCACTTCTACATACAACAATCTACTGTGATGAGAAGTGAATCGCTGAGCTCAAGAGCTCTAGGGCCTAAGTGCTCTTGTAAACCACGGTGACTCATTCTTTAATACAATCCTCAAGAAACCAATATACAAAAAAAACAAAAAACAATGTGTCAAAGACTGGGAATAGAAATAGAATAGCATTAAAATATCTGCAGTAGGATCTACAGGGACGATAATTATATTTGGCAGCACTGTACAGAATCGACTCACACGGGATAATGCAGTACATCATTTCGTAGCTTGGACATTCATATAATTTTTCTGACAATTATTTAGTTAGAATTTGTTGGAACCACCTGAGAATGACAAAAATCAGAAGGGCTGCATTTGATTTATAAATAAATTTTTATGGATCAAACAGACTTTTTTTTTTTTTACTGTGCATGTGATGGATGTGACAAACTGTTTTTTAGCATTAGTAAAACAAAGCATTCACGCCAACTCTATGATTGGGAGGTGTAAGAAAATAATGTTAAACAGAAATTATTTCAAAATCTGACAAATGTCTTTCCTGTGTATAAATATTCACATGCAGCAGAGCAGAATTTACCATTTTACCCTTTGCTTATGTGTCACAGTAATTATACCTCCCAACATTTCAATTCCAAATTGTAGTAAAATATAAAGATGAGTTTTCCAAAACGATTGCAAAAAAGGCATAGAAAGATCCCCTAAGGCCCAGTTCGCACATAGTTTCTTGGCGCTGATTTTGACACGGAAACCACGTCGGATTCAGCTCCAAAAAACATCTGAAACCGAAGGCGTTTTTTTTTTCTTGGGCGGCTTTTATCCGCTCGAGGGGAAAAAAAAGTGGCATGCCTTTTCCTGCTGCAGTTCCGCCTCTGACCGCTCATTGAAATCAATGGGAGGTGGAAAAAGCGTTTACTGCAGCGGGTGCTCATTTGCCGCGGGTGAAAAGCACAGCGAAAAATGCAGCGAAAACCACGGCAAGAACGTGCAAGCAGGTCAAGATCTGCCTCAAAATTCCTGAAGTAATGTTGAGGCAGATTTCTTCTGCCTACAAAACACTCCGTGGGAACGAGGCCTTAAGCTATACCTAAACTGAGGTGTCATGCAGTTTTACAGCAATTCGGCCACTACGTGTGAATAAACAAGATTTCTTGTAGGAGTCTGGCAAAGAATCAGTGGTCCTTAACCTCTTGATTCCCTCCATGTTTAAAAGGAGCATTTCATAGGATGGTGCATAGAAAAGGTTAGGGTGAACCTCTCTTGGTCTTTACAGCAGACTGAGATGTGTGGAAAGACTTCGACTCTCATCTCAACATTGAAAGGGAAAAGAAGAGGGGGAGACAAGACAAATGCTTCCAGGGACATATACAGTAGATACTGTTTTTTTCCATGTGGATTGCAATTGTAAAAGGATGTCTATGTGTCATTGTTAGAGAATGCAAACCGTGTGTAATCTTACCCTGCACTTCTATCATGTGTGTTAGCGAGAAGTAGGGGACTGATTGGAGAGAGTATGACTAGAAGAGAAAACTATGAATCTGTATTGGGACTATATACACAGAAAACATTATTTGCAAAATTGCTTCATTTTTTTTTTAGATGAATTGGGTGGGGGGGGGGGAGCAATAAAAGAGGTACATATACTCCTTGAAGGAGGGGTCGCATCATAAACCCTTTCATTTGGGAGTAGCCACGGCATAAATACAGCTTTCAAGTCTTCTTGGCAAACAGCTGATTTTGCCAGACAGACATTTCAGAAGGAAAAATGTAGTATATTATGAACAGCCCAAGGATCCACCAGATCACAAGCCCCTGATTGTTAGTGGCTCTCACAGGACATATGAACAGGGGTTTTCCAGATGGAACAACACCTTTAATAATAAAAAAAATACATACAGTATATATGCCTATTTATTATACTGTATATATGAAAATGTAAGGCCTCATTCACACGACAGGGTTTCCCGTCCGGGTGCCGGCCGTTCATAAATTGGCCGACACACGGCTGCATTAGGAATAATAGACCCCTAATGGGGCTATTCACACGACCGATTTTTTGACGGCCGGGAAAACCGGCCGTCAAAAAATAGGACATGCTCTATTTTCGGCCGGGTGCCCGGCCGCCCGGCTCCCATAGAAGTCTATGGGGCCGGGTAATACACGGCCATCACCGGAATGTGTCCCGAGTGATGGCCGGGTTTTCCGTGGCTTGCGCTCTATCTTCTCCTCCTCACAGCGCAGAGTGCATGTGAGGAGGAGGAGTTGATGCCATTAGGACGAATGGCTACGCTGTACACTGTGTGGCAGGGCCGGGGTGTACAGCTGGTGGAAGGGAGCACTGCGCTGGCTCCCTTCCCCTGCTTGTTAAAAGCGCCCTGGCCCGGCGACACCTTCCATGGCGCCGCTAGCAGCTGCTGCTGCTGCGGCTGCTACTACTGTAGCGACGCCACTATAGCAGAGCAGGGAGGTATCTCCCCGCTCTGCTATGTGCTAGCCCCACTTTAGCTCCTTGAAGGAGCGGAATCCCAGTGTTTTCGGGGATTCCGCTCCTGGACAGAGCGCTTGATGTCTCTGTCCATATCTGGGCAGTGACATCAGGGGAAACTCCTGAAGCGGAATCCCCGAACACATGGGGATTCCCCTTCAGGAGTTGCCGCTGATGTCACTGTCCAGATCTGCCCGGCCCGGAACGGATGCAAAACTTTATGCAAACCGGCCGGGCAAAATGACCGATTTTACCGGCCGACACTCGGGCTCGGGCGGGACCCGGTCGTGTGAATCCCGCCTAATTTTTATTGGACAGGCAATGAAATTTTATAATTACAGCAAAAAGATAATTTAATAATTGAAAATTGCTGCCCAACGGGAGAAATGCAACATTAAGATAATGGTCACCATCAATTACCGGTATTCATTATGAGTACCACTCGGGGTCACTCGGGAGGTGTTGACTAATATGTTTCTGAAGAAAGTGTTGCTTGATATTTATTTTCCTTTTGTTGTTCACTTGGCAAAGGGATGATGCATTTCTCCAAAACATTTTTCTGTTCCTCGTAGTTTATTAGTAAGAAGAACAAATACTTTACCCATAGGAATGGCGGCAGCTCTGTGGTTTGCTGCTTTTTAAGGAAAGATATAAAGTGCTGGTTTAGAAATTGCTCTTATACTATTTCATTACTGCATTTTGTTGTGCCTTAAAGGAAGACCATTATACCAAACATATGGCATTTGAGATGATATGTGGCCTGTAGATTCAACGGCAAGTACCAGAACATATTCATTTTGAGCCACAAGTCAGTACAATTAGTAGGTTATTCTTTAGGACAGACCTTTGTCCGACAAACCCTAGAAACTAATGTCGCAGATCATACTGGGAGTCCCGGCTGAAGCATATGAACTAATTTCCATTACTGTTTTAATCAGACAACGTCCACAATTTCCATATTAACTATGAATTTGTCAACTTGATTTACATGGTTTTCTTTGGCATGCTGACAGCCGGCCTGAATCATTTAGTGTTATTGCCAAAGCAAGAGTCTGTCCTGTGTTGCTTATTGTGAGTTCAGGTAAAGGTCACGCTAATTCGAGAAAACTTATCTATTTAAGCATCTTTTATGATTCTCTTCAATGAGAAATGAAATAAAAAGCTAAAGTAAAGGAGAATATTTCATGTAATATTTCATGCACTCTAACCTAAAAGTAAAATACGACAAGTAGACATCACGTCTCCCACCAGTAAATTCCCTGGAGCCTAAAAGACTCTCTAATAAATCATTACTAATTAGAGACTACTTTTTTGCTGGAGTTTTCTTTCAACTATATTAAATAAGGTCAGCTAAGTATTTTATTGATTCACCAGGGCATGAATACACTCAGAAATGAACTATGAAGCTTTCACACCCTTGTGTACAGTCGTACAATGGCTCTACAATATACTCAGACTGTCACTGAAGGTTATTGGCTCATGTAAAAGTAGCCAGAACTACAAGAATCTGTTTTCTCCTATAGATGATTTCACCACCAGGGTCTTAAAAAAAAAAAAAAAATGTTCATGTATATAGTAAGACAAAGGGAGTATTTCCCAATTACTTTCAGAAATGGTATAGAACATAATTCCCAATCACATGAATGCCCTGAATGTTTAATCACCCTCCACCAACTGTAAAAAAAAAAGAAAAGAAGACACATCTTGCTGGAATTATACCATCTACAAGACATATCCATTCATGTCGTTAAAGACTTAAGACCATGTTTTTGAAAATGATATAATTGGGAGGAACAATAGAGAGTGGGAAAACTTTCATTTGATGCCAGCCACTCTGAACATGGTCCACTAGAAGCTCATTTATGATAAGCCATAATTTGAGATTGTTAAGGTGACCATACACATAAGATACTGTAGGTGTTGGGTGAACGCTCGTTCAGCCAATAGCTATTTTCCCTAAATGCCCCATATTCATGCACACGGGTTTGGCTGAGCTGCATGTTATTTCAACAGGGAGAGAGAGACAAGCCGCTGTCTGACAGCAGCTTATCTACTGGCACAACAAAGGATTGGGCACAGTGAAACCTAACATGCCGATCCTTGTTTCCCTGAACATCTGCCATTGTGGGACTCAAATATACATTACATTGAGGAAGGAGTGGTCTTTTATCCAAGGCCTAAATGTGAATTTATTTCGCATATTTTATAATGTTTTTTCAAAGATTTGAGTCTGATATATTTGAATCATATTATTAATGGTGGTCTCTAATACTTAAAGGATGTCCATAGGATATACCATAAATGTCTGACAGGTGCTAGTCCACAGGAGCGCTGGCCCAGGTAAATTCACATGGCCCCTTCATCATGATGAATTGCTGGGTCCAGGGTATCCAACCCCCATCGATCAAACATTGATGACCTATCCTAAGAAAGACCCCTTTAATGTTTGGTATCCTGCAGGTGTAGTATTTTTTTTCTTTTAATGTTGATGATTATGTCTAACAGTTAATGAAAAGCCAACATTTAATCTCTCAGAAAATTAGAATATTATATAAGCCCAATTTCAAAAATGATTTTTAATACAGAAATGTTGGCATACTGAAAAGTATGTACAGTATATGCGCTCAATACTTGGTCTGGCTCGTTTTGCATGAATTACTGCATCAATGCGATGTGGCATGGAGGCGATCATCCTGTGGCACTGCTGAGGTGTAATGGAAGCCCAGGTTGCTTTGATAGCGGCCTTCAGCTCTTCTACATTGTTGGGTCTGGTGTCTCTCATCTTCCTCTTGACAATACCCAATAGGTTCTCTATGGGGTTTAGGTCAGGTGAGTTTGCTGGCCAATCAAGCACCGCGATACTGTGGTTATTAAACCAGTTATTGGTACTTTTGGCAGTGTGGGCAGGTGCCAAGTCCTGTTGGAAAATGAAATCAGCATCTCTATAAAGCTAGTCAGTAGAGGGAAGCATGACGTATTTCCTGGTAGACGGCTGCCTTGACTCTGGACTTGATATAACACAGTGGACCAACACCAGCAGATGACATGGCTCCCCAAACCATCACTGACTTTGGAAACTTCATACTGGTCCGCAAGCAACTTGGATTGATGCCTCTCCATTCTTTCTCCAGACTCTGGGACCTTGATTTCCAAATGAAACGCAAAATTTACTTTCATCTGAAAACAGGACTTTGGACCAGTGAGAAACAGACCAGTCCTTTCAATCCTTAGCCCACGTAAGACACTTCTGATGTTATCTCTGGGTCATGAGTGGCTTGACACAAGGAATGTGACAGTTGTAGCCCATCTCCTCAATACGTCTGTGTGTGGTGGCTCTTGAAGCACTGACTCCAACTGCAGTCCACTCCTTGTGAATCTCCCCCAGATTCTTGAATGGCTTTTTCTTGACAATCCTTTCAAGGCTGCGGTTATCCCTGTTGCTTGTGCATCTTTTTCTACCAAACTTTTTCCTTCCTCTCAACTTTCCATTAATATGCTTGGATACAGCCCTCTGTGAACAGCCAGCTTCTTTAGCAATGTCCTTTTGTGGCTTACCCTCCTTGTGGATGGTGTCAATGACGGTCTTCTGGACAACTGTCAAGTCAGCAGTCTTCCCTATGATTGTGTAGCCTACTGAACCAGACGGCTGGACCATTTAAAGGCTTAGGAAACCTTTGCAGGTGTTTTGTGTTGATTAGCTGATTAGAGTGTGACCCCATGAGAGACTACATTTTAGGTTTTCATTAACTGTTAGCCATAATCTTCAACAATAAAAGAAAAAAATGCTGGAAATAGATCACTCTGTCTAATGAATCTATATCATATATGAGTTTCACTTTTTGAATTAAATTACTGAAATAAATTAAGTTTTTGATTATATTTTAATTCATTGAGAAGGACCTCTATGAATTAAAGAGTTATTCCCATTTTATAAATTGAAGGCATATCGCTGATTTAGCGCTGGGTCCCCCTCTTTGTTTTCCTAACACAGCTGCAGGGATTGCTGCTGTTTAGGGAAAATTTGTGAATCAGTACGTCATCTTATTCATTCTCAGGATCGGTGGGGGTCCCAGAGGTCAGACCCCCACCGATCATAAAATAATGGCATATTTTAGTGATATGCCATATACTTTATAATAAGCACAAGCAGCGAATGATCTGTTTCATTGTCAGCCTCATATCAGTTGTCTATAGCTGGACCTCACAAACGCTGTTGTTTTAAACATGATCAAGTCAGGTTCAATGAAGATTCCTCCTTTGCTCTGGTGGGCCAATTTGACCCTGCAACAGCCTGCTGGGCTAGGTCTTCTAGTCCCCAATGAAAAGTCATTTACCAGGTTCCCCTAACTATCAATTTTTAGTTTTGCCATCTTCCTGTGATAAAGGGATTTTTGCCATCGCAGGCAGCTTAACTTCTACAACCCCTATAGTTTATGCCACTAAAGATATCAATTTTTTCTGAGATATTGGCTAGCAGTAGAGAAGCTATTTCGCCACATGGATAATAGAGAGCTGGTTGAGAACTCAAATTCTCATTTTTGTTTTATAGATATGTGAAATTCTACCATGATGCCCTGCATAATCTAATACAATAAGCTTGTATTAGCACCCCCATGCAAGCAGACAAAAAACACATTCAATATCTACATATACATATATATTTGTTGCATCTGTTGTTTTAATATTATATGTCACATATCTCAATGGATTTTCACAGCAGCATAAAGAAATCCAATCTTTATAAGACTAACTGCGACCAGACATGATTCTTCAAAACATAATTTTTACTACCAGCAGAGGTGAGCAAGATTACACGGATTAGTCAAGCTTCATGCCTGCGTTCTAGCTTCAAACTCATCGAAAGACACTATAAATATTTTAATCACGGAGAGAAAGGATTTAGTTGATTAAAAAAGTCATGGTGCTGGGAATCTGTAAGCACTTAACAGTGAGCCCTGAAGGGATATTATTGATGTTTTGCCCAACTGCATTAAAGCATTGATTAATCTTTCATGAGATATGCATCGAGATAACTTTTTGTAACTGGCCCCGTACATGACAGAACATGATTACTTATCCCACTTCAGCTCAACATAAGGAAAACACCCTAAGGCCTCATGCACACGACCGTATTTTTTCCCACCCGTAAATACTGGCGTAAATACGGGTCCGGTGTCACACGTATTCGACCCGTTTTGCACCAGTATTTACGAACCCGTGCCCGTAAATATGGGTCCGGTGTCACCCGTATTCCACCCGTATTTACAGGCACGTTTTTGGCGGAAAAATAGCACTGCACTAATCGGCAGCCCCTTCTCTCTATCAGTGCAGGATAGAGAGAAGGGACAGCCCTTTCTGTAATAAAAGTTAAAGAAATTCATACTTACCCGGCCGTTGTCTTGGTGACGCGTCCCTCTCTTCACATCCAGCCCGACATCCCTGGATGACGCGGCAGTCCATGTGACCGCTGCAGCCTGTGATTGACCTGTGATTGGCTGCAGCGGTCACATGGCCTGAAACGTCATCCAGGACGTCGGGCCGGATGTCGAGAGGGACGCGTCACCAAGGCAATGGGCGGGAGACCGGACTGGAGGAAGCAGGAAGTTCTCGGTAAGTATGAACGTCTTTTATTTTTATTTTTTACAGGTTTATTCTGATCGGTAGTCACTGTCCAGGGTGCTGAAAGAGTTACTGCCGATCAGTTAACTCTTTCAGCTCCCTGGACAGTGACTATTTACTGACGTCGCTTAGCAACGCTGCCGTAATGACGGGTGCACACATGTAGCCACCCGTCATTACGAGAGCTCCATAGACTTCTATGGACTGTCCGTGCCGTTATTACGGCCTGAAATAGGACATGTTCTATCTTTTTCAACGGCACGGGCACCTTCCCGTGAGAAAACGGGAAGGCACCCGTCGCCAATAGAAGTCTATGAGCCCGTTATTACGGGTCGTAATTACGACCCGTAATAACGGGAGTTTTTATGGTCGTGTGCATGAGGCCTAAGATGGTAGCAAAAAACTTAGATTCATACAACCTGACTATACAAATACATTTAAAGGGAATGTATCACCCATTTTTTTTTTGGTTTACTAATTAAAAACACATACTTATACATATTCTATTTTTTCTAGTCTATTTTTATTTTCAGATCATCGATTTTTTTAAATTTAATTTTCTGTGTAAAGTTAAGGGGCAGCTATCTTGCCTGAGCTGCTGTTAACAGCATTTAGAGATATGCTTTACAGCAGCCAGATGAATCATTAGAACCTGTGAACAGAAGGGGAACCATTGCAATTTTTTGGAGAGTTTTCTAGGCATGCTCTGTGACCTGTGCAGGAAGGGATAGGAGGGGGCTGTGTCCATCTCCTATTGTCAATAGTGGATCCTGTGTTATCTATATAAAGGTGTTACCTTTCATTGCGATCCTGCCTGTGATGATAATGAGATGACTGTTGAGAAGTGATCTCTACAGAACAGGAAGAGTCAGTCTATTGTGAGGCCTAGAGGCCAGTGTGAAAAATGCAAGATTTTAGGATTCTTTTTTAATCTAGATAATGACAAAAAATAAAAATGTAAAAATTCTTGAAAAATATGTTTAACATTGAAAAATTGATTTAAACAATAGGTCATTTTCTGATGACACATTCCCTTTAACATGGTTGATGCCTTGTTTTTGTAGATAAAGTTAATAAGAGACTTTAGATTAAACTATTGTTAGGGTGAGGCCACACTCTGCATCCGAAAAACCACAACAGCATGTGGTTTTACTGCAAATTGGTATCGTTTTGCAATGCTTGTGTATTCCTCCATGGTTTTTTCAGGTAAAACATCTCAAACACTTGCAAAAACTGTGCAGCCGAAGATGAGCATTGCAAATCCACACCACCTTGCTGTAAGACTGTAAGATCTGCAGGCCAAGGTGCATATTGGCCCATCACGGCACATCAGCTGAGCCACAGTGACAACATCTGGCCTCACACAATTTAATATAATAATATAATAATAAGGAATTCCATAATATCACGTTGTTTAAATCTGCCTTATGCTACAACCTGTTGCCGCTTATCAGTGTATAGAACCTGGATTGTTACTTGACTACGCTTGATATTAGCATTCTCGTGCCTGATCGTTTTAGCCTTTGGACTTGGAATCTGCTACAGACCTCGACAAACCGTGAAGATACTATCAGCGGGAATGCAGGCACTGTTTAGAGTAACCAATGCCTGAAGGCAACAGGTTAACAACGAGGTAACTGAATTACCTGCAGCTTTACTGGTAGAAAAATGACACAAATGTAGTTCTGGGAATGAAATAATCCACAAACTACCATAATATGATGAATGTAAAATAGTTTATACAGTCAATTTCCATTAATTTGACACATTATGGGCTGGTAATCCCAATAATATAATGTGCAACAAAAATATTCCCATGGCAGATTATCATTAAAATGTCCTGATATTCTAACACTGGTTCTGTGGTCAATTGGCCCTAGGTTACTGTATAACTTTGATTTCATGGACCTCAGGGCCCAATGTATCTTTCTGCAAAATAGGAAACATAGGAAACAAACTCCATAACTAATCTCTACAGGCCTCCTTTGGGCTTCCTAGTATCATGTGGGAACATCAGTATGTCAGCAGCAGCACATCAACGTTGCAAGCACCTGCAGGGACCTTCATTACAGACAAATAGGAATACAAACTCCAGAATGTGCTGACATATTTACTTTTCATTAGGAGGCCATAGGAGCCCTATAGAAATAGTTCTGAACACAGTTTTATTGATTTATGGTTCGAGAGGACGCATAAAACCCTGAGGAACATGGGATGAAATTAATACGTTATCCCGGGACACTCTAAGCCCCTATCTGGCCGTTCCCCTGGATCTAACCATGGTCAATATATGCGCATGTGCATAAATATGTATATGTACCTGTAATGGTCTAGCAGTTCCAAAAATCCAGCACCTGAGGAGTCCAGAGGATCAGATTATCTGAATTTTATTTTGTATCCAATGACAATTTTAAATTTTTAACAATTGTAGCAAATTGAGCAGCAACAAATAAGCAGGATGTAGGACCTACAGTATGTAAGACCAAGCTAAGATGAGGACCTTCTAGAACAATGACTATAGCAGCACACAAACAAAACAAAATTGTAAACGATTCAACAATGTTTACTAAAAAAAACTTTAGAAGGTGCTACATCTGTGCATCTTTAAACTTATAGCAAATGTGGAGATCAGCTGATTGACGCTCCCAAGACCCCGGGCAAAGAGCTTATTTTGCTAGGGGGAGATGCAGTTGGTAATATAATACATTGACAGCTCAAGTTTACCCGAGCAACAGCCACTGTGCGTCAGTGGCTTTCTGTTGTAGCTCATAGAGGAGTGTTCTAAGCGTGGTAACCCTCCTCTGTGACGTGCACCTACAAAACCTAGTAGAAAGTACAGATAATATGACTTTTATTTGTGGGTCATATGTATGCTTGCCGAAGACTCCCAGAAAAAGGGGACACCTCCCTGACTCCCAGAAGAGCTTAAAAATCTCCCAGTTGCAATGTACCCTCATAACATACCACTCCTCGTTCCTATAGTTCTATTCACTCCCAAGTGTCCTGCAGACAACGTCCTGATGTAGTGGGTGAAGAGGACCACAGGAATGGGGAGAGGTGACGGACTACTGTTCTGAGTTTTGTATTTAAGTGGTCAGAGTACTGCATTTATGGGGGCTCTATTTAGTTGGTCAGGGATCTATAATCAGTGGGTCTGGTCTAGGGGTCTTTATTTATGTGGTCTGGTGTGGGGTCTGTATTTACTGGGTCTGTATATGCCTGGTTCGTCATTATTTATTTGAAAGGTCTGGTATTTTTTTAGGGGGTCTATATTTAGGTGCTCTGGTTTGTGTATTAGTTTAGAGGTTCTGGTCTGGAGTCTGTGTTGGTTTAGGGGGTTTTGTCTGGGGTCTGTATTTGGTTAGGAGGCCTGGTCTAGGGTCTGTATCTGTTTAGGGGTCTGTATTTGTTACGGGGGTATAGGGTATGTATTTATTTTGGGATGTGATGAAGGGGTCATATGCAATATAGTTTGGCATTTAAAGAGGCTCTGTCACCAGATTTTGCAACCCCTATCTGCTATTGCAGCAGATAGGCGCTGCAATGTAGATTACAGTAACATTTTTATTTTTAAAAAACGAGCATTTTTGGCCAAGTTATGACCATTTTTGTAATTATGCAAATGAGGCTTGCAAAAGTCCAAGTGGGTGTGTTTAAAAGTAAAAGTCCAAGTGGGCGTGTATTATGTGCGTACATCGGGGCGTTTTTAATACTTTTACTAGCTGGGCGCTCTGATGAGAAGTATCATCCACTTCTCTTCAGAACGCCCAGCTTCTGCCTGATCACTGCTGTGACGTCACTCACAGGTCCTGCATCGTGTCAGACGAGCGAGGACACATCGGCACCTGAGGCTACAGTTGATTCTGCAGCAGCATCAGCGTTTGCAGGTAAGTAGCTACATTGACTTACCTGCTAACGCCGAGGCTGCTGCAGAATCAACTGAAGCCTCTGGTGCCGATGTGTCAGACACGATGCAGGACCTGTGAGTGACGTCACAGATCTGCACTGCCAGAAGCTGGGCGTTCTGAAGAGAAGTGGATGATACTTCTCATCAGAGCGCCCAGCTAGTAAAAGTATTAAAAACGCCCCGATGTACGCACATAATACACGCCCACTTGGACTTTTACTTTTAAACACACCCACTTGGACTTTTGCAAGCCTCATTTGCATAACTACAAAAATGGTCATAACTTGGCCAAAAATGCTTGTTTTTTTAAAAATAAAAACGTTACTGTTATCTACATTGCAGCGCCGATCTGCTGCAATAGCAGATAGGGGTTGCAAAATCTGGTGACAGAGCCTCTTTAAATATAAATAGGCTGAAAAATTTGTACAAATTTCCAACACGTGTCATACAATGTTTTTTGGAATCTCCCTGATGTTCCTTCCTAAAAATTAGCAAGTATGGTTATAGGTTCACATTAAACATGTATTTCTCTGGATATCTATACATCTGTTTCAGTGACAAAATATTTACTTTTAAGCACATGCATGCTGATCTGTAAGGCCTTATTCACACGAATGTGTCCGTTTTGCGCACATAAAAAATGCAGCGTTTTTCTTGCGTTGCAGTCTTGCGTGTCTGCGTTTTTTACGCGCGTACGTCATCCGTATGTCACGAGTTTTTTACGTCAGCAAAATAAACTGAAGGAGGTGTTTTTCTTTTTCTCATCATTTCTTTAGCAACTGTTGCGTGAATCACACACAGCACACGGATATGCGTCCGTGTGCTGTCCGTGATTTTCCCGCACCCATTGACTTCAATGGCTGCGTGATGAGCAAAAAATGCACAAGTATAGCACATGCAGTGATTTTCACGCTGCGGACACACGCTGCGTGAAAAACACTCAATGTCTGAATGGCCCCATGGAATTGCATAGGTCTGTATGACGTCCGTTGTTTTAATGCGCGTAACACGGACGTGAAATACGCTCATGTGAATAAGGCCTAAATTAAATTGTCTACCAACAACAATTATGTGGTGCATGTAAAACAGCTTATACAGTAAAATTACATTAATTCGGCACCCCATAATTTGGAAATCCCAATAATTTGGCATGTGACTAAAACATGACCTAATAGTTCACTACTGTGGTAAGCGGGGTGTCAACAGGTCCTAGGTTAATGTAACGTAACCTAATGTAATGTAATGTCATGTAATTACAATAATGTAATGTAATTCCAGCAGCCTCAGGGGCCAATGTTTCTACCTGTATGACTCTAGATACCTATGTAGCACCTGGGTATAGACTGTATAGAGTTGCAGCAAATACTCTGTCTTGAATTTTAAATACAGATAAAATGCAGTCTATTATCTTTTTCTAAAGCTTCCAATTTCTTCCTACCCCCTCTCATCATTTACTGCAGCCTGCTATGTGACATTTGAGAGGAATACAGCAGGAGGATAGTGTCAGAGTACAGGGTAGTGTCTACTGAACCGGACTACAGAGAATACTGTTTGTAGTCAGAAGCCATTAGTTAATCACAGAAATCTATAAACCAGTAGCATATACTGTGCACTAACAGTACTAAGCAGGCAAAATTTTAATTTATTACAATATATATATTGACACAGCTAAAGGAATTCGAGCATCTCAGCATGCCCTAATAAAGCCAGTGAAAAGGGGGTGTCCTGTTGCATACAGGTATCTTTGGGATCCACAGCATAGTCTTTTTTTATGTTAATGAGCAGTAGCACGGAAATTGTTTTGGGATAAAAAAATATACTAGTCCTACACAGCTCGATTTTAGATGCCAATGCCATATGCTAAAGTACCTGAGAAGTGAACGTCAGCTTTAAACAACTTCTCTAACAGGCAGCAAATAGCTAAGACAATTAGAACATGCAAGACGTATGTGCCAGTAACTGGCTGTTTGCTGATATCTGCCTGATGTGAGGTTGCATAGTTACATAGTTAGTACGGCTCAAAAAAGACACATGTCCATCAAGTTCAACCAAGGGACGAAGGCTAAATAGGTTTAGTTCTTTTAATCTTTCCTGATAACTTAGATTCTCCATGCCCCTTATTAGCTTCGTTGCTCTTCTTTGTATTTTTTCCAACTCCAGGGCATCCTTTCTATGAACTGGAGCCCAGAACTGAACTGCATATTCTAGATGAGGCCTTACTAATGCTTTGTAAAGTGGTAATATTACATCCCTGTCCCGTGAGTCCATGCCTCTTTTAATACACGACAATATCTTGCTGGCCTTTGAAGCAGCTGATTGACATTGTATGCTGTTATTTAGTTTATGATTTACAAGTACACCCAGATCCTTCTCAACAAGTGACTCCCCCAGTGTAGCTCCCCTTAGGACATATGATGCATGCAGGTTGTTGGTACCCAGATGCTTAACTTTACATTTATCTACATTAAACTTCATTTGCCAACTGGATGCCCAAACACTTAGTTTGTTTAAATCTGCTTGCAATTCACGAACATCTTCCATAGAATGAACTATATTACATAGCTTGGTGTCATCTGCAAAAATAGAAATAGTGCTATTAATCCCATCCTCTATATCATTAATAAATAAGTTGAATAATAGTGGTCCCAGCACGGAACCCTGGGGTACACCACTTATAACCGGGGACTATTCAGAGTAGGAATCATGTACCACAACTCTCTGGATACGGTCCTTGAGCCAATTCTCAATCCAATTACAAACTATATTTTCTAAAGCTATAGTCCTTAATTTACCCATTATGCGTCTATGGGGGACAGTGTCAAATGCCTTTGCAAAGTCCAAAAACACTAAATCCACAGCGGCCCCTCTGTCTAGGCTTCTGCTCACCTCTTCATAAAAACAGATTAGGTTAGTTTGACAAATTCTGTCGTAGTAAAGCCGTGCTGGCTGTCACTTATAATACTATTTTTGTCACATTATCCTGTATATAGTCCCTCAATAGCCCCTCAAACATTTTTCCCACAAGGGATGTTAAGCTTACTGGTCTATAATTACCCGAGGAAGACCTAGAGCCCACATTTGCCCTGCACCAGTCCCTTGTCACTATACCAGTCACTAGAGAATCTCTAAATATTATGAAGAGTGGGGACAGAAATAACTGAACTAAGCTCCTTAAGAACTCTAGGGTGTAACTCATCTTGTGTACATTTATTTTATTTAATTTAGATTGGACCATATCTACATTCATCCAATTCAGTATATCAACTGATATATTAATAGCACTGGCAGCAGCTACATCAGCTGCTCTTTCTTCTGTTGTATATAAAAAGCTAAAGAACCCATTTAGTTACTCTGCCTTTTCTTGATCCCCTGTTCAGACCTTGGCTTTTTTGCATTTATATACTTGAAGAATTTTTTGGGATTTGTTTTACTATCCTTGGCCACTTGCCTTTCATTTTTTATTTTTGCTAATTTTATTACATTTTTACAGATTTTTATTACGCTCTTTAAAATTTAAAAAGGCTACAGCTGTACCCTCAGATTTGTATTTTTTAAATGCCCTTTTTTTGTCATGTATTGCCCCTTTCACAGAAGGTGTAAGCCATGTGGGATTTAATTTTAATCGTTTATATTTGTTACCTATAGGAATAAATTTTGCACTATAATTACCCAAAGTAGTTTTGAAAATCTCCCATTTATCATTTGTACCATTATTTAACATTAGTTCTTCCTAGTCTATATCTTGAATTGCAGACTTCATCTTGGAGATATTGGCTTTCTTAAAATTTTATGTTTTTGCCCTCCCAGCCTGTGTTTGTTTTTTACAGTTTAGGTAAAATGTAACTATATTGTGATCACTGTTACCGAGGTTTTCACAAACATTGACATTCCCAACAAGCTCTGCATTATTAGAAATGACCAGATCCAACAGAGCTTCACCTCTAGTCGGATCTTCCACAAACTGGCCCATAACATTTTCCTGCAACAGGTTGAGGAAATGTCTCCCCTTTGCAGTTGAAGCCGAACCATGACACCAATTAATATCCCGGTAATTAAAATCTCCCATTATCACTACTGTAACCGCCTGTGCAGCCCGCTGCATCTGTTTGTATAGCTCACCTTCCATATCCTCAGTTATATTGGGGGGGTCTATAGATTACACCAAAAGTAATTTTTTTCAGTGTTTACCACCCTTTCTAGCCACCCACAAGGTTTCAACCTCCTCACAATCTTCACCCTCTAATGTCTGTTTCGCACTCACCTTCATATCACTTCTCACATACAGACATACACCACCGCCTTTCCTATTTGTCCTGTCTTTCCGAAAAAGTGTAAAACCCTCTAGATTTACAGCCCAGTTGTGCGAAGAGCCTAGCCATGTTTCAGCAACACCAACTATATCTATATTTTCTTCCAGTATCAAGGCCTCCAGATCCCCCATTTTGCTTGCTAGACTTCTGGCATTTGTGAACATACACTTTAACTTGCCTTTCAGTTTTTCACTTTTATTATCAGAAATGTGATTATTTCACATTATTTGAGCATTTTTATTTTCACTGTTTTTTTGTAACGAAATCCTGTTGTCTAGTCCTCTTCCCACAGTCTGTTTTTCCCCCCACCAATATAGTCTGACTCCTCTCTGACCTGACTACCCCTTGATTTTCAACATTGACCTCCCTCCTCAGCCCTAGTTTAAATACTCCACCACCCCTGCTAGAATTATCTCCCCCAGCACAGCACAGAACATGTTGACTGTTGATTAATGGTTTGCTCATGATGAAAGTTCAGAACTCTTTAAGAACCCTTTCTAAAGAAACGTTTGATATGTTACAGAACGTTTTACCTCAGCGTTAAAGAAAAACAAATCTGCAATATTAATGTTAAATATAAAAGTCAATAATTGCACACCACCAGAGATTAAATGAGAACTGCAGAGCAAACATTTAAATGATGAAACGTGGAAATATCCTTTTATGAAATTGTATTTTCTTTATCTACAGAGGGCACTGTAGCAGTTTCTACAGAGGGCACTGTGGAAGTATCTATAGAGGGCTCTGTGGCATTATTTACAGAAGGCAGTGTGGCATTATCTACAGAGAGCAGTGAGGCATTATCTACAGTGGGCACTGTTGTGATATCTACAGAGGACACTATGGCAGTATCTACAGAGGGCAGTGTGGCACTATCTACAGAGGGCAGTGTGGTATTATCTACAGAGGGCAGTGTGGCATAATCTACAGAGGGCACTATCTAAAAAGGGGCTGCGCAATATTGACATTTGTGTGTCTGCCAAACGCTGCCAACTGAGCTGCCGGACTGCATTTAGCGACACTTAAGCTGGAAAACTGGATTGTTGAAATAACCACGTGGAGAAAACTCACAAATTTCTGTTAAGTTTAAACCTAGCGCTATTATTATAGTAATGTAGTTTTATTATAGTAGTTCAAATAACTAATTTGTATAATTTGAAAGTAATGCGGCCCGTCAACTTCCCATTTTTTCTATATGTGGCCCACTTACCCGGCCGAGTTTGAGACTCCTGATCTAGAGGAAAAAGGTTTCACCATCATCACAGACGGGGATTATTTACTGAAGACTATGGAACTCTCTGCCACGGGATGTTGTGATGGTTGATTCTCTGAACAAGTTCCAGAAGGGCCTTGATGCCTTTCTTGAAAAATATAATATTACAGGTTATGAGTACTAGATTCTGGAGATGGGACGTTGATTCAGGGATTTATTCTGATTGTCGTGTTTGGAGTCAGGGAGGAATTTTTCCCCTAATGAGGCTATTGCCATCCGCCTCATGGGGGTTTTGTCTTCCTCTTGATCAACACGTTAGGATTATAGGTAGGATTTGATGGACTTGTGTCTTTTTCAACCTTGTCAACTATGTAACTATGTAAATATAGAAAAACATCCGGTATTTTATGTGAATAGTAAGACATGATATAAAAGCAAAATGAAACTATATCTTACTATGGCAGCCCAGGTGTTATCTTTGTCTGCCAGTGCTGGTAGTGAAATTATAAGGTATTTTTTGGCATAATGAATAACATGTTAACAAATAATAGGATATTATTAACTGTAATCATGCAGCAAAAGTGCACTTAACAGGAACTAAGAATAGGTTGATTCTGCTATTACACAGAATATCTTATAATCTTCTTTATAGCTGAACCTATCATGTATAATTATGAGGCCTTCATGTCTTTCCTAGATTATTAGTTTTCTTAAAGAAGGTTATTAGCTTTACATGGAGCAGTTCGGTTATAAAAGGCACCCTGTTCCTAAAGTAAGGATTTCTTACAATCCATGCTCATTTTTCCAACAATAATTCATTCTGCAAATGACATAATAATCATAGTTTCTGTCTGGAAGTGGGATACTGTTTTCTAAAGAGGTGCAAATAATGTCAGACTAGAAATTAGGCAGTAAAAAGAAGTAGAATCTCATTTAAAACATAAATCATTAAGTCAGTTATGTTCTTTTATTCCTTTGACTGAAGAGAATTCTAAGACAATAATATTACTCTTCATTTTAATTGCAATATTTACTGCTATACTCTGAACCCTCAAACTTTAAGTTTCGACGTTAGACAAACATAATGGCTGCATTTTAATATCCATATTACGGCTCCAAGACCTGGACCACTTGTAGTTATTTTGTACGGAACAAAGATCAATATAGGAACTGTTGTTAAAATTGCTCAAAGTTATACGTTAAATGTCGATAGAAGCTAGTCAAAGTCCTGCTTTCATTTTCTAAACTGCAGTAGAAAACTGAACAGTGCAATACGAAAAAAGATATTGAGATATTGATCCACAAGGCCAAATGACTCGATTGTGTAGTCTAATCTCTGTAGTCACTGCTTCTTATATCACTCCTGAAATACAAATACTATCTATCAATGTGTAGAGAAAATATTATAGTTATATTTAGTTTATATTTAGTTTATTTGACCCTGCAAAAAATAGCTGGAAATGCAGATTTTTTTTATTTGTCTGAAGGCACCCACCCTCTTCCCAATATACTTTCGGGAGAATCATGGGCATGCACCATGCACGGAGAGTTGTTTCCTGTACAATTTTCCACACAGCCAATGACAGCCGCCGCTGGGGACATGAATAGGAAGTTGTGGTGAAGACTGCCACGAATCCCCAGAAGGGCAGGCACCCGGTAAATATAACTTGCCTTGTAAATACAAGCCAAGTAGTCAAATATTTTAATAGGAATTAGTTTTTTATTATACAAGTTTTATAAGAACTTATTTTACTTTATTTTCAACATATAATAAAGATGTTATTTCATGAATTTCTTCCTATAGGCAAGAGCCTATAATGCATTTTATGTGTGTTGCACCTCGTAATTAAGTATGAGACTGTTAAGGGTGTGTTCACATCAGCTGAGTTTGATGTTTTTGTCGAAGTAACCCATAAACGGAAAGGCAAACGGAAACCATGCAATGGTAATGCTTCCATTGCAAATGGTTTCCATTTGTCTCTGTTACTTAAGGTTTTAATTTTTTTGGCAGAAACAATAGCGCAGTCAACTGTGGAGACAAACGGAAATCATTTCAAATGGAAGCATTACCATTGCAATCAATGGTAATGCAAACGGAAGTTATGGTTTCTGTTTGCTTTTCCGTTCATGGGTTCCTCCGACGGAAAGGTCTAGCGGAACACATGAACGGAAGGCTGACGCTGATGTGAACAGGCCCTATCTATTGAAAAAGAGAATCTCAGGCTCCTACAGTATAGATGACTGCTGTTTAATTTTTCTGATACAAAGCTCCAAATCCCAGGCATAGGCATAGGCATACACTGATGATAAAATTCTTGATTCCTGCAACCACCAATAGAGAAAGTGTAGGAGTTTACTGTATCCATTTAACAATTTTATTATTTAAAACTATGCCTAAAAAGGCATTTGAAACTTTGTATCACAGAAAAACAAAGATCTGACTGCTATAACTTTATTCTAAGAAATTCTCAGCACAGAATGTTGAAATTAAAAGTGACATGGTGTTAAAAGTTGGACATTCTTTTTACATAGAGAGAATCCTTAGTCTACAGTTGTAGCTGAAACTACTGTCATTGTGAATTTGTTATTTTCAAGAAATACTTTGCATAACTCCATAACAGTTTTAGTAGAAAGAATTCAGGCGAGTGCTTCAGCAACAAAAAGTTGTGTAACTATAGCGGTGTGGACAATGCAGTTTCACGAGTGAGTGTCATGGAGCCACATGGGGCCCAAAGCCCCCTCTATCAGGTTTGTGGACCAGTACTATATGTAGAGCAGGGTAAATGATTGGCCCTGTAACAGATTTTATATGGGGGCCATGAACTTTAAGTTACAGCTGTGATTATAAACATCTTCATCTTATAAGAAAGTAACTGACTTAGTGCAGTGTGGCTCAAGCTGTTAGAAAATAGAGCAAAAGTACTCATGAAATAGTACAGGTGTAGATGTCCATTGTTCATTTCTTGAAGTTGATAACACTCCTTTTAAAAGGGCACCTAAACAGCTCTGAGCAATCCTGAATACCTGCAACTGCTCCTTAGCAGCCTTCTGAGGGATAACTGTTAACCCCTTCCCTCCGCAACCATTTTTGGATTTGAATTTTATTTTTTCCTCCCTACATTCCAAAAGCCATAACTTTTTTATATTTCTGTCGATATAGTCGTTTGAGGGCTTGTTTTTTTGCAGGACGAGTTGTAGTTTTTCAACGCACCATTTATTGTAACATATAATGTGCTGAGAAATTGGAAAAAAAAAGATCTTTGTGGGGTGGAATGGGAAAAAAATCTGAGATTCCTCCATTGTTTATTGAAATTCGTTTTTACAGCGTTCACCATGCGGTAAAAACGGCAGTTAACTTTAATCTGTGGGTCAATATGGTTACAGTGATACTAAATTTATATATTTTTTTATGTTTTACTGTTTTAACAAGAAAAAACTAATCACTAAATAAAAGATTTGTTTTGTTTCCTCATATTCTGAGAGTCATAACTTTTTATTTTTCCGTCGATTGAGCTATGGTTTCTATTGGTACCATTTTGGGGTACATGAGACTTTTTGATCACTTTTTATTCCATGTTTTGTGGGAGATGAGATGTCTCTTTTTTTTTTTACGGCGTTTACCAACTGGTTTAAATACTCTTATATTGTAATAATATGGACTTTTACAGACACTGCAATATCAGTTATGTTCATTTTTTTAAAGGGAATACAAAAATAGCAGACATGGGGGCCTTCACTAGGCCCCCAGGCTGCCATGACAACCATCGGCACCGCACAATCATGTCGCAGGGGCAATGGTACGTTAGATGAGGCCGGCTTCCCCGTTTCTAATGGCTTAGATGCCGCGGTTGGTATTGACCACGGCATTTTAGGGGTTAAGCGAGTTGGACTCCACCCGTTGTGCTGAAGTGTCGGCTGTAACATACAGCAGACACGCTCATCTTATGGAGCGGGCTCACACTGTAAGCCAGCTCCATACTTCCACCTGATCTCCGCCGTTTATATATATATATATATATATATATATATATATATATATATATATATTTATTTATTTTTTATATATATATATATATATATATATATATATATACACTACCATTCAAAAGTTTAGGGTCACTTAGAAATTTCCTTATTTTTGAAAGAAAAGCACAGTTTTTTTCAATGAAGATAACATTAAATTAATAAGAAATACACTCTATACATTATTAATGTGCTAAATGACTATTCTAGCTGCAAAGGTCTGGTTTTTAATGCAATATCTACATAGGTGTATAGAGGCCCATTTCCAGCAACCATCACTCCAGTGTTCTAATGGTTGTGTTTGCTAACTCTGTTAGAAGACTAATGGATGATTAGAAAACACTTGAAAACCCTTGTGCAATTATGTTAGCACCGCTGTAAACAGTTTTGCTGTTTAGAGGAGCTATAAAACTGACCTTCCTTTGAGCTAGTTGAGAATCTGGAGCATTACATTTGTGGGTTCGATTAAACTCTCAAAATGGCTAGAAAAAGAGAGCTTTCATGTGAAACTCGACAGTCTATTCTTGTTCTTAGAAATGAAGGCTATTCCATGCGAGAAATTGCCAAGAAACTGAAGATTTCCTACAACGGTGTGTACTACTCCCTTCAGAGGACAGCACACACGGGCTCTAACCAGAGTAGAAAGAGAAGTGGGAGGCCCCGCTGCACAACTGAGAAACAAGACAAGTACATTAGAGTCTCTAGTTTGAGAAATAGACGCCTCACAGGTCTTCAAATGGCAGCTTCATTAAATAGTACCGGCAAAACGCCAGTGTCAATGTCTACAGTGAAGAGACGACTCCGGGATGCTGGCCATCAGGGCAGAGTGGCAAAGAAAAAGCCATATCTGAGACTGGCTAATAAAAGGAAAAGATTAATATGGGCAAAAGCACACAGACATTGGACAGAGGAAGATTGGAAAAAAGTGTTATGGACAGACGAATCGAAGTTTGAGGTGTTTGAGGTGTTTGTGAGACGCAGAACAACAGAAAAGATGCTGGAAGAGTGCCTGACGCCATCTGTCAAGCATGGTGGAGGTAATGTGATGGTCTGGGGTTGCTTTGGTGCTGGTAAAGTGGGAGATTTGTACAAGGTAAAAGGGATTTTGAATAAGGAAGGCTATCACTCCATTTTGCAACACCATGCCATACCCTGTGGACAGCGCTTGATTGGAGCCAATTTCATCCTACAACAGGACAATGACCCAAAGCACACCTCCAAATTATGCAAGAACTATTTAGGGAAGAAGCCGGCAGCTGGTATACTATCTGTAATGGAGTGGCCAGCGCTGTCACCAGATCTCAACCCCATAGAGCTGTTGTGGGAGCAGCTTGACCGTATGGTACGCAAGAAGTGCCCATCAAGCCAATCCAACTTGTGGGAGGGCCTTCTGGTAGCATGGGGTGAAATTTCTCCCGATTACCTCAGCAAATTAACAGCTAGAATGCCAAAGGTCTGCAATGCTGTAATTGCTGCAAATGGAGCATTTTTTGACGAAAGCAAAGTTTGAAGGAGAAAATTATTATTTCAAATTAAAATCATTATTTCTAACCTTGTCAATGTCTTGACTATATTTTCTAGTCATTTTGCAACTCATTTGATAAATATAAGTGTGAGCTTTCATGGAAAACACAAAATTGTCTGGGTGACCCCAAACTTTTGAACGGTAGTGTATGTATATATATATATATATATATATATATATATATATTGTGGAGGTCGGGAAGGTGTTAATGTATAATAAGAGATCAATAGCAATCCCTCAAAAGCTGATATGCACTGACACTTAACCCACCGTAGATTATGCTGGCTGCGGAGAAGCAGCAAATACTATCTTAACCCCTTAATACCTGAGATATTTTAGACCTTAATGACTAAACACTGTAGTTATTTTATTCACCAACTGGTTAAATGGCTATAACTTAGGCCTCATTCACACGACCGTTGCCATGTGCACGGCCGTGATTTTCTGGTCGGCCAGCAGCGGATTGTCAGCTGCGAGCCGCCCGCAGATTGCGGTCCGTGCACATGGCTGCGGCATTATTTTCAATGAGCCTGGCCTGCAGAACATGGCCATAATAAGGCATGCCCGTTCTTTCTGCGGTCCAGGCTCCCGCGTCATGCATGGACCGTGAAAACCACGATCGTGTGCATGGCCCCATAGGAATGAATGGGGCTGCAATTCTCCTGTGGATTTTCGGGGGAATTGCGGCCACAAAAGCACGTTCGTGTGCATGGGGCCTTAGTGTATTTAACAGATTTTTGTATGTCATGATAATTTTTTTTTTGGAGACACAGTATCTGCTTTTTAAGAAAAATAATTTTTTGTGGATATATTCACATCTGCGTTGGAGGCTCGGTTCAGAGCCTCGGTCGCAGGGGCCGTCAAATTTAACAGGAAAAATAGCATTACTTTTCCTGTCAAAACGATAGACACCTTGGTGGAATCTAATGAATCACATTGTAAGTCAATTAAGTCTGTCAGGGCCCTTTTCTTTTTTTTTTGCAAATCTTTTTTTTTAAGAAAAGATGAACATAAATATATTGGATTGCATCAATATACAGAAGTCACATAGATGACAATTAAGGCAAGCAGGCCTTATTAAAAAATGGGGCAAAGAATTAAACATTTTCATCTATAGGAAAGTATCAAAGCAATAAAGAAAACATGAAACTATGGACACGGTTCCAAATGAAGTGTGAATATTTATATCATACACACAAGTACATAAGACAATCTAAGGTGAAGAGAGGAAATAAAGTACATGATCATTGAGGCCGCTTTTGTATACGTTTTTCTAATAAACCACGAGTATCTCAATCTCATCTAAAAAGGAAAGGTTATATGTTTATCTGTCACTCCCTTAGTAGCCTCCACAAACCAATTTGTCAAAAGAGAAGCCAAAGAAATAAATTATCTTTCACTGTGGGGAAACACTAGATCAGGAGGGTGATGGAGGTGGGGAGGAATTATGTCTCCTAAAGGTGAGCCATGGGTGCCAAAGATCAATATATTTGTTATGTCAACGTAGTTCCCAACTTAGAAGTACTGCCATTCTACAAATCATGTCAAACTTTAGATTTGTAATGTCTCGGCATGAGAGGAATGGCAGGAAACAATCTAATGGGTAAGTAGATTATTTCGGTTTGGGTGGAAGCTACTACATGGAAGCCATAGTAGTACAAGTATGGGAGTGAACGTCACCCGTTGTTTGGTGACCCAAAAATAGATTCTCCCTTCTTCCAGAAGGGTTGTAAGAATTAGTTATGGAAAATACACAGCTAATACAGAACCAACAAACCGGATGAGATAAAACAAATCTCGTCCACACACTGCATAAATACTGATCGGAAAAACGCTCAGAAATTGATCTGCGGTGAGTAATTTTATTTTCAGCAGCATGTCAATTGTGTTTGCGTAAACGCTGCTTATTTGTTGCGGGTTTTCTCCAAATAGCAGTTGTTGCGTTTTTCTGCAGGCCGGTAAGTTCTGTAGTTTTCCGCAGCAGATATTCTGGGTGAAAAACTGTACTACAGTTTGGTGCACTTTTTCGCCCGGAATTCCTGCGGCGCACAGGGCGGATACGCTCAGTGCTATTATGCAGCGTATCCGCTCCGAGTGAACACAGACTAAGGCCGGATTCACACGAGCGTGTGTGTTTTGCACGTGCAAAAAACTCTGCGTTTTTAGCGCGTAGCAGTTCCGTGTGGCATCAGTATTTGGTGCGTGCCTGCGTGATTTTCATGCATATGGCATCGTTATGACACTCTGTTTTTATGTTTACAAACATAAAAGCAGGCGGTGCTTTTATGCTTTCATTCATTAATTTTACAACTGTAGCGCGAATCACGCGCGGCACACGGATGTGCATCCGTGTGCCGCATGATTGACTTCAATGGGTGCGTGATGCGCGAAAAACGGCCAAGTATAGGACATGTCATGAGTTTTACGCAGCGAGCATACGCAGCGAGAATCACGGACTGTCTGAACGGCCCCATTCACTAACATAGGTCCGTGCGACGCACGTGATTTTCACGCGCGTGTCACGGACATAGAATACATTGGTGTGAATAAGGCTTAAATGAGATATAGAACCTTTGTGTGTGGCGCATCGCTAGCATCTGTCTGATATTGTGGAATTTATTTTATGTAGAAAAGCTGGTGTTCTGTAGCAGCTAGACAAAGTCTTATAGGAATTTTCCTGCACATGTACACATCTTGAAAACCAATGTGAGGGATGTAAAATGTGATGCACCTCTGTTCTGGAAAGAGACACATCCAGTGCCTCCTCCCAGGCAGATAGGTAATTGGGTTTATTTGGTGCTTTGGTAATGAGCAAACCTGAATGCATTTTTGAGAGCAATCCCTTTGCAGGGAAAGGAAGAAGTTCATACGTCACAAGCCACGATGGTTCGATAATGTCAGGAAATGTCTATAAGAATTGTTTGCAACTTTGATGTAAGCTGCTTTCATGAAGAAAGAATACACGGGACAGGTCAAGGGATGTGAGGAGATCTCGTAATTCCGGAAGTTTCTTATTGTTAAAAGTTTAAAATACAGAAATCGTTCTTGTGGAGATTAAGTTGTTAAATAATCATGAAAGACTGAGATATTGCCTTTAGTTGTGGGGTTAGTCTTGGTCATATGAGTAGGCTCAACAACCTTTGTGGACCAGAGGCGAACTGCATCAGCAGGATTCAGGAGGGCTCGTTCTGCTATTATGTTGGGGGAGGACTCTAAAGAACTATTGGGGTGAACCCATCTACCTAAGTGTGCCGCCTTATAATAGAGAAGGGGTCTGGGAGTCCCATACCACCTAACAAGGTTTTAAGGATGAGCAATTTTTAAGCTAATCTCGGTGATCTACCATTCCATAGAACTAAGGACCTCATTTATCAAAACTGTCTAACAGTAAAACTGTCTTTGTTGCCCACAGCAACCAATCACAGTGCAGCTTTATTTTATTTTTTTAAACGGCTCTGATAAAATGAAAGCTGAAATCTGGTTGCTATAGGGAACAAAGACATGTTTACTGTTAGACATTTTTGATAAATAGGGCCGTGAGTGCGTGAAAAATAGTAAAAATATACAATGTTTCAAGTTCAGAATTTTATTGTTTAACTTGTATAAAGAAGCACGGTGACCATGCAATCACAGTGACCGATAGCGGCAGTGAGCTGGTTGCCTCCTCCATTGTCTACAAAACTCTCATCTGGATATGTTATGTTTGTAAATACGGTTTTTGGCTTTTCTACTGAGTGTTAAGCTGTCTGTAACTGCTGGGTACCCGACCTATGGCTGCGCAATGCTCTGTGCAACCGATATTCTGGGGTGCTTTCTTTTAATGACGCTCCCGTATAACACTCCTTACATATCATTATATAAATGCATAAAGGCATAGCCATGGTTGTTAAGTGGTCACCTTCAGGAAGGTTGCTGTCAAAATTATCTTCTCCTGTTATAGTGTTTCTTCCTTCTAACATGGCACTCAAGATACCGCTAGGAATTTATAGTAGAATACACAAACAGGCAAATATTTGCTGTAGGTAATAAACTGAATTAGCAATCAATTAAAAAAAGATTTGGACTTTTGGAAATAGTGATAATCATCCCAGAGTAAACAGCGTTTGGGACATGTGATCTACATATTTTTTGTGTAATTACGTTTCTATATCCTCAGCAAATAGCTCCATCTGCATTGCTTTATTCTCAAGTACCTGATACAAGAGCCAGGAATAAGCACTGACATTTAAAATCCTGATAACCCCGGTTACTAAGCTTGCATGGCTATGTGAGTGACTACAGTATGTCCAGTATTATTATACTATGTGATAATGTTTTATAAATAAGAAACCTGTAATAGAAGCTTTTTCTCTGACATAAATGTTTGCTTTGTGTACATAGATTTATAGTGTTGCATGCTTTGTATTACAGGGCAGTTGATACAATAACTCATGTTCGATGCGATTCCGAAGCTGAGAACTAGGATGCTCTTTTACTGGACTCACGCTAGAGAGTTGCTGCAGTACATGAATGTAACACAGTGGCCACTACTGTATTTCATTATATTGTATATAATCTCTGTAGACTCCCAAAAATATTTTTGCAGACAATTTTATAAGTTATAGACATACTTGCCTACTTCTGAAAACAAACTTCTGTGCCATGCTAAATTTTCAGACACATGCCCCACCCCTTTATATGTAGCCCCTCCCCCAAAAAAGGCCGTTAATCTAATGCCCCAACTGTACCGCAGTAATGGTGTGGCTCGTTCCTGTGTGTGAACATACTCTTACAGGCACACTAGAGCAGGTTCCTCCATCATTTGTGACAGGTTTTAAGTTACCCATTTCTTTGCAGGAAAGTTTATTGTACTAATTCTTCTGAGGCTCTGGTGTGGTGGTGCCTGACTGCGACTTGGAGGAAATAATGTGGTTACTGTTGACTTTGTATCCCTGACTTTCTTACTTTGACTAACAAAACTAGAAAAATGCTTTTCATCCCAGAAAGTCGGGAAAATCATGACCATAGTGATCCCTCTGTCATAGACAGACACAGGGACAGCTGAGACGACTCTCTATAGTAAGGACCCCACCAAACGTCTTCTTGGACCCTGTGAGTATGCTTTTTACTGTTGGATTTTATAACAAATGTGTTATTAATATAGAACCCTGGTTATACTGCAAAGCCACTCATAACCAGCTGAAAATTGCTTGTGTGCCAATACTACCTCAATTTACGCCCTCAGTTGTCTGCCTTCTTTTTCTCATTAGACAGAAGTGGCTTACTGCCAGTGATGAAATGTGTTATGTGTCTTATTATCTATTACTAAAAGCAGACCAAAGCTTTATATGGAAAAAATGAGACCACAAATGAATGTTTCTAGATGATTTACCGTCACTTTCTTTTCCAAATAGCATCATCTATAGGCTGCGCCCATAAAGTAGCAGGGTTGGAAATTTGCTTATATATTCAAATTCTTATCCATTTTGTTCTCTTCCTAAAACAACAAAAACAACTAACTATTGTCAGCATGTGAATAAATGAGACTGATTCTGAAGGCATAATAAATATCCACCGCAAGAAAAGTATCCTTGGAGTATAATTGGATATGAAGTTGCTTTTTATTTTCCCCACACGATGTTCCCATCTGATCTGCTTCCCGCCTACAATAAAAACGTATTCACACAAACAGGGGTCAAATCTGCCATTTTTCAAGGACCTGTTTTCACAGATCCCTCATAGATTTAAGTCTATTGAGGGATCTGTGGAAATGGGCAAAAACGGGACCTGTCCTATTTTTTCACAGGCCGTTCACATAGTCCGTTAAAAAAATAGAAGTACATTGATTTTAATGCAGCCATGTGACAGCCGTTAAGAAAAACGTCCGACACATGGCCGATTGAAATGTTCTTGTGAATAAGGAAAAAGTGCAATAGGAGTATACAAACAATAAATATATGGGAAAAAATTGTTTGGGTGAACTGACTTAGGCCCCATGCACGCGAACGTGTTTTTGAGTCCGCAATTCCCCCGCAAATCCACGAGAGAATTGCGGACCCATTCATTTCTATGGGCCCATACACACTATCCGTGTTTTCACCCGTCTCCGCATGTCCGCAAATCCGTGCCGCAGAAACTCAGGACATGTCTTATTACGGCCCGCAAATTCGATGCGGACATGCCCATAGAAGTCAATGGGCCCGTGGAAAATGCGGGTACACCTCCGTGTGTCAACCGCAGTTTGCGGATTTGCGGAAGTGTTGCTAGGCGACGACCGGGAATGAGTTCTGTCGTCATCCTGTTTTACCTAGGCTTTTTTTTTTTATCCGCATTTTGCGGATTACATACGGATGAACTGCGGATTACATACGGATGAACTGCGGAGGACATTTCACGGAACACGGTCCTGGAATTTGTGGACCAGAAAAACACTACGGTCGTGTGCATGAGGCCTTAAGAGTGATATCAAGAATCATGCTGACGTAGAAGATTGTGTTAGCTAAAACTGTCAGCCTGTTGACCAGTGCAAAGTCATCCCTAATCTAGATTTGAGGCTGTTAAATTACCATCTCTGCATAGCTGTCAAGAAACAATTATTTTAGATATGTAAAGGGGGTTAATTTTTGTTTTTTTTGTTTCAGTTCCTCACAAAGTTCTTAAGGATATCTTCTTCCTGTGAGTGAATGGAAATAATAATTGTTTACATCTATGTTGAAACCTGTCCTGATCCGCTATCGCCCAAGTAGAATATGCATAATGTACGTTTGACAGCTTTAGGATAGAGAGATTCACATGGCAAGTTTGTCCCCTCTCCCCTATTCTTACATACTTACAATAGAATTATTGGCAGCCCTCACTAGGGCTGATCCAAACCGCAAAGGAACTGAATCAGTAAACAATATGGGGAAATTATGAACCTTTCTATTTCAAAAAGTGGGTGGAATTTAGCAAAAGGGAGCCACGGCCCAAAAGATTTACTATAATTGATGCCAGAAACTGGCGGAAATGATAGCGGAAATCTACGCTAGCTCTTAACTGGTGTAGATTTCCCTTTTAGGTGCATGGACAGCTAGACATGCACCTAATTTAATAAGGATTGTGCGCCTCTTATTCAATTAGATGCATCTTACTCCAGCTATCTTTATAATAAGAGTAACATATGAAACGCCAGTCTTAATAAGTCTCCCCCAATGTCTCTTTGTTGATGATATCTACAGCTGGTTCCACCAGGCCAATTGTCCCCATTCCCTAAGCTCCTCAATACAAGAATCTTTAGCAATTTGGGATCATGTTACATACTCCAGTAAATAATTTTTCCTCTCCTCTCTCATTGTCCAGTCTCTAATTTAATCCAAATTTCACCCCGGTTCCCCTAATGTTCAAGCAGTCTATTTGTTGGAGGTCTAATGGAATCTTTAAAGTCCATCACTTTCTCTCTTTAACAGGGGTAATATCCCTTGCAGATATTGTTGATAGTTGAAAAGTGGATAGTTGTTTCGATACGTGCAGCCAAAGTCCTGGATTTGAGGCCTTTTTACCAACTACGAGCCGCTCCAAAAATTAACTAGCTGCGAATCCATTTGCCTCAACTACCACCTTACAAAGGGATAACAAGCCTTTTTTACTCCTCTCCCACCAACAATGCCTCTTACACCTCACATAAATATATCAACAGGTAAGAATCTACATTCTTGTAAGTAAAATTTGTGAAATAGACAAATCAACTACACTACCGTTCAAAAGTTTGGGGTCACCCAGACAATTTAGTGTTTTCCATGAAAACTCACACTTATATTTATCAAATGAGTTGCAAAATGACTAGAAAATATAGTCAAGACATTGACAAGGTTAGAAATAATGATTTTTATTTAATAATTTTCTCCTTCAAACTTTGCTTTCGTCAAAGAATGCTCCATTTGCAGCAATTACAGCATTGCAGACCTTTGGCATTCTAGCTGTTAATTTGCTGAGGTAATCGGGAGAAATTTCACCCCATGCTTCCAGAAGCCCCTCCCACAAGTTGGATTGGCTTGATGGGCACTTCTTGCGTACCACACGGTCAAGCTGCTCCCACAACATCTCTATGGGGTTGAGATCTGGTGACTGCGCTGGCCACTCCATTACAGATAGAATACCAGCTGCCTGCTTCTTCCCTAAATAGTTCTTGCATAATTTGGAATTGTGCTTTGGGTCATTGTCCTGTTGTAGGATGAAATTGGCTCCAATCAAGCGCTGTCCACAGGGTATGGCATGGCGTTGCAAAATGGGGTGATAGCCTTCCTTATTCAAAATCCCTTTTACCTTGTATAAATCTCCCACTTTACCAGCACCAAAGCAACCCCAGACCATCACATTACCTCCACCATGCTTGACAGATGGCGTCAGGCACTCTTCCAGCATCTTTTCAGTTGTTCTGCATCTCACAAATGTTCTTCTGTGTGATCCAAACACCTCAAACTTCGATTCGTCTGTCCATAACACTTTTTTCCAATCTTCCTCTGTCCAATGTCTGTGTGCTTTTGCCCATATTAATCTTTTCCTTTTATTAGCCAGTCTCAGATATGGCTTTTTCTTTGCCACTCTGCCCTGAAGGCCAGCATCCCGGAGAAGCCTCTTCACTGTAGACGTTGACACTGGCGTTTTGCGGGTACTATTTAATGAAGCTGCCAGTTGAGGACCTGTGAGGAGTCTATTTCTCAAACTAGAGACTCTAATGTACTTGTCTTGTTGCTCAGTTGTGCAGCGGGGCCTCCCACTTCTCTTTCTACTCAGGTTAGAGCCTGTTTGTGCTGTCCTCTGAAGGGAGCAGTACACACCGTTGTAGGAAATCTTCAGTTTCTTGGCAATTTCTTGCATGGAATAGCCTTCATTTCTAAGAACAAGAATAGACTGTCGAGTTTCACATGAAAGCTCTCTTTTTCTAGCCGTTTTGAGAGTTTAATCGAACCCACAAATTTAATGCTCCAGATTCTCAACTAGCTCAAAGGAAGGTCAGTTTTAGAGCTCCTCTAAACTGCAACACTGTTTACAGCGGTGCTAACATAATTGCACAAGGGTTTTCAAGTGTTTTCTAATCATCCATTAGCCTTCTAACACAGTTAGCAAACACAATGTACCATTAGAACACTGGAGTGATGGTTGCTGGAAATGGGCCTCTATACACCTATGTAGATATTGCATTAAAAACCAGATGTTTGCAGCTAGAATAGTCATTTAACACATTAACAATGTATAGAGTGTATTTCTGATTAATTTAATGTTATCTTCATTGAAAAAAACTGTGCTTTCCTTGCAAAAATAAGGAAATTTCTAAGTGACCCTAAACTTTTGAACGGTAGTGTATGTTGGGGGTCCCCTTTATGTGGAGTTTCCTCTTGAGGATTTGCTCTTGTTCACATAACATTTTTCAGCCCACATTTAGCATATACGTTGAGAAAAGCTCAGAAAAGTATACATTAAATTTAAACTGTGATGGATGGTTAACAGTGGCATCCATCATCCATAGATTATTATAGCATCTGCTTAACGTATACGTCATGAAATGCTAATGACATGAAAAGCTCATGACACATACGTTTAACTGATGCCTGTGATGTATGCCATACTGTGGCATACTGTATGTTACCCATAGGCTCTCATGTAAAAAAAAAAAAATTATATCGCGTGGTATACGTTTTTTCTGAGATCCCATTGTATGGAATAACATAATCTACTACGTTATTCCATACCTCAAAAAACAAGCTATAACGATGTATACCAGCTTGACGGTGATCAGATTGACACCCTTTTGATCTCAATCGTGCTAATAAAAATAAATGTAATGTGAATAGCACCTGAATCATTCAGCAAAGCCTTCTTAAACATCCCAAATACTGTACATTCAGGTGCCGGGGTCAGTGGCAGATCATCATGGGGACACTTGGGGCGGCCGTCCGGGGCCCGAGGCTCCGGAGCACCAATGGCCGCCCAAAGTACATTACAGTTTTGTCAAAACAAATTTGCTGCAAATCGCGACAAAACTGCATTGTGCATGTACTGCAAAAGGGCCTGCAAATATAAGGTCAGATGACCTTATGTTTGCAGTTCTTGTTATGGGGTCTGGTCTCGGGTCTGTATTTAGAAGGTCTGGTCTGGAGTCTATATTTAGGGGGTCTGTATTTAGGGGTCTGTATTTAGGGGGTCTGGGGTCTGTATTTATGGGTCTGTATTAGTTTAGGGAGTCAGGTCTGGGATCATCATTAGTTTAGGGGGTTATGTCTGGGGTCTGTATTTAGGGGTCTGGTCCGAGCTCCGTATTTAGGGTGTCTGTATTTGTTTAGGAGGGTCTGGTCTGGGTACTGTAATAGTTTGGAAGGTCTGGGTCTGTATGTATTCTAGGGTCTGGTCTGGGGTCCGAATCTTTTAGTCGGAGTAAAGGGGGTTGTTTGGGCACGGACTGGTTTTTCATACTGATGACCTATTCACAGGAAATATTAATGACCTATCCTGTGGATATGTCATCAGTATGAAAAATTGGTCCGTGCCCAAACAGCCCCTTTAATGTATGGTCCTGGGGCCAGAATTTGCTTAGGGATCTGGTCTGGGTAATGGAACAACAATTTAGGGGGTTTGGTGTCTGAATTTTTATGTTTCTATAAAGGCTGTAAATGGCTGCAGAAGCGAGGGGCAAACATGTCTCATCAGGAAACTTTGCAGTCATCAGCAGGTCGCCAAACCGGTTTGTGTCAGATGGAGAAGAAAGAAAAGAGAACGACTCCCATCAGAAAGGAGGTCACCTGTGGTTCACTGGATTTAGAGAGGATCTGTCACGTCTCCTGACATGTCTGTTATAGGAAAACCTTGTATTCCACATAAAGTCTTTTGGTAGCCCAGGACTAATAGGCAAATGTGTGTTACCATTCCCATTGTCAGATTGATGTGTCCCTACACACTGTTATGCTGTAAGGAATGGTCGGAGACTGGCAGTATGTAGAGATGCAGCCCTTTGACAAGGGGAATCATGACACCCATTTGTCATTGCTCGCACAGAGAGGTGGTGTTCCATATAGACACGATATGGCAGAGCAGAGGTGGAGAAGGGGGGCCCAAGTATGGGGAACAGCACAGGGCCTATGGTCTACTTAATATGCCAATGGCCAGGGTAGAGTACTGTCATGATCTAGGGGTATGTGGACGCACTAGGCCGCTCCACCTTAGCGGAGAGGCAGCTAGCCAAGTCACAGTCTATGCACAGTCCATATAAGAGTTCGTAGCACAAGGGTATCTGAGATAGTCCAGACAATGGCAGAGGCTCTGGCACAATGGGGCTAGATGTGGCAGGTTGCGTCAGACATGGCGGATGGTACCAGGAGTGGCAGATGACACCAGACATGCTGTATACCAGCAGGCATGGCAGGTTGCGCCAGACGTGGCGAAGGATATTAGAGATGGCAGATGACACCAGACGTGGTGTATAACAGCAGGCGGCACAGTGTGACTCCAACACTAGACAGGCTGAAGAACTAAACACAGCACGGGTCATAGGATAGAGGTAGCAGGGCACGGGAACACTGGGAGCAGGATAAGACTAAGGGACCATTTGCAATACGAACATGGGAAAACTACAACAATGCTAGGGCAAGGAGTGGAAGGGCGAGCCATTTTTATAGTCCAGGGGATAGGTTAGGGAACTTTTTAGAGAGTGTGCGTGCTGGCCCTTTAAGGCCGGGGACGAACACATGCGCATGCAGCATATCGTACAGTCCAGGAAGGGGAGGCCACACCAGCTGACGTCTCTGGGGAGGGAGACAATGGCAGTAAGCCAAGAAGTTGCGGTCGCGGCCGTTCGCCGAAGGTGGACGGCAGCGGTCCGCGACCGCAGTCATAACAAGTACTTTCAACTATACCTACAACCAGGCCTGATCCACTTAAAACTACACCAGTTATACAGAATGAACACAAGTAACAGGAAGTTTAGTCAATTTTCAATTGGACCATGTGTACTTTATTTACTGTTAGGGAAATCTATTAAATTCATTCATTAGCAGCAAGTTGCATTGTAGGATGACACCTGTTATGTTATGCCTAATTTTTGTCTCTTATTTTATGTTTTTTTTTATGAGGAATTACGTTTTTAAATAATATTATGAGTAACTTGCTTTCATACATAAAGAGTCAAGTCTACGTGGCTGTCAGCAATGTAAGCACAACAAATTATTCCTATGACCTTCACCACCACGCTACTGATCATATATATCCCACAGCAGCAGTAATTACAAGGACAGCAGCTGCTTCGCTGTGAGCCTGTCCATGAGGAAAATGGAAAGTACACAGTCTTACTTTATTAAAAAGGTAAAGTCTAACTCCAGGCGAAAACTTTTGGCCAGAGCTATGTAGCTGTACAAGCAAAAGTGATTTTGCAAGTGGATTTATGCTAATGGTGGCTAGTCTGGTGGTATTATTTCATCTGAATAGCAAACCCCTATAATTCCAGGAATTACAGAGGTGGGTTCAAGGACAAAAAAAAAAGATGTCAAACAGCTCGTGACGTCCTTACATCATCAAACACTAACGATCTAGTTTGGGGCTACCATTTGATGAAATAAAGAAAGCCTTGTTATAGTTGACCAATAGTCAACTATAGTAGCTAAACAGGGACAATAATCGGACAATCAGACTGTAAATAGGGAGGACTTTGCATGATGGAAAATAATTGAGGTTACCAGATTGGTTATAGTAATACAAAACAAACAAACCTTCAAGGTGCCAGGAGCAACAAAGGCACAGCAGGGGTTTGGAGATGTGAAAATGCCAAATACATCATTCTATGAGTAACCAGATTACAATCTAGAAAAGTGAATAGGAATTGGTTCTGAAGGGTAAGCAGTTTCTATTGTTGACTAACTAATAAATCGGCAAGGAGCAGCCAGCAAGAAGATTCTGCTAACAGCTATCAGGATGAGCAGGAAAGTAAAGATTGAACGTCTATGGAACTTTGGATATGGATTTTACAAAATATAACCTATCTTGTCCCATACCCACCTTATGGGTGAGTTCACACGAAGAGTAATTATTGCGCATTTTCCGCAACAGGTTTTGTTGCGGAAAATTTGCAACATAATACAGTAGCAGAAAAGTGGATGAGATTTGAAGAAATTTCATCCACACGCTGCGTAAATGCTGAGTGGAAAAAACACGAAATTGACCTGCGGTGCCGTTTATTAATCCGCAGCATTTCAATTGTATTTGTGTAATCACTGCTTTGGTGTTGTGGGTTTTCCCCATTGAATTCAATGGGGAGTTAAAACCGCAACATGTAGCAGATGTTGTGTTTTTTTTGCGGGTGAAATGCAGCGATTCTGACAAAAAAGAAATATTATATACTTACTCAGAATTCTGTGAATCTTCAGCCAGGCCCACCTCCTGGGAAGACATTTCATCCCATGTAATCACCGCAGCCAATCAATGGCTGCAGCGGTCACATGGGACAAAACGTCATTCAAGGGGGGTGCGCTGTAGGACGGCGGAAGGATGCATCGCCATGGCTACATAAGTATGAAAAGTTTTTTTGCAGTTTTCTGCAGCGAACCTTCTGACCGGAAAACTGCACCACAATTTGGTGAGTTTCTTTTCGGTCGGAATTCCCTGCGGCGCACAGGGCGGATACATTGTGTGCTTTTACGCAGCGTATCCGCCCTATGTGAACATAGCATATTTATTGTTGATAGTTACTAAAGCATTCTCTCTACTATGCCACTTTTCCAACATACTACATTTACTTATTTGTGCAAATCTGGTCTACAAGCACTAAAGTTGTTCTTGAAGTTCTTAGAGGCCGCACTTCATATTTCTATTAAGTGTGCATATAAATATGGAATGACATAATTTCTCAACAAACAATATTTCTTGCAATACTTTTTATTTAAAAAAATTATCACTGCATAAAATTCTGGAAACTTTTGTCCATGATAACAGTTATTACAAAATTAACTGTTATTCTCAGTGAAAATTAAGTGCGATCAGTGGTTAGAAACACAATTTTGCCTCATTTGGTATACAGAACCATGTGTCCTTTTCCCACATGTGCTGTCTAGCAAGGAAAAATAAATGTGTGAAATATCATTATAAGAAAATTGAGAACGGATCTCTTAAAATGATAGTTCCAATATGTGCAGCAGAATTACAGCATGGTGTAATAGTAAAACTGTCTTGCCATTTATTTCTGATCATGATTGTGGCTGCTTGTCACGAACCTGGAAGGACGTATTGGATTTATTTTTGCCAGTTTAGGGTTAGTGCTCGTGAGGATAATGTCAAGCCACAGAGTCTAACAGGCCCCCCGGTCTTCCCCAGGGACCAGTTTGGACTAAGCTGCCAGGGACCTGTTGGTCACGGCACTCTAACTGCCCCTGTAGCACGGTTAGTCGGAGATAAGCAGATGACTTTATGAGGACGCAGTGCTAAAATCGAGAATAATCAAAACAAAGCCAAAATCCCGGTTATAGACAATGGTTCAGAAGTTGGGTCACAAGACAAGGTCAGGTACACGAAAAGACAATCGCAACAACACAAGAGTGCTGGAGTCTGAATGGGACCTAATACTCTGGCACCTGTTGGTGCTCAGTAAGAGGTTTATAAAGACAGTCCAATGGGATCATGTGACACCAGAGGGTCTTCTAGTTTAAAGGTAGTTTCTCACACTGACCACTAGAGAGAACTCCGGTGTGTACAACTGCACGCCAATCACTGGGAGGGACCTCCGGCGCTGGAAATGGCTGGTATATGAAGCCGCAGTGAGAAAGAGAATCTGTCCCGGAGCTGCCATTTTTGGACACAGTAAGTAGACAGATGGTGCCATTTTGTTACACCTTTATAATGTGTGCAAGTGATAACCCTACACAATAAGATGTCTAATGTTGTAACAGGGTTGTGTTTGTGGTGTACATTTGGTGTTCACCGGGAACATTTTGTTTCATACACCAAATGTATACAGCTGTATGTGATACAGTCGCAGACGTCACCCATGGACTCCCATTGTGAAAAAACAAGAGACAACATGGCATGGTGCTTTCCTAGTGCTACTGCCACTTCATTCTAGATATATATTATATGTATGTCATCTATTTTGCCTTTATTTTTCAAAGTGGCTGTCTCATGTAATGCAATATCCTCCCTCGAAGTCAGTCCATCAGTATCACGAATATTATACTGAGGCAATACTGATGACATACTGATGCAATATCATCCATGATATGGAATAGGAATTACGGACGTTTACAAATACACTTGTGTGAAACTGACCTAAGGTTGCGTTCACATCTGCATCGGGACTCCGTTCATTGGTTCCATCGGAATTTTCCGTCAGGGGAACCCATGAATGGAATCCAAACTGAAACAAACAGAAACCATGGTGACGGATATTGTGCAAATGGTTTCCGTTTGTCACCGTTATGTAAGGGTTCTGTTGTTTTGACTGAATCAATACTGTAGTCGACTGCGCTATTCATTCCGTCAAGACAACGGAACCCTTACACCACGGTGACAAACGGAAACCATTTGCACCGGATCCGTCACCATTAAAATCAATGGTGATGCAAACAGAAAACGATGGTTTTCATTTGTTTTAGTTTGGATTCCGTCCATGGGTTCCCCTGACGGAAAGCTCTCATGGAACCCATGAACGTAGTCCCAACGCTGATGTGAATGAAGTCTTAGTGATATGCTATCTAAGTACTATTATCCTAATTTCTCCTTTTAATAGTGGTAGGGATTCTGTAATCTGGTCCCCAGTGCAGTCGACTGTATACAGGTACAACAACCTCTGTCCTTTCCAGAAAAAAGCAGTACTGTAGTCTTTTAATAGTGCTGGGGAGAGCAGTGGTAGGGAATTTAATTTCATTCCTTTGTAGCTGCTTCACCCTTTTACCTAAATTACTTTCTATGGTAACAGGAGTATACTGCATTATGGAAATTATATTCTTTAATACAAAAGCATCGGTAGAGTTGAATTTACATTACAAACTATTTTTAACATTATCGCCTCCAAATGGCTTTGGTAAAAAGTAGAAACATGTATTCAGATAATAACAATATAATGCTAATACAAGCAATGCGGTCCCTAATATACAATGATAGTGTGCCTTCCCTTTAATATTAAAGGGGAAGCATCTGTATAGTTGCATTCACAATAAAAAAATAAAAAAAACATTTTTAACACTGTCACCGCCAGATGACTCAGACAAGTAGTACTAATATACTGTATATAAAGGATGCATACGGCAGCTCTAGAACTGCTGTAATACAGGCAGAGAATCTTCTTTTGTCTTTGCTGATGCCAGACAGAAAATCTAAATGTCCTGTAGTAAAGCACAGCAGGGAACCTGACAACCTGCATCTTTCTTAAAGAGAAAACATTCAAAGTCTTTCACATGTTAGACGGGAGATCTGTTCACAGTCATTTCTTACCAGTAAAAAGGTAGCTGGGTTGTGTGGAAATTCACTTTTGGGTATGCAAGATAATATAAAAGAAAATAATAAAGTCAGTTTCCGGTAATATCTTCTTTCCTATTATGTTAATGTATATGAAGATGGTAAGTGCATACAGATGTAGCCAAGTTTATCTTGACTGGTAATTTGCTGCAGTGTGAAATCACACAACAAAAGCCATTGAAAAGTCTTGTGTCACTGTGTATTTAATGCGTTAAAAGTCAAGATAAAGACGGCTACATCTGTATCCGGTCAGAATACTTTGAGTACTTAGGTTTCCTCCCGCACTCCGGAAAACATATTGATAAGTCAATTGACTTCTTATAAAATTTTCCCTTTAATGTGTATTTATCCTTGACATAAGGGAATTCGATTATGAGCCCAAGTAGACACAAGGACTGAATGTGTAGACTGAGGAATATGTTAGCGCTCTAGAAATAATGCAGAATAATCGCTGAGAGCATTATTGAGTTTGACTACTCTAAAGTTCACAGTGAGATGCAGAAATGCCCTGGCATATATTCTCGGATTCCCGAGCATTCGGACTGCAGCTAGAGCTGGTTTTAATATGGAGTTTGTTATGCTTCAGGAAGCATTAAACCACATTACATTTTGAATAAAAAATAAACCTCATTTACCGCCAACCAGAAAATCATAATTTGACATCTTTGTCCTAGAGGAATTCATAGCCATATGTATGTTGCTGTCAGTTAGCTCTGTCTATTTTTACTATATTGATTTAATTTGTAAATGTGCTTCAGGCTCGGGTTAGTCGGCTGTGTCAAAATCACCTGGCTTTTAGTCCAGCTGTCCAGAAGTCTAACAAAAATAAAGCTCATGATTATTATTTTTTTTTTTAAATGCCCATCAATCACATTGCCATCATAGTTTTAGACAGGTACGTTACTAATAGTTGCAAATAATTATTCTGCCATTTGCATATGTAGCAACTGCAGTAATATTAATGCATCAGACAACAGTCCCTCTACCTGTCACTCATCTCCTGTATCTCGTTATTAGGCAGATTATTATTATTTATATAATATATATATATTAGTTCGAGTATATTCACATGAGGCAGATTTCTGCAGAAATGTCTGCAACTATCCCAAACATCTGAATGAGGCTTGCAGGAATCCATGTGCATTCTGCAAAAACAAAGCCATTCAGATGCTTATGAAGGTGAAGCGGCACTCGCGTCGTTGCTGCGGCCCCTTCACTGTACTTATCTGGGTTACAGAAGTCAGACCTCCACAATCAAACATTAATGGTGCTTTCTAAAGGTGGATTTACTTGGGCAGATAACACCCGTGTTTACCACTCTTATATACAATCTCAATAAAGCGTCTTGATCTTCTCTCGTTGCTCCCTTTAAACGGAGCAATGATCGTTTAGTATGGGGATGAACGATTGTTACTATGATTGTTCGTTCTCATGCAATTGCATCATGTCGGCAGCACTTCTCCCTGTTTACACTGGGAGATTTGCTGCCGACTAGCACCCATTTTTTTTCGCTGCATAAAAGATGCGATCAGCCGATGAATGAGCGTCTGCTCGTTCATCGGCTGATCGTTGCCCTGTTATTATTGGGACCACTTGTTCACCCAAACATTGGTCCATGTAAAAGTGCCTTAGGGGTCTTAAAGTCCTGGAGATCCCCTTTAACATTTCTAATGGGTATCCATAATCTGCAATGCTTTTCAGTACTTTTTAACAGCAGCTGCACTCCGCACAGTTCTGATATACATTCAGGAAACCCTCTTTCTACATACGGAGACTAACTGCCAGACTGATGACAGAACGGCTTCAGCATAAGCTCTCAGTGCTAACTATAGCGATAAGGGGATTTAATACATTAGTAGGCCGGCTATATTCTTTAGATGGCTACTGACTAAACAACTTCATTCAGCCCACAGCTCTCTCCCCTCAACTCCCATATAAATATAGACACTTAGAATGGCCATAAGTGCACGTTTACTTTAGTTGGGCGAAGGGGATAAGCAGATGATTTCCTTGGTGAACAATGGATCAGATATGTTGAAATCCAACATGTTCATCCTTTCTTCTCCCAACAGTAGACGTTGGGGGACAATCAGAGTACCCTCATACATAGTAGATTGTCCGATCCTGCAGAAATCGCCAGGATCCTTTAACAATGATCTTACATAGGGCCAGCTTAAGAGATGGCAAATATACTAATACTCCCCTAAGCTGTATGAGATCGCCATCCTCCCATATGCTTATATCCACCAATCTGTGTCACTGTAAAAATAGACTACACATAAAATATATACAGAATTGTAAAAGTAATATAGGCTTCTGAACAGAATGATTTACTATATTTTATTAACGTCAAACGCACGGTATAATAAAATGCATATCAACATGAATATATTATCTTTTCTGTAATAAAATGCAGCTATATTTTAATAATAGTCTACTATATCATGCTAGGGACTTTTTTTTTATCAGCTGCTATATGCTTATCTAGTTATCCATTCCTTTAAAGGCACCGAGAGAAATGTACAACTGATGTAGCTAGTGATTATATGCCAACTGTCTGTCAACTGAAATGACATGAAATCAGTAGTTTTTGTGACTTGACATAAAAGGACTGGAGAACAGAAATTCTCAACAGAATGCAATATCTGCTAAGCAATGTGTAGTAGCATTTAGCACACAGCACAAAAAACCCTCTAAGCTTTTAAGGTTGTTTGTACGTCATAATACTGCATTCACCCGGAGAAAAAGAAAAACTATGCCAAGTACAATTGTGTGGAAAACATATGTGAACCCTATTGAATTTTCTAAATATCAGCAAAATTAGCTTGTACATGAGATCTGACGTGCTAGTAAAATGTTCTTACATGGGAACACACACATTTTACTGTGTGATGTTATTTTCAAAATTCCAAAAATGTCAAGGGGTTCCCACATTTAAAAAAATGAGCTGTCATTTGCCATATCTCTATTAAATTAACCATACATGTACAGATATCTATGGTCATGGAGTTATCTACTCATCTGTAGATGCCACCAGTACATTGGGTTCTGGTCCTTCACTTTTCTACAAATGCTGTAACTGTTGGTGCAATATGAATCTGCATGGAATACACTAACAGTTCAAACCATTACCAATAGTAACAACTGCTATGGAGAAGTCAAGTCATTTTATACCGGCAAGAATAGGTCTTTACGAAGGTCGGAATGTTCTGCATTTTCAAATAGATTTTCGAACATGTTGAGTAATCTCATTGTATGATAATAAACACTTCATATCATTAGGAACACTCAGAATCTCTTATTGGCTCAGAAAATGGATCAACTTTGGGTTATGTGTTTGGTGTATTTTTGTTAACTTAGTAAAATATATTACTGTACTTTTCAGTGTATTGTTTTCTACACCAGGTTTAGTGCGGCTAGTATACCATAAAAGTTTACTGTGCTGTACTCAACCACTGCACACTTCTAACCCACTAACTATTTGTAAATGTAATCTCAAACTCAAGGAAGTTTAGCAGGAGAAGAAGTACATCGCTTGAAGACAAAAGGACCTGCGGATATGTATTTTTTTCTTTACGTCTTCAGACCCTGCACTTGAGGTTCAGGGATCTTACTTGCCAACCCAAACCGGAACAATATTGAGTGGTCCGTCAAATTTAATAATCCACCAATTTGGTGGTCCCAAACATTCCAGAATATTAAAATTGTATTCTAATAAGTTTACTGCATGTTGACAAGCTTTTTACAAGGTTATTAGCAGGATACAATAATGAGCACAAAGATGTAGCCTATATAAGACATTTCTTGTCACCTGTCAGCTGAGTAGGGCAGACACTGATGCTAACTTCATGTGGGAGTCCAGTACTAGAAGTAAATCAACTAGATCAGTTAAAGGGATTACTTTTGACTCTACATCTTCCGGCTGGATGTTTAAAGCTGTCAGTAGTCTAAGCAAAGTAGTTCAGCCCAATGTAGACTTATCCAGTCATTGGGCACAGTAACATTACATTAAGGGACATACATTTAGTGACATTACTGCTCTTGGTATAGCGATGTCGCTTGTCCCAACATACACTAGGGGTTCAGCCCAGGGTAGTCTCAATCAGTCAGTCATTGGACAAAGTAACACTACATTAAGTGACGTGATGTAACTAGTCCCAGCATAGGGATTAGGCATTGGGCAACCTCAGCCTGTAAGTGTGAACAGTGACGTTCATGCTCTGTACGTTGTGATGTCACTAGTCTAAACATAGGGGTTCAGCCCAGGGTAGTCTCAGCCGGTCATTGGGTACAGTAACATCACATGAAGTAAAGTCAATGCCCAGGCACGTATATTTATGTAACATATCTGGGAATTAAGATATACCAATGTTAAATACATACAACGCAGCATACAAAACCGTAATTGTACAATACACTTTAGTTGCATTACCTTATAAGATGCATGAAACAGTAAAACTGCATTTTCCTTAAACTGTGTTTGTCCTGCCAAAAAGCTTATTACCAGCAGACACACTAAGAAGAGGTGACGGTTCGCTGAATAATGTCGCATGGACTATAATTTTCTTTAATTCACAAACCATGTAATTTCTCTACAATAAATTGAAGAAAGGCCAGAACATGCCAAACTGAAATAAAATAATTTAATCGCAACATCATAAATATTATGATTGCGTTCAATGTTCATGCTAATAATTTGCATGATTAAAAGCGCAATATCTGATTAAACTTGATGTTCCCTCATTCACCTGGGTATGCTTCCTGCAGAGTAATCATATACACTTATAAAAAGCACTAAAAGTCAATTAAACTACAAGCTTGCTCACACAATGATCTGATAAATCCAGACAAGTCTAGTAGTGGGGTAATGCAAACTGAAAATGATGTGCTTATGTAATCTAACGGTCACAGTAACATTTCACTTACAGATGTAGCCATTTTTATCTTGACTTTTAACGCATTACATATAAATACACAGTGTCAAGAAACCTTAAGCTTTGGCCGGTTTATAATTTGTTCTCCCCCACTTTAACAACCAGGGCTATTTTGGCATTAAAAGCAATGTACACATTTAAATGTTTTTTTTTCTTTTCATTTTTATTATAAAATCTTGTTTTCTTGTGTTTTTAGGCACTGTTTAAATTGACTTTTATTAAAATTTTTATTACTTTTCACGATACAGCTTCTAAGTATCATTTATACATAAAAGCTCTATTGTTCTTTTTAAGTCAATTCCATCAGTTCAGCTTAACTTTCCTGTGCTACCCAAGTTTTTTTTTTAGATAAAAATTCATTAGTAAAAATGTTTTAGAGAAAAATTGTTCTGTAGTGATATGCAAAGTACTCTAAAGAGAATCTCCACCTGCTTTTATGTTCAAAATTATTTGCGGACTAATTTCTTAACAGATCTTTATACCAGTCAGAGCTATGTTTTTCTGAAACAGAGCTTTAAATCCCCTGCATCAATTAATTAGAATATCATCAAAAAGTTAATTTATTTCAGTAATTCAACTCAGAAAGTAAAACTCATATATTATATAGATTCATTACACACAGAATGATCTATTTCCAGCATTTTTTATTATTATTATGGATGATTATGGCGAACAGTTAATGAAAACCCTAAATTTAGTCTCTCAGAAAATTATATAAGCCCAATTTCAAAAATTATTTTCAATACAGAAATATTGGCCTACTGAAAGGTATGTCCAGTATATGCACTCAATACTTGGTCGGGGGCTCCTTTTGCATGAATTACTGCATCAATGCGGCGTGGCATGGAGGTGATCAGCCTGTGGCACTGCTGAGGTGTTATGGAAGCCCAGGTTACTTTGATCGCGGCCTTCAGCTCATCTGCATTGTTGGGTCTGGTGACTCTCATCTTCCTCTTGACAATACCCCATAGATTCTCTATAGGGTTTAGGTCAGGTGAGTTTGCTGGCCAATCAGGCACAGTGATACTGTGGTTATTAAACCAGGTATTGGTACTTTTGGCAGTGTGGGCAGGTGCCAAGTCCTGCTGGAAAATTAAATCAGCATCTCCATAAAGCTTGTCAGCAGAGGGAAGCATGAAGTGCTCAAAAATGTCCTGCTAGACGGCTGCGTTGACTCTGGACTTGATATAACAAGGACGCTTGAAAGCCGCTATCAAAGCAACCTGGGCTTCCATAACACCTCAGCAGTGCCACAGGCTGATCGCCTCCATGCCACGCTGCATTGATGTAGTAATTCATGCAAAAGGAGCCCCGACCAAGTACTGAGTGCATATACTGTACATACTTTTCAGTAGGCCAACATTTCGGGATTAAAAATCATTTTTGAAATTGGGTTTATATAATATTCTAATTTTCTGAGACACTAAATTTGCTGTTTTCATTAACATTTAGCCATAATCATCTACATTAAAAGAAAAAAAATGCTGGAAATAGATCACTCTGTGTGTGGTGAATCTATATCATATATGAGTTTCACTTCTTGAATTTAATTACTGAAATAAATTTACTTTTTGATGATATTCTAATTCATTGAAAAGGACTAGTACATACATTTAGAAGATAACATGATGGCTGCCGGCCTGCAGCTGCCACTAGAGGGAACTTATTGCATACTGACTGTATAAGTGTACTGTATACTGACTGAGTTCAGTGTATAAATAGTATGCAGTTAGCTCCCAAGCTCCCTCTAATGGCAGTTGCAAGCAGCCTGCATGTCATATTTTTATTCTGAACAAACCTTTTAACTTATTGAGATAAAAAAACAAATAAAATGGTGGATATTCACTTTAAAATTAGACTAGGCTACAGGCGCTGTATTATAGATCCATACAATACTGATCAGAAATACGGCAGTGTATATGAGGCCATACAAATATTTCTTTTTTATTCATTCTTCAATATGACTTTACATAGAGAACAAACGGCAGTTTATTTTTCATTGGCTGCCCCCATCTACATGGTTATAACATGTGCTGTGCTTGCTATCATATGTTTAGAATAACTTAATAGGAATAAAAACAGTCCTGTAAATAACCTTCATGGACCAGCATGGGATTTTGTATGCTGCAAGCCTGTATTCCTAGGTGTTAATAACACTGAGATTGCTTATAGAAAAATTAAGTCTTCTGGGATAACTAGAGCATAAACTATTAGCAACAAACTACTTTACATTTCTGTTTTATAATGTGTTTATATATTGAACCAATGAATAAAGAAAAGTAAAATCCCATGATGGAGTGGTTTTCCACCATAAAATGCAGAAATGTTCTCTTTTAAAAGGTATATAATGACTGTCACCAGCTTGGGACAACTCACATATACTGATTCCATTAGGGTAAGGGCTTATTCACACTTCCAAATATCATATTCATAGTAATTCGATTTTATTTTTTTTATTGAAAAAATGGTGCTAATACATTTAAGCATTTAAATGATTTTATTCACATTTCCGCTTTTTATACGTGTGTTTTTTTATGTCCATTCCATTTTTTCCAATTTGCAGCACGTTCCAACAGATCTGTATTGGTACTGTTTTTAGCCCATCGAAGCCAACGGGTTGATTTTTAAAATGCATGTTCCATTTTAGCATAGTTTACATTATTTGTTCCATTTTATTTACATCAAACAGCAAAAAATATTTAATCCTTTAACAAAAAATTTAATGAATATAGATGAAATATGGATAAACTCATAACGAAATACGGAACAAAACGGATACCATACAGAAACAAGCACGGAACAAGTTATAAAAAAAGATCCGTATTGTGCATCAGTATTTGCAATGCATTGTTATACACAAGTGTGAATAAGCCCTAAGGGTGAGAACACACAGAGTGGCAGCCACATTCGCCACAGCATGTGCACGTGGTTTTGAACCGTACGTGACTGCTGCTCTTTGTGAGCCTAACCTTATAACAAAAAGATATTGAGGGAATTAATTAACCTTTCTACGATAGTTTTCTGGCGTATTAAAGTTGCAAATGGGCCAAAAGTAGCAATTTGACTGGAAAATTTTGACTTTTTGGCAGTCTGCGTCGGTCACTACACATTTGAAAAAAGTGAATGGAGCTTAGTAGAAAGGTGCGAGCCACTCACAGCATGACAAATTTACTATAATTTATGCCAAAGAAACAAGTGTCAATTGCAACGGAAAGATACGCAAGCTTCTAGCTAGCGTGTTCACTCTGTTTTATAAGGAAGAGTACTCCCCCCCCCCTCGATCAGACTAGCCGCCCTTCCCTATCAGACAATAAAAATTATTAGTATTATAATACTAAAGCATCATCACCTTAGGGCACCTTATTTTCCTTCACATTCTGTATCTTCTGTTGATCCTCCTCTAATCTTCTTGAAGCACAGTGCAGAGCGCATGACAGATCCAGCGCACCCTGAGTTCCAGGACAAGCCACTCTTTGAGTGATAGGTGCGCGTTGTTCATTTTCACTAGGAGATGCATAATCAGGATGATGACCTCGTACATGCGCACTCGCAGTTGGCCAGTCCGGCTGTGAATGCAGTGATGCCAATGCTATCTTTACTAAGTGATTATTCCACATAGGGCCTGCGTGTATAGATAATTCTCCTTATGTCAGTGGTCACATGACAAATCTAGCTCTCCTCATTGGATATCCCTGGGTATTTAGACCACTCTTTTTCCCCCATGACACGACAAGTAACGAAGCTGTGGCGAAACGTGCGTTGGGGCATCTGGGTACCAAGTCACTTTACTAACAGGATAGTTCTTAAATTTGTGTACTATGTAGCTATTTCTTCTGCAAGAAGTGATACAGATTGAGCTGTTTACGTTAAAGTATAGCAATGGGAATCTCGCCATTAGTTCCATAAGCATGAGTTTGAGTTTTCTCTGTTATAGTTTATGGACTACATATTTTTTTTAATTACATAGTTTCATACATCTGGTGGAATACCTTTGGTGGCACACTTTAAACGTGTACGTTAAATGAAGATCCAAAATACAATGTGGACCTAGCCTTAAGGGGGTTTTACACTGGGCAATTATCGGGCATACGATCGTTCATAGAACGCTCGTTGCTGATAAGGGCAGCGATCAGCAGGTGAACGAGCAAACACTTGTTCATCTGCTGATCATATTGTTTTAAAAAAGTTAAATATTATAGTTGTCGGCAGCACATCTTCCTGTGTAAACAGGGAGACGCCCTGCCGACATGATAATAATGTATGGGGAGGAGCGATCGGAGTAACGACCGCTCGTCCCCATACACAGCTCCTCGTGACAGGAGCAAGCGAGTGCCGATCAACGAGCTGTTGGCCGTTGTAATAGGGCCTTTACTCTCTACCACCACTAGATATCACTTGGATACTGCACAATGCTGTTTGTTTTCTCATTGTCGTCATTGTCAAAACTACAGCTGTTTATTTGTTTAGTGGCTTGAAGAAAATCTTTCTACTTTTTGTTACCCAATGTAAGCAACATTGTTCTTCTCAAGCCATCAAAACTTATTTCATGTTTTTCCTCATGATTACTCTAAACTAAGTTCTCACATTTCATTTTAATTTTCACCTAGCGGGTGAATTTTAGAATTTATGTTCTCATTACAAAGTGCTATGCAACTGTGAAATGTAGATCAAAGTGGCGTTAGTATGAATGAATCTGCTTATATTTGGAAAAATTGGAAGGTAGAAAACTGATATACAGTACACATATACACTTAGAACTGAACAGGAATAGTAAAATAGTAATAAGGAAAGGATACATGATATAGGTAAATGTGGACAAATTCTCTATTCAACTGGACAAAACGAAATTACATATTTACATTTACCCTGTAACAAGACATGATGTGTTCTACAATAAAGTTTCATTAGCATCTAAGCAAATGTGTCAGGATATACATTATCGATGAAGTCTTTCTTTGTGTTCCTAGCCAAGGTCTTTGTATTTCTGTCAAAAAGTAGAACAAAAATATAATATATTGCTTCATAAACACAGTACTGTGAAAAAGAGGTTTCATTATATTCCCTGTTCACACTACTCAAGGAATAATGATACATTTCATGAGACATGTAATTGTAAATATTATATATTGAGCACCCTGGCCATAACTTATTCCTCAGCACTCCCTGCTTCATTCACTGTGGTGTTTGGTTTGATTCCTGTTGTTAAAACAGTCACTTTTTCTACAAATGACCCCTGCCACTGTGAAGGTCAATGTCAAATATTCTTCTTAGTCAAACACTTGAAAAAGTAACTGTCATGTAGTGTGATGAAATGTCCTATGTAGAGGCCCTGGAAAAGACATCTAAGCATAATTCTTGATAGGATAATCTAACCCTGTGACCTCCATTGTCCGCTACATTAAACAAACAGACCTTTTGGATTTGTATTTTAGGACACCAATAAGATGTTCTGATAAAAAAAAACTTAGTGGAGCCCAATAAACTGCATATCAAAACCGCTTTTGTAAGGCATTTGCTGTATATTTTCTACTGTACTTTGGCATCACAAATGGACTTCTAGCTGTGGACTTGCTCCCATTTTAACAAAGTGTTCATCCAGAGTAGGCGAACATGAAATCTACTGATTGTGCAAGAGGGCTCAGGGACACTAAATGACATACAGTAGACACTCTCTTTCCAACTCCCCCCCCCCCTTCCCAATCAGGGGCTTAGTAAGTTATCAACCCCTTAATGACCAATCATTCTTTTTCATTTATTCATTAACGCATTCCAAGAATTCTAACTTTTTTTTCCGTCAACATGATGGTTTTTTTTTACAGAAAGAGTTGTATATTTCAATGCCACAATTTTTGGGCACATATAATATATTGATTGCATTTAATTAACTTTTTTCGGGGGGATTTGAAATAGGTTTTTTTATGCTTTACTACTTTATCACAATAACAACATTTTTAAACAAAAATAATTTGTTTTTGCATCACTGCATTACAAGAGCTGTAACTTTTGTATTTTTCCATCAGTGTAGTTATATATGGGCTTGTTTTTTGCGCGACGACATGTTGTTTTGGTTGGTACCATTTTGGCATACATGGGACTTATTGATTAACTTTTATAAAAAAAAAAATCGGGGCGCAAATATAAAGTAAAGCGTTGTTTTATGAGGTTTACGTTATACAGCGCTCACCATGCAGTTTAGATAAAGTCTTAGAGTGTGTCCACATCAGCGTACGCTTTCCATTTCATGGGTTTCATTGTAGCTTTCTGTCGGAGGAACCTATAAACGGAAAGGCAAACGGAAACCATAGCTTTCCGTTTGCATTACCATTGATTTTAATGGTAATGCTTCCATTGCTAATGGTTTTAGTTTGTCTCCATTCCGTAACGGTTGCGTTTTTTTGATGGAATCAATAGCACAGTCGACTACACTATTGATTCCGCCAAAAAAACAGAACCGTTATGGAACAGAGACAAACGGACACCATTAGCAACGGAAGCATTACCATTGAAATCAGTGGTAATGCAATCGGAAGATATGGTTTACGTTTGCCTTTCCGTTGATGGGTTCCTTCGACGGAAAGCTCCAACGGAACCCATCAACGGAAACCGAATGCTAATGTGAACAGGCCCTTAACTTTATTGTTTAGGTCGTTACAATTACAGCCATATGATATATGTGTATTTTATTTTAATTTTTTTACACTAGTACAAACTAAAGTTTACTATTTTTTTTAATTTTATTAATGTTTTTTACTCCCACTAGGGAATTTCACAATGCATTGTTTTGATTGCTTATATGGTGGCTCTTGATGAAAAGGTCACTAAATTGGGACCCTGTTCCCATATATTATCTTAAGATGACAGCTGCCCTGCAAAGCTGTGGAGGACCATAGGTGTCCACTTAAAACAATGGGTACCCTGTAATGTTTGGTTTTACTTTCAATGGAACAGGATGCCTCCTTTTAATATACTTGACATATGGGCTCCCCAGCTAAACCATGTTGAATGTCACAGTAACTTTGCAAATACTTTGCTTTACTAATTTGGTACAGATTTTGAGTTATTTCATGTTGTTCCTGATGTTCATATTCATAGCTGCTCTCACACTTAGCCCTGTCTGTGTATCTTTTCTCTGAGTACAGCTAGGGATTAAGGTGCATACTTTCTTAGAACTCTGATTTGTAGTGTCCCTCTATTATTCCTCCAGGAAATGTATGAATACATTAATAACTGGGTGTTACAATTCCTCATGTCAATCAGTACTCTGACACTGTCTAATCTGTGCCGACAATGTAAGACTGTGTAAGGACACACCTATTGATAAGAGCAATGGTAATGGCAAGAAGTCAATTTATTCATACATTTCCAGGAGGGATAACAGATGAACACAAGAATGCAGAGTTGGAAGAAAAAAGGCTCAGCAGTGTTATTTTATGGGGAATACAAGTGCTGTGGAATTGCTAATTGAGCTATTCCCAGGGTGGAAGTTTATAAAAATGGCTAGATGAGCGATTCCCCAAAGGCTGCTGGAGACTGTTGGGAGTGAGCGTGCAAATAAATCTGCAACCCTAAATCCATCACAACGCTGATCAACAGTGTCTAAGGCTACCTCTTGGTGTTCGCCAGAGCTCACCGCAAGGCAGGTTGGTGTTTTCTGCATAGAACCCAGGCTGTTTTAACAGAGTTCAGTGTTGAAAAAGAGGTGCAATGCAGGCTATACCAGAACAGGTAACAAGACCGCCAGAGGGTAAACAGAGAATCCATCTCACAAAGCTAGGGGATGTCAAGAAAAGCAGAGGTCTGCACCAACCGGGAACAGAAAGTTCAAATCAGAGAACAAGGGGTAATCCAGAGACAAGCCGAGGTCCAGTTACAGGAAGTCAAAAGCTAAAGGTACAGGGTATAGTCAGTAGCTTGATCAAACACAGGGTAACCAGGAAATTCACAAGCAAAGAAAAAGGGGAGGAAGCCAGGTATAAATACTCCACCCTTACACCTGACAGGGAAAAAGACAGAGAACTGGGATAGGCTGAACAAGTAAGACCAGAACCGCTCAGAAGCTAGATTAGTATTAATGGTGAACTTAACCCGTTAGTGACCGGCCCATCGTGTTTCTACGTCGGTCACTAACGGGCCTTATTCCGATGCCATAGACTTTTTACGTCGCGGCATCGGAATAAGTAAACAGAGCAGGGAGCTGTCAAATCTCCCTGCTCTCGGCTGCCAGAGGCAGCTGAGGGCTGGGAGCGTCCCTGCTCTGCCGTGTGAGATAGATATTTGTATCGATCTCACACGTTTAACCCCTCAGATGCGGTGCTCAATAGCGAGCACCGCATCTGAGTGGTTTTGGAGAGAGGGAGGGAGCTCCCTCTCTCCCCCACCGACACCCGGCGATACGATCGCCGAGTGTCTGTGCCTCTAATGGCAGCCGGGGGTCTAATAAAGGCCCCCAGGTCTGCCTGGAGTGAATGCCTGCAAGATCATGCCGCAGGCATGACCTAGCAGATGCCTGTCCGTTTTAAACAGACAGGCAGTAATACACTGCAATACAAAAGTATTGCAGTGTATTATAAATGCGATCTCAGAATCGCATATTATAGTCCCCAAATGGAACTAGTAAAAAAGTGAAAAAAAAGTTTAATAAAGTTAATTTAAAAAAAAATTTGAAAAAAAATGAAAAACCCAGCTTTTCCCCTTACAAATTGCTTTACTATTAAAAAAACAAAATAAAGTTAAAAAGTTACACATATTTGGTATCGCCGCGTCCATAACGACCCCAACTATAAATCTATTACATTATTTAACCCGCACGGTGAACGCCGTAAAAAAATTAATAAAAAACGATGGAAAAATTGCTGTTTTCTGTGAATACTGACTTTAAAAAAATGTGATAAAAAGTGATCAAAAAGTCGCATCTACTCCAAAATGGTACCAATAAAAACTACAAGTCGTCCCGCAAAAAAAAAAAGCCCTCATACAACCGCATCGGCGAAAAAATTAAAACGTTAATAATTTTGAAAAAAAGCGTTTTTACTGTGTAAAAGTAGTAAAACATACAAAAACTATACAAATTTGGTATCGTTGCAATCGTAACAACCCGCTGAATAAAGTTATTGTGTTATTTATACCACATGGTAAACGGCGTAGATTTAGGACGCAAAAAAGAGTGGCGAAATTTATGCTTTTTTTCTATTCCCCCCCAAAAAAAAGTTAATAAAAGTTAATCAATAAATAATATGTACCTAAAAATGGTGCTATTAAAAAATAAAACTTGTCTCGCAAAAAACAAGATCTTACACAGCTATGTCGACGAAAAAATAAAAATGTTATAGCTCTTGGAATGCGATGATTAGGGGGTTAAAGGAACAGACGTTTCCTAACAACAAGTATTTATTGAAAACAGAGATGTCAGGAGAGCTGACAGGTCACCTTCACTTTTAGCATGTTCTTTTTAGAGAATTGGAAATTATAAATGTATGCATATATTTATTTTGATAATGTTATGATCATTTCAGTTTTCAGTCTTTTAGATGGACTATTTAGTATATGCAACATCAGGCACAATCCTTACCATCCATTTTTAGTTTGTTTTCTTGAATATAATTTAAATGGTAACTAACTTTTCAAAGAACTTATGCTAATCTAATACCTGACATATATATATATATATATATATATATATATATATATATATATATATATATATATATATATATATATATATATATATATGTGTGTGTGTGTGTATATATATATATATATATATATATATATATATATATATACATATAAACTTTGGTTTTTGGAAATTTGGTTGTCTTATCCATGCAAATTCTGTGTGAAGTTGCTGCCACTAGGTGTGTCTCATCTGGTTATCTGCTGTCCGCCCCTTGTTGTCAAGCAAAATATGCCCCTACTTACAGAGCAGAATTTACGGACTGCAGAAGTGGGGGTGTGTTTCTTCACTGCCTGCCCATACAAGTCAATGGAGACGGGAGAAGGTAGCAGGAGCAAAGTCAGTAACACAGGCAGATGCCAAAGCAGCTTCCTGGTAAGTGTTATGTCTCACCCCAGTGCTGGATTCTCAGCTTCAGTGCTCATTACTGCTGTATAATCGCTTCCATAATGCAGTTTCTATATATGTGATAGACAGAGATAGGAGAGAAGGATTCTCCTCTTCTCCCAGTGTGCAGTGTAAGGAAGATATGATAGTAGCTAGGCTACACCCACTAGATCAGAGAAAACTGAGAATTAGAGATAGAGTCTGCAGAGGGAAAAACTGCTAAATAATGTAGAATACAAGTCATATAATAGCCAGAAATAGTGTTATTCCTCATGTACACACATATGACAGTCCCAGTCTTCTTGGGTATGATGCCACAAGGTTTGCACACCTGGATTTAAGGATTTTCTGCCATTCTTCTCTGCAGATCCTGTCAAGCTCTGTCAGGTTGGATGGGGACTGTCAGTTGACAGCCATTTTCAGGTCTCTCCAGAGATGTTTGATTTGGTTCAAGTCAGGGCTCTGGCTGGGCCACTCAAGGAGATATACAGAGTTGTCCCTAAATCACTCCTAATGTTGTCTTGGCTGTGTGCTTAGGGTCATTGTCTTGTTGGAAGGTGAACATTCGGCCCAGTCTGACGTCCAGAGCACTCTGGATCAGGTTTTCATTAACAATATCTCTGTACTTTGCTTCATTCATCTTTCCCTCAACCCTGACCAGTCTCCTTGTTCCACTCACTGAAAAACAGCCCCACAGAATGATGTTACCACCACCATGCTTCACTGTAGGGATGGTATTGGGCAGGTGATGAGTAGTGCCTGATTTCCTCCAGACATGACGCTTAGAATTGAGGCCTAAAAATTAAAACTTAGTTTCATCAGAACATTGGATCTTGGTTCCCAAAGTCTGAGGGTCCTTTAGGGGCTTTTTTGCAAACTCCAGATGGGCTTTCATGTGCCTTTCCTTAGGAGAGACTTCTTTCTGGCTACTCTGCCATAAAGCCCAGATTGGTGGAGTGCTGTAATGATGATTGACCATCTGGATTTTTCTCCCATCTGCACACAGGATCTTTGGAGCTCAGCCATAGTGATTATTCAGTTCTTGGTCACCTCTCTTACCAAGGCCCTTCTCCCCTGATTACTTGGTTTGGTGGGACGGCCAGCTCTAGGAAGAGTCCTGGTTGTTCGAAACTTCTTCCATTTAAGATTTAAGAAGGCCACTGTGCTCTTGGGAACTTTCAATTTTCAGATTTTTTTTGTACTGTTATCCAGAGCTGTGCCTCCATGAAATACTATCTTTAACATCTACCTCTACCTGTCTTCCCTCCTCATGGGTTGTTTTTTTTGTCAGCTGTGAGACCTTGTATAGACAGGGGTGTGTCTTTCCAAATCATGTCCAATCAAATGAATTTACCACAGGTGGACTCCAATCAAGGTGTAGAAACATTTCAAAGATGATCTAGAGAAATGGGAGGTCACCAGAGCTAAATTTTAAGCATCATAGTAAGGGGTCTGAATATGTTATGTTCATGCAAAATTTGAGGTTTTTCAATTTTAATAAATTCGCAAAAATGTTGAAAATTCTGTTTTCACTTTGTCATTATGGGGTATTAAGTGCAGAATGATAGGGAAAAACGTTTTTTTTTTTATTTTAGAACAAGGCCTTAACATAGCAAAATGTGAAAAAATGTAAAAGGTCTGAAGTCTTTCCGAATGTAAACCGTAAACCCCATTCTAGAGTAGAGATTAATCTATTCTCCAGAAAGAACTTCATTGGTAATGCAAATTATGTTCCTGCCATTTCATTGTGCTTACATGCAGAAAATTTAATTGTGGAGAAGGGTATTTAAGACTCTGACAAAAGAAAAAGCAGAGTAAGGTACTACATAAGTCATCCGTAGATCTAGTAATTTCTTCATTTACTATTTAAAAGGTGTGTTTTAAACATCTACAATCATTGACTTGTAAAGAGTAGACCGGTTCTGAAATCTTTGAGCCATATTTATAGTGGAAGTGCAGATGTGGCCTTTAAAATTATATATAAGTATGTCATTCATTTTGGATAATGCTTGCACTGCAGATTAGCTCTGCTCCATTAGGGAACATTTATAATCTTTGGCTTCAGTTTAGCTACATTGTATATTGAATCTGAACTAGTCTGAAATCTACCTTCAGTGTTAGTCCACTCACAATGGAATGTTATCTGCAGTTTTTAGGTACTCTCCAGGGTTGTTTTGTGACTTAATAGCAGGCCAGTTCCTTTTGAGAAGATTCACCACTGTACCAAGTCATCTCCACTTGGAGACCATGGCTCTCACCTATCCCTAAAGCCTTAGAAAGAATAAATTCCAAAAACTATTAATTGAAATTCTTTGTGTTGTCTTTTGCCCTCTTATGGTTCAATATGTATGCATATTTTCTACAAGGAGTAAATAATTATCATTCAAATTTGGTCAGTTGGTTGATCGTCATCTACATCTTTGTATGACAATTGCTGCCTGACAAAGAAAGGATTTTTCTGGCATATCCATAAGGGATTTTGGCCCCTGTACTAACTCCCTGATGAACCAAGTCTCCTACTTGTGGAAACCTGTTGGAAAATGGTTTACTAGATATATGAGGGTCTATCAGCAGACACTAGGGGCAAGTAGGAAAAGGTTTATTTTCGGGGCAGCACCTAGTACCCGGGTCTGAAATCCAATAGACGAGGAATTCCTTGGTCTTCACACTGAACCTCCTGCAAGTCGCAGTTCCTGGGATACTCCCCAAATGACAGCTGGGCTGCAGGTGAGGAAGTACAACGGAGAGAGGGATAAGCCGAGGTCTATTATATGCAGAGTTCAGTACACAGGAGTGGAAAGATCAGCTGTGGTCAGTCATATGCAGAGTTCGGTGCCCTTTGTAGATAATGCCACAGTGCCCTCTGTAAATATTGCCACATTGCCCTCTGTAGATAGTGCCACACTGCCCTCTGTAGATAGTGCCACATTGCCCTCTGTAGATAGTGCCACAGTGCCCTCTGTAGATAGTGCTACAGTGCCCTCTGTAAATACTGCCACAGTGTCCTCTGTAGATATCGCCACAGTGCCCACTGTAGATAATGCCACACTGCTCTCTGTAAATAATGCCACATTGTCTTCTGTAAATAATGCCACAGTGCTCTCTGTTGATACTTCCACAGTGCCCTCTGTAGTTAGTGCCACACTGCCCTCTGTAAATAGTGTCACAGTGCCCTCTGTAGATAACTGTAGATAATGCCACAGTGCCCTCTGTAGATAGTGCCACACTGCCCTCTGTAGATAGCGCTACCCCCTCCCCAGGTAGATAGTGCCATTGGGACTCCCTCTAGGAGTGAAATCCCCAGCCAGAGCATAGGCGGGGAATTCCGCTCCTAGAGGGAACCCCTGATGTCACTGTACATATATAGGCAGTGTCGTCAGGGGCTACTACTGGCGCGGAATCCCCTGCCAGAGCATTGGCAATGGGGATTCCGCTCCAGGAGTAGCCAATGACGTCACTGTCCATATATTAAAGCAGTGCTGTGCCTGGGGATTCCTTGGGGAAGCGGAGGAGCTCCCTCTGCTCCTCCGCTCTGAACTAATGCTTTAGCAGGGACCTGACTGTACCCTGCTTCAGCATTGGGTTCAACTGTATCTGATTCCTTACAGTTGACAGCGGGACTTACCCCCAGCCACCCGGGACAGCGGGACACCACCCAGAATTCGGGACTGTCCCGCTAATTCCGGGATGGTTGGGAGGTCCCCCGGGGGAATGTAGCACTATCTACAGGGGGTGTGTGTGGGACGATATCTACAGGGGGTTGCACTATCTACAGTGGGCTGTGTGGCCATTGCTCACCTACCACCAATGATCCAGAGTGGGAAAGGGACTGCGCCTCTTCATGACGTCATGAAGTAGCGCCGGTGCATTCCTCCTTCGGTTTGCTCTCTTCTGAAGCTAGGGTGCCCCGCGGGCCGCAGATGACACCACAAGTGGTCCGCGGGCTGCGTGTTTAAAATACCTGACCTAGGGCTTCATTTAGAGACATTTAGTTCCCTCAGCCTAAATACGTACAGCTATCCAACCCTTATTTTCCTACACACTTAACATTGCTTATGGTACTTTATGATGGACATTCTGGTGAGGTGTTTATATTCTTTTTTTCTACATTTATTTTTAATATAAGGTTATATTGAGCCCTGGTCTGACAGATCACACATTTAAGATTTGGCTTCGAGCTGGGCGATATAGGGTTGGTCATTTCTGCAGTGATACTGCTTGGATGCAGGGTGTGGCGGAGCTCTCGGCTCCTACGGATCTTCCAGTGGCAACTTATTGGCAGACACACTACCTGTTTTCCCTTCCTGAGCCTAATGCCTATGCTCATAAGCAAACTCCATTTTAATCCCTATGCTGACATACTGGCCATACTCAGCGGACATTATCAAATATCTCTAAATTGCTTCTTTCACCTGGTGAAGGACATGTATCTCCTCATATACAGAAATGGGAGAGGGAGAACAGAGGGAGGAGATCATGCTTTTAGCTCACAAAATATCAATTAGCAATGCATATCAAGATACTAACTTTAAGATCCTCTTGGGATGGTACAGAAACCCACATGTTCTACACAAAATGTTCCCAGATGTCTCGTCGCTCTGCCGGCGATATAGAACAGAGGAAGGGACTCCTACATATTTTCTGGAGTTGTGACAAACTCAGGCCTTTTTGGACTGAGGTCCAAGACATTATTCATGAAATTACAGGATGGTCCTTGGGTGATGATCCTGAATGGATCCTTCTCAATCATCAGAATGTTTCACTGGAAAATCATACACGTTCGCTGGTCAGACATTTATTAAATGCAGCCTGTTGGAGATTCTCTGAGCCCCCATCTATTTGACAATGGCTTTGACAATGGCTTGAGCGCATTAATGAGATCCAGAGGATGGAAGATCTTCTTCATTCCTCGCTTGAACGCTCAGTTCAGTTTAGAAACGCTTGGTTCTACTGGTATATCTTTACCACATCAGCCAGGTATCTGGAGATTTTGGGTGCATCTGTGGGAGTTAGATCTGGGGGTGGCTGACTGTGGAGGGGGAAGAGGAGTTTTTCTTTTCTTTTTTCCTCCCTTCTGTCTCCCATCTTTTCTGATTCATATCTGCTTTTTCTAAGGGCCTGTTCACATCAGTGTTGCCCTTCCATTGAGGGGTTCCGTCTGAGGTTTCCGTCAGGTTAACCCCTCAACAGAATGGCAAATGGAAACCTTAGCTTCTGTTTCCCTCCCCATTGATCTCAATGGTGACGGAAACTTTGTGAATTGTTTCCGTTGGTCACCGTTGTGACAGGGTTCCGTTGTTTTGACCTGCGCTATTGGTTCCGTCAAAACAAAGGAACCCTGTCACAAATGAAAAGCATTAACAACGTTTCCGTCACCATTGAGCTCAATGGTGAGGGAAACGGAAGCTACGGTTTCTGCTTCCTTTTCCGTCGAGGGGTTAACCTAACGGAAACCTCAGACGGAACTCCTCAACGGAAGGGCAATGCTGATGTGAACGGGCCCTATTGTGTTTTTTTCCCGGTATAGTCACAGGACAAGGAGTTCCTTCGACAACATTTGCAGGTCCATTTCTTATAGCGACTGTATTCGTTATGTAAATATACGTGTCATATATTGCTATGACATATATAACTATGCTACTTGGTGTATTGTTATTATATGGATTGCTGTTAATTGACCTGGTACAGATGATTACGACCCAATCTCCTGTGGAGTTTGGATCGGATTGTACTCTTCCCCCTTTCCCTTCTTTTCTTCTGTATCCCATTTCTTCCTTTACTATATGTTTCGATAATGTACCTATGGGTAATACAGACCCATTAGAACCCTATGTGCCACCCTGGAGTTCGTGCACATGTCATTGCCGTGTGCATGAGCCCTATATTTGCAACAAGCATACCATAAAATTTGTTTACTCATTTTCCCTTTGTCTAATATTAAATTTTGTTTAAATATTCAGAAGCATTAAGTGTAATCAAAAATTGTAACAAGAGGGATTTTATTAAAGCAAGAAAAAGCTTTCTCAAAGCCCTATATTATTTTTAGTGCCATTGCTCACAATTCTTCTGAAAGGAAACTGCCTAAAAACAGGTCTTGTATATTAACTGTTATATAACCAATAGATTGGAAATAACGCACTAGGCTATTTTTAAATAGTTGCAAATTGTGTATTGCAGAAAGGTATAACATTTAAATGTAAATCATCTTGATTTGAAAATAGAACTTTTAAATGAAATTCCTTCAGGTTTGCATGACAAATGTTGCTTGCCACAAATAGTCCTATTTGTATGTGTGCTCTATAAAGGAAATTGAAGATCATTCTGGAATAAAGTCAGGACATTTGGAGTGAAATATGTTTTCTTAAAAAAAATATTTCTAGGAGGTTAATCGAGCATCAAAGTTGTGCAAATGCTGTGTAAAGGAAAAACACTTTGAATTTCAGACTCATCAATAAAGTTATATGCAAATTTTAAAGTTGTGAATGTTATAAAGAATCTCACAAAATGATCAGTTACTATGCAGAGACATGTAAATGTAATATGATTAGCAATATCATAATCAGAATGTGTAATTAATTATTAATTTCGCATAATTTAGATGTACAATCAAACAAGTTTAATTTTCTTTATCAAAGATCAAGACATTAGATGAGGTTATTGCTGCATAGGCATATTAACAAAAATCCTAGGGGAATACAAAGATCTACATACGGGAATTGCTGTCAAACTCTGGTGAGGTGGACATGACCCATGAGATGTCTGGAAGTTCTTCTGCGATTTTGAAGGGTGTGACCCTTGTCCATCTATGTATAGCTGTTGAGAATGTTCAATTAAATGCCTTTAACCCCTTAAGGACCGAGCCATTTTTCATTTTCATTTTTCACTTCCCGCCTTCCAAGAGCCATAACTTTTTTATTTTTACATCACTAGAGTGATATAAGGGCTTATTATTTGCGAGAGGAGTTGTAGTTTCTAATGGCACCATTTAATGTACCATATAATGGGAAACTGAAAGAAAAATTGTGGGCTGAAATTGGAAAAAACTGTGATTCCTACATTTTTTTTATTTTTTTTTACGGCTTTCACCGTGTGGTAAAAACAACAACTGAACTTTATTCTGCGGGTCAATACGATTATGGCAATACCACATTTATATAGTTTTTTTTATATTTTACTACTTTTAGGGCATGTTCAGACGTGGTGGAGTTTTTCCGCTGCAAATGTTGGTGCAGATTTGGGGCATTTACACAACGAATCTGCACCAACATTTGCATACTTGACAGGTAATTCAGACGTTGCAGAAATCACAGCGGACTTGCCACAGATTTCAGTTTTAGCATTGTAAAGGCTGAAATATGCAGTGAAATTCTACTTCTTCTCCGCAACAGACAGTGCATGCTCCGGACAGAAAATTCTGCACCGCAGCCTATGGTCCGCAGCGGAGTTTTCCGCAATGTCTGAACAAACTTGCCTAAAAATGTATTGAAACAAATGTAAAAAACGGCCGCTGGAGAATTCTACTGCGGACTGTCCGCAGCGGAATTCCTAAAGCAATTCCGCCACGTGTGAACATGCCCTTAAAAAGAAAAAAAATTTTGTTTCATCACATTCCGAAAGCCAAAGCTTTTTTATTTTTCCGTGGATTGAGCGGTGTGGGGGCTTATTTTTTGTGCGACGAGCTGTAGTTTTTATTGGTACTTACAAATTTTGGATCACTTCTTCTTAATTTTTTTTTGCGAGCTTAAGTGCCCAAACAAAAAATATCGATTTTGGCGGTTGAAATTTTTTGATTTTTACTGCGTTCGCCGTGCGCGTTAAATAATGGTATATTGTAATAGTTCAGACTTTTACAGACGCAGCGATACCAATATTGATTTTTTTTTGATTTTTTTTTACATCCCTTTAGAGGAAAAATATGAAAAGGGGGTTTTCAAACTTTTTTTTCACCATCTACTTTCAGAGACACGGCTTAACAGAGGCAGACAAAAGGCAGCCCTGGGGGCCTTCATTAGGCCCCCGGGCTGCCATGACAACCACTGGCACTCTCCAATCGCGGTGTGGGGGTGCTGCTGAGCGGTCGGAGGGGCCGCCCCTCTCTCTATAACGCCTCAGATGCTGCGGTCGCGATTGACCGTAGCATTTGAGGGGTTAACCTCCCAGGAACAGTGCGATCGCTGTTCCCGGCCGTTATTCTGGGCTGTCAGCTGTAAAACACAGCTGACACCCGCAGGTCATGGAGGGTGCTCAGCCCGTGAGCGCCCTCCATACTTCCCTATGAAACTTATCATGTTTGTATTCTCTTTAGAAGACTGGTATTTCTACGAGTTTGGGCGTACTGTCACGCCTGTGGGGTATGTGGACCCACTAGGCAGCTCCGCCAAAGCGGAGTAGCAGATGGCCAAATGACAGTCAATAACAGTCTCTAGGGTAAAAATACTTGGGGAGATGATCTGGCACATACTCGGAGTAGCAGACACATGGTCTAGCAGACACTAGGCACAGATGATGCTTGGCGTGGCAGATAACACTGGTTGTGGTAGACGACACTAGACGTGGGAGACAGGAGTGGAAGTAGCAGATGACACTGGACGTGTGACAGATGAGACATACACGACTCCAACAATAGACTTCGGCTCAGGAACAAACACAGCAACAGGATACGGGAAGAGGGATACGGGAACACTGGAAGCAGGATACAACTAAGGGACCATTTGCTTAGACTAACATGGGAATACAACAACAACAAAGCTCAGGCAAGATGTGGAAGGGCAGAGCCCTTTTTATAGACCAGGGTGATCTGGGGATTGGTTATGGAACTTTTTACTAGTGAGCGCGCTGGCCCTTTAAGGCTGGGGATGAGCACGCACCCTAGTGCTGGGGTCTCCAGGGAGGGAGACGCTGGCATGAACTCAGAGGACTGCGGTTGTGGCCAACAGGAGGTGAGAGAAGGCGACGATCCACGACCACGGTCGTTACAGTGCCCCACCTTACGCCCCGCTTCTTGGGTCCAGAGCATGAGAGAAACTTTTTCATGAGGCTACGGGCATTAAGGTTTTCTTCCGGCTCCCAAGACCTCTCCTCAGGACCAAACCCTTTCCAGTCCACCAGATAGAAAGTCTTTCCTCCTACGCTCGTGTAGTCCAGAATCTCCTTCACCTCGAAGACATCAGAGGAACCGCTGAGAGCAACTGCAGAACTAGGAGATTTACTATAGCGGTTCAGAACCACAGGTTTAGGATGGACAAATGGAAGAAGTTGGGAATCCTGTGAGTAGGAGGCAGCCGAAGCTTAAAGGACACAGTGTGTATTCGTTTCTAGACTTCGAAAGGGTTGAGGAATTTGGAAGCAAATTTGTGAAAAGGCATCTTGAGACAAATGTTTCTTGAGGATAGCCTGACCTTGACTCTGGGAGAAAATTTGAGGAACTTTTCTTTTTCTATCGGAGAGGCTGCAGGGCAGTACAGCGGTGTGTGCTGGCATCTCTGGGGAGGGAGATGCCGGCATGAACTCAGAGGTCTGCGGTCGCGGCAGCCGGGAGGTGAGACAAGGCGGCGGTCCGCAACCATGGCCGTTACAGCGTTGTGCATCATGCCGCTATTTAGTATAAAGTATTTATTTTGTATTTATTTCCTGCATTTTGGTCTGCTTGGTGGAGGTTGCAAAATCAAACAGGTATTTCTCTTCTCTTCATTGGGTGTCCCATAGTGACGCTTGTTGATTGGGATATGCTACAAATTTCAGCGCATCACTGGTGAGCGGAAAAAAGGGAAAGACTGAAAAAGGGAAAGACTATTCAAGTACTGATGCCGAGTAAGATAAGAGGCCAAAGAGTGTAGAAGGACTGATAATTGCCACAGATGAGAAATGCGCAACAAATTAGGAAAAAGATTGAGTTGGGTGCAAGGAGAAGCCTCTTTGCAATTTGTATATAGTGAAAGGAACTATGGCTGAAACAGAGAGTGATGTTGAAAACGTAATGACCCAGAGAGAGGTATCAAGAGGTTCAATCGAGACTGACTGTATGGGCACGACCAGACGTGGCGGAATTGCTGTGGAATTCCGCTGCAGACAGTCCGCAGTGGAATTCTCCAGCGGCCGTTTTTTACAGTTGTTTCAATACATTTTCTGGCAAGTCAGTTCAGACGATGCGGAAAACTCCGCTGCGGACCATAGGCTGCGGTGCGGAATTTTCCCTCCGCAGCATGCACTGACTGTTGCGGAGAAGAAGTGGAATTTCACTGCGGATTTCAGCCTTTGCAATGCAAAAACTGAAATCTGTGGCAAGTCCGCTGTGATTTCTGCAATGTCTGAATTACCTGTCAAATATGCAAATGCTGGTGCAGATTTGTTGCGTAAATGCCCCAAATCTGCACCAACATTTGCAGCTGAAAACCTCCACCACGTCTGGCCGTGCCCTTAGGGTATGTTCACCCGCTGAGTCAAAAACGTCTGAAAATACGGAGCTGTTTTCAAGGGAAAGCAGCTCCTGATTTTCAGAAGTTTTTTAAGCCACTCGCGATTTTCACTTTGTTTTTCGTTGCGTTTTTTGCGGCCGTTTTTGGAGCTGTTTTCCATAGAGTCAATGAAAAACGGCTCCAAACACGTCCTAAGAAGTGACCTGCACTTCTTTTTCGCGGCCATTTTTTAAGCGGCTGTTTTTCAAAACGGAGCGTAAAAAAGCGTCCCCTCGGAACATAACGCCGTTTTTCCCATTGAAATCAATAGGCAGATGTTTTGAGGCGTTCTGCTTCCGATTTTTCGGCAGTTTTTCGGGCATTTACGGCCCGAAAAACGTCTGAAAATAGGCCGTGTGAACATACCCTTAAAGTTTATAGTAACTAAGTCACTGTGTTTCTGAAGCGTATTTTGAAGCTTTTTTTAAGTGTTTTTTGAGGCGTATTTTAAAAGCGTTTTTTGTAGTGTCAATGGAAAGTCAGCTTGTAAAACGTTTCAAGAAGTGACATGTCACTATTTTTTAAAAAGCAGAGTTTTATGAATATGTATCACTACACGAAACACAGTGTATATCCCATTGAAATCAATGGTAAACTGTTTTCAGGCGTATTTAAAGTGTATTTTGTTGTCTAATGCGATCGTCTTATGCTCCAAAATATGCCTGAAAATAAGCTTTGTGATCATGCCCTAAGGGACATGCCAACAGTTAAAGGGATTGTCCAGGATTAGAAAAACATGGCTGCTTTCTTACAGAAACAGCGCCACTCGTGTCCTTGGGTTGTTTCTGGTATTGCAGCTCAGCTCCTGAAGTGAAGGGGGTTAAGCTGTAGTACCACACACAACCTATGGACAGTTGTTGCGCTGTTTCTGGTAGGAAGCAGCCATGTTTTTCTAATCCTGGACAACTCATTTAAGAGAAGAGAGATGAGTTGCGCATGTTCTGGACTTTGCTGTTAAGGTATAGTGGGGGCATGAAACAGAGCAAGGAAGGGTTACCAATATGACTAGTGCTATGAAACTCCCTCTCCTTTATGTACACAACTGGCTAGGGAATCTAAAAGCCACCATAAATTTTAACTTAATGGTAGATCCTGATGAAAGATGGCAAGCCATCAGCAGGAGATGGAAATATTATCCAAGGGCAACCATCAAGGTAATGCATCCTACTTACAGATGTCATGGGTTCAGCCAGTAGTTGGTTGAGTTCACGCGTCAAGATGATATGTAGAAAACAAATTCACTTGAGAGGGTCTAAAAAGATCTGATAGCTCAGGGATAAGACCTGCCTAATGTGACACTACATGCAAAGAATCATGGCTGTAGTTTCAGAACCTTTGAAAAAGCACATAGGGTTGATCACATTGGAGCAGATAAGTTATGTAAATGCTGCACTCAGATGAGATCTTGGGAGATCAAGATAGCATTTAATTTTAGTAAAGTTAAATTTAAAGAGAGTCTCAAAGAAAGAAAATCCTTATGGACATTCCACGAGGTCTGGCTGCATCTGGTACAGAGAATAGACCTTCTACTATAAACATATTCACATTGCTGCATTTTGAACACATGGGGGACAAGAGTATACAATTTATTTGCTGTTTAAGAACATGGATGTTTATGCCTATGACCTATACACTGATAATTCTCAGTAAAATAATAACCTGCATTAGTGTTAAAATGGAGATAGAAATGTGAGTCAGTTCAGTATAATTAGCAGCTGCTAGATTTTATAATTGGGAGCCATAATTCAGCCCTTATTTACTTTATCATTACACACGAATGACATCTCCAATTCATTACCATGACCTCTTTTAGATTATACTCTGATTTATAATGTAACGAGAAAGTGAAATGACAAACCATAATTATGTGTAGTGCACATGCAGTCAATAGATACCACAAAACCATTACTGAGATAGAAGTACAACAGAGATTGGCTCTCACTAATCCTTGTCTGAAAGAGCTTACAGTCTAAGATTAACCCCATTTTTGCCATAAGCTGTGATGACATAAAAAATTATTTAATTCCATTACAAAAACATCCTGAGTTATTTTGTTAAGTTCCACAGTATTTATCATAGTACTGCATATTTATAATAGTAAAACAGAGAGTAGTAAAGTTATTTAAGGTAATTGCCTGCTTTATAAACCTTTTTTCAAATACCCCATTAGGGAATTATGAATTAATAGAAGGGGTCCCCCATTCAGAACTCTCATCTATTATCCAGAGTACAGAGATGCTACAAAGAGTGACTTTCCCTTTGCAGGACTTGGCATATTCCTGCATAACACGGAACACCCAATGATTTCAATGGCCACCTTGCAATACTTTATTTCCCCTGTGGGGTTCTGCAGGGGAATTCAGCATTTACTGCAGTGTTTCCCAACATATTTCCGCTGATTGCTGGGTGTCTCAGCACCTGGACAACTTGTGTTCAGCTTATTTTCAGGAAACCATTCTGACAAAAAGGGATTCTAAAAGTCTGACTATACTTTTAATGTGAGCTCAAAGGTCATTCATGTTTTAGCATTTTAACAGAAGGCAAAAATAGTGTTTAAGATGTTTTGATCAGGCATGTTTGCTCTTGTAATCTGCATTCTGGGAAGCATAGTCTTCCCATCAGGGACAAAACAGTAATCTGATTTAGGAAACGCTAACTGTCCATTAAAGGAGGTCAGCTATGTTTTTAGGGGAGTGTCTCTCGACAAGTTTGACAATTAATATCAGTGACACCCAGCAAACTGTGAATGCTACTCTGATCAATGCAAGATTAGTAACGCAATCTATGGGCAAGTGTGAATAAACCATATATCAGAATTTAAACCAAGAAACTCCTGTGCCACAGGTAGTAGCTCTTCTCACTAAACTAACTGGTGCTGCTGGACAGCTCCACTGTTGACTTTGTTGTCTAGTTTCTCTTGACTTTTGTCTCTCTGGTTTCTTTGCCTTGATTGCCTGATTGGTCTTACCCTTTTGGCTCACTTTATAAGCCTAGCCCTTGCACTTCCTAATTGCCAGACTATTGAGCTTACTACATGTAGTCTATTTCCTCTCTGTCTCATGCTAAATCTATTGCTGCTCATCTGTGTACCAAACTATTTGGGTAGTTTCCTGACCACATCTCGTCCTCACACTTCAACCGATTACCACTTATCGGTTTACCGAACATGGACTGTAATTTGACTACTCTTGTTTTTTTCCCCTTCCTGACAAATTGTTTCAGCTACTGGACTCCGAATCTGCTACAGACCTTGTACCATATAATAATTTAATAATTTCTGGAAACAATGCAGGGTTCCGTTATACTGTAGCTCTAACGGCTAGAAGGAACTGTATAAGCAGCTCACAGGTGAACTGTCTCGATATTCATAACATATAGTAGGAATCCATCAAATGTCAACTATGAGAAACTACCAGTTCTGATGAGTCACCAAGAAGAAATCATATCCAGCAAAAGGTCAAGACACCAAGTTGCAAACATAATAGTATTGGAGGTCCCGGTGCTCTGTACAATTTTATCCATCTATCCACTTGCAGTAGTTACTGTTAGGCTGGGTTCACACAACCTATTTTCAGACGTAAACGAGGCGTATTATGCCTCGTTTTACGTCTGAAAATAAGGCTACAATACGTCGGCAAACATCTGCCCATTCATTTGAATGGGTTTGCCGACGTACTGTGCCGACGACCTGTCATTTACGCGTCATCGTCTGACAGCTGTCAAACGACGACGCGTAAAAATACAGCCTCGTCAAAAGAAGAGCAGGACACTTCTTTCAGATGTAATTTGAGCCGTTCTTCATTGAACTCAATGAAGCACAGCTCTAAATTTACGGCTGTCAGAGAAGCTTCGCAAAATGCGAGGAGGAGCAATTACGTCTGAAACGAGGCAGCTGTTTTCTCCTGAAAACAGCCTGTCATTTCAGAAGTAAAAGCCTGCTACCGTGTGCACATACCCTAAGATTTGCCTAGTCACCTGTTCTATATAACTACATTTATTTCGGATTCTGTGAAAGCTTATTATAGAATGCTTACTATGACACTTGCCTTTGAGCTATAGGTTGTCCCTGCAGTTACTGTAAGTTAGACAGTTGCCAACAGAACCCAAGCGTTGTAGTGCTTTAAAGTGTAGCTAAATGTTTGACAAATTTCTGACATGATATAGTGACATGTCAGAAGTTTGGATTGGTGGGGGTCCGAGCACTGAGACCCCCAACAATCAGTAGAAAGAAGCAGCTAAAGCGCTCAGCCGCTTCATGTCTGTTCGGCTTTTTCTAGAAAGCCGATGTATCGAAGTACGGGCTCATACACTTTCTATTGAGTCCGTACACTGATACATTTATTTCCAGAAAAAGCCAAACAGACACGGAAGCGGCTGAGCGCTCACACGAGCGTTTCAGCTGCTTCGTTCTAGCTATTGGTGAGGGTCTCAGTGCTTGGACCACCACCAATCCAAACTTCTGACATGTCACTTACAGTAACGACAGGGACAACCTATACAACTTTGCTGGTTGATTTCACTGACATTTGTTTATAGTTTTGCTTTCAAATCTCCTTTAAAACGTCTAAACTTATGTTATCAAGGCGTGTTATAATAGTAGAGATCCCACTCTTTTAGATAAAACTGATTACTACATACTTCACTAGTCATTGGCTTTGGTAGACATGAGAGTGTCCACTGAAGACAAGTGACATCAATCATTCTGTTCATTTTGTGCAAAAGAAGACCACAAGAAATGCTTTGTAATGGGAAATCTTCAATGGGTTTGTCTCAAGTTGACCTGCAAATATTTTACTACTTTATGCATCACTATCAAAAAAAATAATTGCTTAGTAAATGCAGGCAACTGACCTCTCTGGATCACGTTGATTTAATACTTTAATAAACCATAATTATATTACTTAATACTGTAAAGGGCCGCTAATTATCATGCATTTCTTTTGTCTCTGCCTTTTCAAAGATATATGTAACATAATAAAAGTATAGAGAAATATACTCAACCCTTGCTACCCCTTCTCAACCCTTCTGCATCTACGCTCTCCCTTTTTTTCTTTAGGGTAAGCTCAACAATGATTGTGCCCTTTATCGGAGGCATGCCTGCAAAAAAAAGGCTGCAACTGTATAATTTTTTTGACGGATCCATCATGTACAGTTAGTATACAATTATATATGATTGACGTCTTTTTTTATAGAGGTGAAGATTTTTGGTGTTTTCTTTTTCTTCAGACAGATCTAAACATATACTATGCAAATGTGTGCCCATACGTTTGGATATGTCTACCATTAATTTTACATAAAGCAAATGTATACTTAAAAGTTTTTGTGGTATCATGTTGTTTTAAATGCATAGTAGCTGTCAAGATTTGATCCAAGAAACTCTTCTGTTCCAGGTAGAAGACTACTTACTCAGCTACCTGAGATGCTGGACAGCTCCCTGTCCAGTATCAGTGTTCAGTTTTACCCAGGTCTGATAGGTAACAGCTGATTACTTATTACCGCTGATCACAGGGGGTAAAGCATGAGAGTCTAAGCAGCAAGATCTCCTGTGATCAGTTCAGGGCCAGATTATGGGAAGATCAAACTTCATCTGGCCCTGGATTAGTTTATTGTCTTGGCACAAAGCTAGTAAAAAAAAAAAAGATCACTTTATACATATATAAGTAATAGGCTGGGTTCACACGAGCATGTTCGGTCCGTAATGGACGGAACGTATTTCGGCCGTAAGTCCCGGACCGAACACACTGCAGGGAGCCTGGCTCCTAGCATCATAGTTATGTACGACGCTAGGAGTCCCTGCCTCTCCGTGGAACTACTGTCCCGTACTGAAAACATGATTACAGTACGGGACAGTTGTCCCGCAGCAAGGCAGGGACTCCTAGCATCGTGCATAACTATGATGCTAGGAGCCCGGCTCCCTGCAGTGTGTTTGGTTCGGGAATTGCGGCCGAAATACGTTCCGTCCATTACGGACGTAACATGCTCGTGTGAACCCAGCCTTAGTGGAAGAAAAAAAAGCAATAATGATAAAGTTGCTTGGAATTGTAAAGTGTTCCATGTCACACATAAATATTAAATTGCTATACAAAATATGTTCTATTTGAAATGTTTGGAAGTTGGAACAACTTTTGCATTACTGACACTGAATTGATTCAATAATTACAGGTTATGACGGCGCCATTCCAAAAACAAGTAGTTATTAAGACTATCTTTTATGCGCACAGTGAAATATTAGCTCATAAACTTCTGTACAGCACAGTTCAATCACTAAAAATATATTAATATCAATAGCAATATTGTAACATGAAATCATTATAAATCTATGGCAAAAACCATTGCAGGGAAAAATTATTTCCCTAATTTTTATGAATTTATTATTCAAATAAGTGCAACAAAATGCAGGTTTGAATGTTCGTAAAGAGTTTTTGTCATCATGAAGATATATTTTTAGATAGAAATGTGCATATTAAACATATTGGATTGTAATTCCCTGAACTGTGATAAATCTGAAGATATGTGATTACATTGCTCCACTTTTACATAAAGCTTCTACAAGACTGTGATTAAACAAGTGTACAGATATGCTGGCGTAAACATAATGAAAAAATTGTTATTATGACGAAACGCTAGGTTTTCAACTACTGTTTAATAGTTTTACAAATGGTAATAATGTTTAATATGAAGGTATGAAAGACAAATATTATAAAAGCTCACACATATGACAAGGGTTTAGGCCCTGCCCCTGTACGGCAAAACATGAAGTCCTTACAGTTTTGTGTTATGGACCTGCAGACACCCTGTGTGCCGGCATATGGGACCTAAATGTGGCTGTGTATTCTTTACAAGCAGTAATACTTTTAGGGTATGCCATGAATTTTTAAATGAAAATGGGGCACACAAAGGTACGACATGGGCCCATAGTAAGCTATAAAATGTAATGTTATACAACACAAATTCCTGATAGTGCCGAATGCATGAAGTCTAAATGCTGTTACAACCATTATGGAAGAGAAAAACCTTTCCCAGTATCCTGATAATCCTTATAGGTTTGAGTTGTAATGCTCTCTATAGTGCAAGGACTGCTTTACCTCTATACTAGCTGAAGTTTTAGGGTTCAGTCACACGCGTCACATTTTGTTGCAGAAATTTCTCCAAATGAAAATCTGTTCAATTTATTTGAATTGAATTTGCCAAAATCCATGCACCTGCTGTAGAAACAACCCCATTCAGATGAATAGAACTGATTTTCAGTCCCAGAAATTCCTGCAACAAAATCTGATGTAACCAATAGTGCAAGATGCTAAAGAGACACTTGAGCAGATCTATCAAAGTGTTTACACCAGTTTCCTAGTGTAAATACATTAAAAAGAATATGGATTAAGACGTACACCAGAATTCCCTCTGCTTCAGAGTTGCAAGGAATGCGGTTTATTACCTATAATTCTCCGACCAGGTTGGTCTTCAAAGTTGCATAAAAAGCGACTCATTTACTATAAATTTCTGACTAGGCGTTGTTTTTGGCCTGTGCCACATTCATTAGCAGGGCATTCAAATGTGAGACGCACGCCACAAAAGAAAGTTAGTGGTGCACCAATTGCACTGTGCCCCCCGTATTAATACATTTTAGATCTGCTAAGTTACAGAAATATCAGACAGGGATCACCACCACCATTCATTCATGATTTTTATTTGGGAGGCAATGTGTATATATAGTAGGTATGCCACTATATAAATATATTTCATGTTTTGGAATAATTGCCCCATGGAAAAAGTATTGGTTCAATGATCATTTTAGAGCACATTGACCATGGAGTTGATCATGTATATACCATCATATAGCACTGAAAACATAATTGTTCTGTCAAAACAATGCAGGAGTTTTCAAAGTGGACTTTGCATTGTTGAGATGGGAGAACTTCAAAAAATACAAAAATTAAATCTAAACTTAATTTAGTTTGCGACTTATACTGGACTTCTTCTTGAAATGTGAGTCCTACCTTTGTGATGTTTTCTTGTATTTTCTCCTGGAAGAAAAAAAAATCAAAACATGAAGTCTGGGAGAATCTCTTAATAATAGATGTTGTCTCTCACGCTTATGAAAAAGTGATTGTTCCGAGGATGGAGGATGGGTAGTGATTAACAACCAGCTATGAAATCAGCTGGATGTACAGCTACAAAACTGTGAACAGGTAAATATCAGGTTTTGATAAATTGCAAATGATACGGGTAAATTGTGCTGCTCTGGCAGGAGATGAAACCAATTAACACATTCGGAATGAAATGAATGAGCTATGGTGATGAGTAAGGGCTTGTTGAGGCAAGCGTTGTTAAAAATTTTGCTCACACTGGGTCTCATCCGTGAAAAGAAAATTGAGCTGATGTGAACTGCTATGTCTGTTTTACCACATAGTTCTCATAAGTGCACCTTAATTGGCACCTAAATGCATTGGTATATGAAGCAAGGTGGTTTTATTGGCAGTAATAAAAATATTTTCTTCAACTTGGGTGCACTTCCTTATATGTGTAGCCTGTGATCCTTATGATGCTCTTAGATCAGGTTATTAGACACGTGATCGGCCAGGATTTGCGCCCTCTTATTATACACATGTGCGCTAGGTGACCACTTTTTAATTACTTTGTAATTCTTCTAAAGATTCATGTTTGGGTAGAGAAGGGTGGATGAAATCAATTTTGAGAATTTTGAATCTTCTGTGTTAGCAGGTTACCTGCAAGTCGGCCGAGCATTCATGTTTTCTCAATAAGGAGGAAGCTGCTGTCAGAAACCTCTGGCAACAGCTTATCTCCGTACAAGCAAAACGATCGAACATGTTGAAATCCAGCAGCCCAATCCTTATCTTCCCTGACATCAGCAATCGGGGGAACAGTCGGGACACTGCCATACACATTGAATGGACGGTCAGTGGGATCGGACGACATTCATCTAATGTGTATGGCCGCTTTAAATCCCTGTCCTTTCTCGTGATTCCTAAACTGGATTTCTGGCTGCTTATTTTCCAAAGAATCCCATTCAAAATCCTTCCATTAACATACAAAGTTCTCTACAACCTGGAATTCCCTATGGGCTGACATTATGGAAATATTCTCCCCTAAACGCAATCCTTTGAGGGAAAAAGGATTCTGTAATAAGGCAAAAATGGAGCATGCCCCAAATTTTTATTGGATTCCATTGTAATCAGGAAAAAAAAAATGGTATGAAATCAGAGGCATAAGGAGGTACAGAATTCTATGTGTGCTGTATCACAGCTCTGTACAACTCAGAGCTTGTAGGAAGCTATAATACGTCCGTGTGCATGAGGCCTTACACCGTATAAATTACTGTAGTGCGACATAACAAGTATGCAAAGCAATATCTAGACGCAATCATTTTTTTTTTATTTCAAATTATTGCAATTAAAAAACAGTTTTGTGTAATCTAACAGAGAAATTTTATATTTAATCCTGGGATAACCCCTTTAACAATCATCAGTTGCTTATAACATGCAATGGCCTATTTACTTTTCCATTTTGTATGATTCTGTTGCTGAGAGGGTTTACTAGACCCCTTAAAGGCAAACCTCACAAAATATAGTGGTTGAATGTTGAACTTTGCATCTTCACATGTTTCTCTGGACACACATTGGGCCTTTTATATAAAAAGTGCCTTACAGAAAAAAAAAATATACCTTGCTGTCATAGTAACCAATAAGAGATCAGCTTTCATTTCTTCAGCTGCTCAGGAAATATAAAAGCTGCATTGTTATTGGTTTCTATAGGCAACATGGCCAGTTTTCTGTTAGACATGTCTGATAAATTAGGCTTCATGTTTACAATGAGGCACAAGGCTCAGATGTATATAAGTAATCTCACAATTACATAAAATATGTGCCACTAATGATACATGCTTGAGGTTGTGCTTATCCTGGGGCTCTGAAGCCTAAGGAGGCCCAAAAGGTACCTCTGCCTCATATGACCAAAGACCAGTACTATAAACATGGTAGCCCTGTTACAGATTTTGCAGTGGGTCCCAGGACTTCCAACTTACCCCTCTTTGTTCTGATATCAATTGACTACTGGAAGCCATACGTGAGGCAACACTGGGCATTTTTGTTTGTAAAGATTGCTTCTAAGGTTGTAGTACTTTCTGACAGCGGTTTATACGGAAGTAACAAATCGACCCCCTCACTTTATTTGTACTCCTTAGATGCCTGTAATATCTGACGGGTTAGAAGGCCAGGATCGGATGAATTTCTCATGTCAGCTTTTGTTGCAGGAGCGCAGCTGTTATCCACAGCCATGCTACTGTGGGTAATCCCGTGGGCACAGCTTTTACGGGCTGCACCCGGCTTTCGAGGTGAGCAATAGATTTTATGCCTGTTTTATGCCAGTAAATACTCCCACAGACCAAATGCAACAAGCTGACATAACCATTAATAAAAGAAGGGACAGTAGATAGGACTGCAGTATGCCTGACAATGTAGCGGAAAGATGACAGGAAGAAGGGAAATCACAATGATGAGTTGGGTCAAATGACAAATACCTCTGCTACATTTATTTGTGGCTTTTGAAAATAAATTTTTTATTCCTAAAATTAAATCATAATGAACAGATAAAATGAAGTTCTGCGGTTGGCAAATTTTGCCTAAAACACGAAAGGAAACAAAACGAGAGGATTTTGCTGCCAACACTTTTTGGTCTTATATAAACAGGAGGCTGATAGCAGAAAAATGTTGATACATTTATCAAAGTAGAAGAGGAGCAATCTTTAGTTGATCATATCCCTTTCACATGCTCACAATTTGGGACATGAATGACAGAGAAAAAGCAGGAACATAGCTATCGAACTAAATTTAATTTTGAAAAAATAAAGGAATGCAATATATTGATCAAATGTTCTTACTGTTGCCATTTTGGCAAAAATATCCAAACTTTGACTATCATATTAAATTCTGACATATTCATATATGGCTAATTTTAAAGGAAATTTTCCGCTTTGCACATTCCTACAGTACCTGTTAGATAGGACTATTGATAATAATCTGATCACAAAGTGTCAAACTCCTGGACCCTAAGCAATCAGCTATTATCCATGGGAAAAGCCTGAAATAAGTGTTAAATTTACCTGCAGCGCCATCACAGGAGAAATTAAGCATCACGCGGTGCTTATTCTTTTGTCATTGTGTGCTGCAGGATAGGTTCTCCAGAGCGAGACAAGCTCTCCACTCTGGCCCAAACATGAGGATTCATAAAAGGGTTTATGGAAATGGCTTTTCTAAACTGGACATCCCCTTTAAGGCTTTTATACTATTTCTCTTAGCCAGACCCTAGTGTATGAAAAATACATGTACATTGCATGATCAATGTAATAATTGCACAGTCATTCAAATGTTTTATGTGCTATCAATCCATTATATATGGCTTGAATAAAACACAAATAGTAAATTGGAAGATGATGATGATGATAAAGGAACAATATGTATACAGTATGTTAAATCATATTGTTTAGCCCTCATATTATTAGTATTTAAAAATATCAATAATGAGAATTTTTTTATATATGAAAAGGCATATTAAGCTCCACAACATTGTAGACATTTTAGGCTCTGTTCACATTTCGGGCATACAGGGGTTCCATTAGTTCCATTTGACATCACAGCGCTGTGTGCAGCACTCTTCTTACCATGAAAAATGCTGGAACTCCAACAGACCCCAATAAAGTCAATGGGATCCATATTTGAATCCATAGAAACTGACAGATTTGTCATAGCGGTCATAACTCCATTATAAAAAGAATCCATCCAGCAAGTGTGAACGAAGCCTTAGATAAATTATGAATTACCAACATGTGAAAGTCTATTTAATTTAACACCAATTTTTATATTTTAATGCAGCAATGATTCATGTGTTTTCCTGTTTAATATTTTGTTTAATACAAAATACATGACTTACAATATAACAATGGTCTCAGGTTCCTCAGGAACACTGTGTTGTGTTTTTATTAATTGTATAATGCCTGGCTGACTATTTGTAATGACAGTTTATCATTTATGTTGCTTTTATAGTATAAAAGTTGTCTTGCTATCAAACTTAAATGCCTGCAACTAAGGTTCTTCAATGCACAGCTTCTAAAAAAAAGTATTTGTTGGCCTGTCTTTTCCCATGTTCTGGATATTAACCAAGCACAGCAGATCTAAATCAGAAAATATTTATCTCCACATGGGTGTAGCCTTAGGGCATGGCCACACGTGGCGGAATTCTTCCGCAAATGTCCGCATCAATGCCGCACAGAATCTGCGTTGCAGATTCTGTTGCGGATCTGCCCAAAATAGGCAATAATTTTTTGCGGACTAGCTGCTGCGTATTGAGGCGAAAGTACTTCCCTTCTCTCTATCAGTGCAGGATAGAGAGAAGGGACAGCACTTTCCCTAGTGAAAGTAAAAGAATTTCATACTTACCGGCCGTTGTCTTGGTGACGTGTCCCTCTTTCGGCATCCAGCCCGACCTCCCTGGATTACGCGGCAGTCCATGTGACCGCTGCAGCCTGTGAATGGCTGCAGCCGTCACTTAGACTGAAACGTCATCCTGGGAGGCCGGACTGGAGGAAGAAGCAGGGAGTTCTCGGCAAGTAGGAACTTCTATTTTTTTTACAGGTTGATGTATATTGTGATCGGTAGTCACTGTCCAGGGTGCAGAAACAGTTACTGCCGATCGCTTAACTCTTTCAGCACCCTGGACAGTGACTATTTACTGACGTTGCCTAGCAACGCTCACGTAATTACGGGTGCACACACGTAGTCACCCGTAATTATGGGTGCACACACGTAGTCACCCGTAATTACGGGAGCCCCATTGACTTCCTCAGTTTGGCTGTAGACCTAGAAATACATAGGTCCAGCCAGAATGAAGAAATGCCATGTTAGTAAAACCAATACGCTCCACAGCACACATAACATCTACATTACATCTGCAGACTTCATTGCGGAACTTAGAATCTCCATTGAAGTCAATGGAGAAATTCCGCAATGAGTCCGCAAACAGTCCGCCACACCTCCGCAACAACCATTGTATGCTGCGGACACCAAATTCCGCACCGCAGCCTATGCTCCGCAGCGGAATTGTCCGCAACGTGCAAATGAACCCAACCACAAAACTGTGGAAGGCAATGGAGAAACGGGTCCGCTGCGATTTCCGCTGCGGAGTGTCCGCAGCGGAATTCCAGAGCAATTCCGCTACGTGTGGCCATGCCCTTAAAGCAAACCTACAGATGTAGCCATCTTTAGCTTGATATTTAACGCAGTGTCAGAAAACTTTAACTTGACGTTTTCATTAGCTTTTGTTGTGTGATATCAAGCCTCAGCAAGTTGTCAGGGTCAAGATAAACTTGGCTACATCTGTATTCTTACAAAAGGCAAATCACTCTTTAGGGAGCTTTATATGTACAGATGTAGCCAAGTTTATCTTGACTCTGATAACTTGCTGCAGTGTGATATCACACAACAAAAGCCATTCAAAAGTCAGTGAAAAAGTCAAGTAAAAGTTTATTGACACTGTGTAAATGACTTAGAAGTCAAGATAAACTTGGCTACATCTGTAGTGCAATATTTTTCATTCCCTCTGCTGGTTTCTCCCTCCATGTTTGTTGAGTAGGCGGGATTTCCTGGTGTGATGTCAGAGCTGTGCTGTGTGCTCTAAGCCAATCAGATGTCTCTGCCTGTTCCTTCTCCTCCCCTTTATCCTCATATGGCTATATGGAAACGTTAAATGGAAACTGAAGCTGCATCCCCCTACTCCCTGTCATCTCTGCTTACTGTAATAATCTAGACAGACATTTTTTGACTGAGAAGTTTGAAAATTTACAGAGAACCTGCATGCAAGGAAAGGGTTGCTGGAAATTAAGGAATATGCAGCTAACCTTAAGTAAAATATATTACCAAGTTTTATATATTTCAAATATAAAAAATATAATTAGTATAGGTATACTTTAAATAATATATGTACCACCTCCCCCCCCCCCGTACCTATCCGTCACATACCATTCTGTCTACTATGTCAGTTGTGCAATTATCATGAAATACAATCTGTCCACTGCCTCTTTATGAAAGGAAGGGAGGAATTTTATATATGGCAATATATCATATGTAACCTCCGGTTTCTTCTCTAAACTTTAATTTTAAAAGTAGAATTTATTAAGTAACCATTGTAAGGGCTCGTCCACACATAGCGGAATTGCTGCGTATTTTCCGTCCAGAATTGTGGATGGAAAATATGCAGCAGGATACAGTAGAAGCAAAATGGGTGAGATTTAACAAATCTAATCCACATGCTGCGTAAAATTTCCGAGCAGAAATTCACCTGCGGTACGTGTCTTTCGGAAAAGTGGACTGAATTGCTGCGTTTTTCAGAGGAGATGTCACCTTCTAGCCTTGAAAAAAAACTTAGCTAATTCAACACCATCTCCTGCAGTAAAAAAAGCAGGAAATAGTGCCGTTTTTCCGCAGCGGATTTACTGCTAGTTTCTGCTAAATCTACTTACATCTAGTTACACTTGCCAATTGAAACCGTCACCAAATTGACAGTTTAGAAAAAGCAGTCTTCACATCCACATAAACGTACTTCTATTGATTTAGAGTCATAATGAAGTTAATGATTTAAATAGACCATGAGAAATTGCTTTGCAGATGAATTCCCAGGAATCCAATGTGCTATTGGTGTCATTATTCCTACACCTGCGGTTTCTTTACAAGATGGCTGATGATGATCACACCACATTACTAATTCTGTATATGGTTTCGCCTTCTTTAACCCTCTAGTTACAGTGCAGAAAGCAAACAGTCACAGCTGCAATAAATTATACTTCATTGTACATGCCCTACAGATAGTAACTTCAAGTCTCCATGGGTATGAAGAAGTAAAAATAAAATATCTAATTTGTAAGTATTTAATAAGGGTGAAATAAAATCCATTTCTTTTCTTTCAGCAATTTGTTTTTCATTTTGAGCAGAGATGTGGCATTTGTTCAAGACACTTTAAAGCTCAACGGTGTAGATGCAAACCTAGAACAGCGTCTCTCAATGTCTATTCTACAAGGTATCCTGCCTGTCTCTAAACAAACCATGGCAGAAAAGATGTTCAGATCCTCGTTTTCTGAGCATTAGGACTTATTTACACGAGTGTGGCGCATCTCGGACGTGAAAAACGGCCGCATAAGAAAACGGCCTGTCGGAACAGAACGCTGTTTTTCCCAATGAAATCAATGGGCAGATGTTTGGAGGCGTTCTGCTTCCGATTTTTCAGCCGTTTTTCGGGCGTTTACGACCTGAAAAACGGCTGAAAATAGGCCGTGTGAACATACCCTATGCCTTTATGTCCTTTGTGGCAGAACAAGGAACAATAATGGGGGGAAATAAAATCTTAGCTATGGGGCCCATTGACTTCTATGTACGCCACTGCTAGGCCTGCAGATAACTAAAATAAATGATAGATCAGAGAACAAAGACTTAGAAAACGGTCTTTAAATTGAATGTCATTGTAAAGCAAATATCAGGAATTCAGACAATGGGATTTTCTATGATTTCATATCAATTTGAAAGCTAGAAGTTGTACGTGAACATTATTGATAATTTGATATTATTGAAGACCATTGAGAATACTATGACAAGGAAACACAGCAGGTGGATTATTGCCTTAATAAAGCTACATTTTCCTACATGAAGCCCAGGTAACTGGTATGAATTTAGGGCTATTTCCATCTCTGACATTTATGGCAAGATCCACAAGATATGCTATAAATGTCCGATAGACATGGGTCCCACCTATAGGACGTGCACCTTTCAATGGAACGGGGCACCCATCCTATCTTCTGCCACTAGCAGTGGACTCCAGCCACTGACTTACTTGGTGGCCGGGCTTTCCAGGAACAGATGAGCATGTTTTGTTACGCTGTTGCTGGGACTCCCATAGAAGTGAATGTTTCCAGAACAGAACCCGGGAGCTTGTTTTATTTATAGGACATTCATAAGAAAAAAAAGGTATAAACTTCAATTCTCAGGTAGAGAACTTTCTGGAAAATATAGCCCAATATAAATTGTTACCACAAAATGTTTCAATTATTATTTATTTTTTTAATCATAGGAGTTTCATATCTGGTTCTATCAGCCTTCTGCTTCTGGTCTTGTGATATTTCATGTTAACTCTTTCTTGCATTTTCACATACATGTACATCACGGGAAAGGTTCCCTTCCTGCACCCCGACATGCAAATACAGTTTTACACTGACTGATAGTAATGCTTTGGTATACTGAGTATACCAAAGCATTATATCAGCAATCAGAAGATCGAGTTCCTTAGTGGGACTACAAAAAATGCTTAAATATTGTTAAAGAAATGTATTTAAAAAAATACAAAAACGTGCACAGTAAAAAGATCACCGTAACTATATCAACCCAAAGAAAAAGGTAACAATCTAAGGTAATAAACAATGCCGAAATAGCTGTTTTTTCAATTCCCCTCCAAAAAAGTTCATAAATATATTATATGTACCCAAAATGGTGCCATTAAAAAAATTTATTTAGTTGCGCAAAAAACAAGCCCTCAGAAAGCTATATTGACAAAAAATAAAAAAGTTATGATTCTTGGACTTAAAATTAAAAAGAATGCTTGGTCATTAAGGCCAAAATACTGTAGACCTGGTATTTAAGGAGTTAAATCTCAGTTCCGCGCTAGAAACAAGTGCCAGATTATCAGTTCTTCTTAGACTTATTTCCGAAAAATATCTACATTTTAAATTGTAACCTATTGAAAAAAGCAAGTTAACTCTTTCTAACATGTGAGAGTCCACATAAAGTCCTATACTTACTACAGTTGATATGTAACCACTGCTCTGTCTAAAACTTGATAGGTATGGTATGTGGACATAGTGAAATTGTCATACTTTTAGAGAAATGTTCGGTAATAATATATCTTCAGACTTTGCTAAGAGCCATGTTTTAGTTGTTCAGAAGTGCTTCAATTCCTTTATTTTGAAACAATAGGGATAAATGCTTAAATCAGTCACTGAGGAAACACTGCTTTAGAAATTGACTTCTTTTCTTCAGCTCACCTACTCAGCAATAACCATGATTAACATTCACGCTTGAGACAGCCTTTCATTTGCTTGTACTCTTGAAGAGTGATCATTTCATTGCAGAATGGGATACTGAGACAGGTACACTGATGAGATCCAAGAGTGATTTCCCACCTCATGTACATGGAAAGTGTCTCTTTTCTCATCTTAAATGGATGCTTTGATTTTTAGAGCTAAAGACTTCATGGACATTTTGGATTAGGTTTTGTGAAATTATAAGTGAATCTCTTATTTTAGATGTGGCGTCAGCAATCAGAAAATGACCTATGGTTTACCTAATGACTGTCCAACATTAAGATGGTACTACATACTTAGATAACAAGGATATGCATGTACAATCTCTGCTTAAGGCTTCATTCACACCTGCGTCAGGGCTCAGTTCTGGCGTTCCGTCGTATCTTTCCATCAGAACGGAACCCTGACTGAAACCAATGGAAACCATAGGTTTTGATTGGTGGTAGTCCGAGCACTGAGACCCCCACCGATCATTAAAACAAATTCGCAAAAGCGCTCAGGTGAGCCATGAGCCGCTTCGTTTCTGATCGGCTTTCCTCCAAAAACTGCTGTAACAGTGAACGGACTCAATAGAAAGTCTAGGGGCCCGTCACCTCTAGATCGGCTTTCAGAAAAAAGATGATCAGAAACTAAGTAGCTCAGCGCTTACTCAAGCGCTTCTGCCACTTCGTTTTAGTGATCGTGGGGGTCTCAGTGCTCGGACGACCACCGATCAAAACTTCTGACGTCACTATGACCCAGAATAGGTCATCAGTATATGATCAGTGCGGTCCGACACCTGGACCCCACACTGATCCGCCAGTCCGGCTGCCTCCAGACGCAGGATGTTTTGAGCGGAATGAAATATAATAGCACGTGGCTCCAACCACTGCATAGTTGCCGTTCTGCATCATATATTAATGATCTATCCTGGGGATAGGTCATCAGTTGTTCAGTTGTGGACAACCCCTTTAAGCCTTGCAGGGCTTAATAGTAGAGCACAGAGAAAGGCAATACACTACATAAGTATTGCAGTGTATTGCAAGAGTGTCTAATGAAGTAAAACATTTTTTTAAATAACTAAAAATAAAAAAACAACCTTTTCCCCCAAAATTTGGTATGCAATAAAGAAGCAAACATAACTGCTGCATCCATAAAAGTCTTAACTATTAAATTATCACAATATTTAACCCAGGGGGTGAAGGAAAATAAAAATTAATAGCACATTGTGGTGTGGGGGGAGGGTTGAGGTATGGAGCGGGCTCACCCGCTGAACCCGCTTCATACGCTGCGGGTGTCAGCTGTGTATTACAGCTGACATCCGAGACTAACGGCCAGCAATCGCGCTGTTCCTGGACGTTTAACCCCTTAAATGCTGCGATCAATCACGATCCCAGCATTTAAGATGTTAGAAAGAGGGGGGAACCCCCCTTCGACAGCTCATGGCCTCCCCTCAACGCTATCACGTGGTGCTGATGGTTGTTATGGCAGCCCAGGGGCCTAATGAAGGCCCCCAGGACTGCTTTTCTTCATCTACTGTTAAGCCTTGCCTCATCTCTTGTTAAGAACTGCCCATTAGTATTGCAGTGTATTGTAACGATCGCTGGTTCAAGTCCCATAGGAGGAAAAATAAACTGTGTAAAAAAAGTTTAAGAAAGATTTTAGTAGTGTAAAAAAAATTACAAATATTAAAAGTTCCAAAAAAAAACTTTTCACATTTTTCCTTTAAAGTAATGTCAAAAATAAACAAAATTGGTATTGCCGCGTCTGTAAAAGTCCAAACTATTACAATATAACATTATTTAACTCACACAGTGAACGTTGTAAAAGATAAAAAATTAAAACGCCAGAATCGCTGTTTCTTGGTCACTTCATATCCCACAGAAAATGGAAACCGCAACTCACACCGCAAAAAATAAGCTCTCATACTGCTAAATCGACGGATAAATAAAAAAGTTTTGGTGACAAAACACAAATTGTATTTTTCTAAAAAGTTTCTTCCTTATAAAAGTAGTTAAACATAATAAAAAACTATATCAATTTGGTATTGCCGAAATCGTATTGACGGGTAGAATAAAGTTAACAGGCCATTTTTACCGTAAGGTGAAAGCCGTAAACACAAAACCCCTCAAAAGATTGAGGTATCTCAGTTTTCCAATACATTATATGGTACAATAAATGGTGCAGTGGAAAACTACAACTCGTCCCACAAAAAACAATCCATCATACGGCTGTGTCTATGAAAAACTAAAAAACTTATAGCTATTGGAATACGACGATGGAAAAACAAAAATGAACAAAAAAAATTGGCTGTGAATCCAAGGGGTTAATCATAACAGGGTTGTATACTATTTTGCAAGCAGATTTACTTGGCATGGTGAAGAAGAGCAGGCCAGTAACCCAAAAGCAGCTGTGTTGGAACAGGGCAGGCTGAGGATTGGGCCACTTCACATAAAGGAATTTTATGTATTAGGGGCACTAAAATAAATCTTTGCCTTCAGGTGAAAAAAGGCCTAGCTTCATCCCTGAGCGCAGTAAGGGCTGCAAGAATATCAAGTAATAACTTTTATGTAAATAACTGTATTATAGCAATGGTTTTCCAGTACTGTAGTCATCACAACTTAATAAAAGGAAAGTTTTCCTTTAAGAGGTCAGCATTAGACCCTACCCATTTTAATATATTTTTTTTAACTATTAATTTGTTTAAAAAGGATAATAATTTAATTGATAAGATTAATACAAAAATAAAAATATGTACCAGCGCCCGACTTGCAGTTAAGCGTACATTACAAAAACTAGACAAATATTGAATACATATAAGGTCCCAAAAACAGACTCTGAGTACCCAGGAGGCTCCCAACCCACAGTATAGGGATCTTGGTCTTAATCCTAAAAGACCGATGTTAATATATTGTTACATAGTTCACGAGTCATCATCATCACACGCAATAACATTTTGGATCTTAGGCATTATTTATGTTATCTTTGTAAAAATTCGCTTGAAAAAACGCACATGGAATGGGTCTTTGTATTCTTAAAGCTGTATCAGATTCTGTTCTAAAGTGATAATTGCGAGATTTTATTCCTTTTCCTCATGGGAATTACTTGCAAATGTTTTCACAGGGAATACAATTATAATACATTACAGTTCACAACCCCCTCCAACCTTCCAATAAAAAAAAAAAGAAAAAGTAATAGATGTAAAACCACAAGAGACAATTCTATTTTATGATACACTGGGAGACAAGGCACAAACTTGAGTAAAAATAAAATGATTTCCCATATTTTATTAAATGTAGCTTCTCGTATTATGCAAGTGTTACAAATCAATAAGTTATTAAATACTTAAAATATATTTAATACATTTGGGGAGGAAATCAAATGGATTGTGTAAGATGGAAGTAGAAGATCAGAATTAGGGTATGTGCACACGAGGGCACTACGTCCGTAATTGACGGACGTATTTCGCCGCAAGTACCGGACCGAACACAGTGCAGGGAGCCGGGCTCCTAGCATCATACTTATGTACGACGCTAGGAGTCCCTGCCTCGCTGCAGCACAACTATCCCGTACTGAAAACATGATTACAGTACGGGACAGTTGTCCTGGCGTCGTACATAACTATGATGCTAGGAGCCCGGCTCCCTGCAGTGTGTTCGGTCCGGTAGTTGCGGCCGAAATACGTCCGTCAATTACGGACGTAATGCCCTCGTGTGCACATACCCTTACGTGTGAAACGAGGCAGCTGTTAACAGTCTGTCTTTTCACACGTAAATGCCTCTCATCGTGTGAACATACCCTTAGAGTGAATGATCATCACTATATGCCTGGCTTTACATAAATGTTCATTCAACAATACCAAGCTAGTGACGTCATACTAACAAATGACCGAGAATTATAATATATCTCTTAATATTATTAGGGTTGATCTTCCTGGCACTTGAATTGTGGCTTTTTCAACTGCATGTCAAGAATATTGGGGCAACTGACAAGATGACTCCATTATCACAAGATGACGTTATTTTGTATAGGCAACTTGTACCCTTGAAAGATCAGACTAGAATTCCTAAGTAAATGACTGGAACATGTAAATCCTATTTCATGTAAGCAAATTAAATAAAATTCTAAAATGTGTTTTAGACCACAGATGGGTCATTAAAACTTTGGCAACACAAACTGAAGATTTTAGGATTTATTTTTTTTGCTCGAGAAGAAGAGCAATTTGTCTCTTTACAATCAGCCATTTTCCCTAATTATATAAGAGAAGAAATATCTGTAGCTTGTAGGTTTCAGAGCCTAACTTTACCAAAACCTCGACATTTAGCTGTAAAAGGACTTATCAAATAAGCCACTCACTTGTCTCAAGGATGGTAGGATATGGGAATTTGCTTGGCAGGGACCTTAGGAGAACTGAGGTTAAAGGAGTTTTCCAGTTTTTATTTCTATAACTTTTTTATTTGTAGAATAGGAATTCCTAACATTTTATATTATACATGTATTTAAAATTCTGCTCACATGACTTTCTTATACCAGTTCAGTAGCCCACAGATTTTTAAAAAAATGGTATAGCTCACAGATTATTCCATAGTAATGCATCTCTAGGATAACTCAATGGACTAAACATTGCGTCAGTCATGTGACCCACATCATGTGACAACTGACATTCAGGTAACTTTGTCCAGGTATCTAACAGTTTAGTAGTATTTTACTGAGGAGCTTAAGATATTTCTACCTACAGCAACATCTCATCATGTCTGCCATTGTCTATGTAGGAAAAGCTCTTAAATTCTTCTCCATGTCTGCTCTTTGTGTGTTGTGGTGTTTTTTTAACAGTTAACTTTATTAACAAGGCAGACATTTTATACAGGTAAATACAAGTACAGTACTATTACTCCTATTCATATAACCCATCGATATGTCTTCTATGCTGCCCAACACATATTTGTCATGTAATCTTGGTAGCTAACCAAATGCTAGGGGTCACATCATGTGTGTCTATGTGTGTCACATAACTGATGCATCAAGCTGGCCATGCACATTAGATGTATGTCGGTCGAATCCACACAAACCTTTTGTTTGTTTGGAGATAAGCCCAGCCAGAGGAGTCTGGCAGAAGTTTTCTCCCTAAGAACACATGCACGCTCTGCTGGCCCAAGCGTGCATGTGTATGGAGGAGTCGTAAGAAATAGCTGTTGGCCGAACCATCGGCTGCCAGCTATCTAAAGTGTATGGCCAGCCCTATACAGGACTATTCTGTGGGCTATAGCATTCTACAATGAAGAGATAGGGGCCTACTGCACTGGTATAAGAAAGGTATGTGAGCAGAATTTCTAATACAAGTATATTAAAAAACTGTATAACTTCCTACAATATACATAAATAAAAAAATAAAAATTGGACAAGCCCTTTTTTGTACACAAAACAGAGGCTGTGGTGTCAAGGGATCAAAAAATGTTCTTAGGGAACAAAAAATACCAGTGACCCCCAGTTTTTATCAATCAAGATCCTGTAAAACAAATCCTTACTACCAGGAATCCTGGACACCTGTGAGTGTGACATGGGGGTAATTTGTGTTAAATCTTCTTGTGTAATATGTAATAATATGGGGTCAGTACACGTTACCAAATATTCTAACTACTTTCTTTAAGGATTTATGCAAATGTAAATGCTAGAAAATGTTGTTTGTAGCTATGATGTTTCCTCCATGTATGTAAAGTAAAATATTTCACTAATACTATTCATTATTTGCTTTTAGATAAATTAAAATTGCATAAATAATTGTGTGGAGACTATATATTTCACTTGGACAGATCAGTTAATATTAAAAGACAAATCTAGTTTGAACAACAACAATGAGCAAGATGGTAAAAAGGAAGCAACTGCAATTTTATATCATTATTGTCTATAATCATCACCTTCAAAAGACTCTTTATTTTATTTCTATTATAATCGTGACATGTTTATAACTATAAGTTGCATTTGCAGGTTGTCATCATTTTTCTATGGTCCTATAGAACAGATTATATTACTTTAGTACACAGCACAATTCCAAGCTACAGCGAAAACCACCTGTAGGAATTTGTCATTTCAAAACACCTTCTTGAACATCTGAAATGTGTATTTTTGTCTTTAACTTTTAGATTTTTCTGTAAAATCTTCCATTTTCCATTCCTCCCAATGGCATTTAGTTTCCTTTTTATTATTCATAACTCCTTTTAAAAGCCACTATCAAACCTATCAGAGTTGATGACCCTAACAAGACTTCATTGACCTCTAAATAAAACTGTCCTGGCTATGTGTCCTTTATATATTAGTAGACGCCTTTTCATTTCCTTATTGAGGGCTGAAATCTAGCCTGGCAACTAAGCTTTCCAAAACTCCAATGTAATAGAACGGATGAAAAGGGTTCACATTGGAATCTCTGAACCAAGAAATTAAATGTGAAATGCATTTAGTGTGTCACCTGACCCTTGAGAGTCAGAATCTGAACATTATCTTTACATCTGATTTCGTCCATGTAAGATAAAAAAGGGCATCTTAGGAATATATGCATTCCTACTCAATACTTAGCAACGAAAGTAAATGACATTTAAAAGATTATCTGAGTTATTCAGGGGTATTCTGATGACTAATTTCAAGGTTATGCAGAACTGTAGAAACTAATAATGAATTCCAAGTCTCACACAAATGTGCTGCCTCAAGGTCCAACCAACACATCAATGTGTAGAATCCACATTAATATATCATCAGTAAATATTCAAGAATATGTTAGAGGTACTGTACAAGCCTGTTGTACGTACAAGGATAAACATTTTATGAAAATAGAACAGAAAGGAAAAATTTAACTGGAACCCTTTCCTGTATAGGCTAATACAAACCTTAACCATAAAGGAGTTGTCTCGGGTTCTCTAAGGGTATGTTCACACGCTGAGCCAAAAACGTCTGAAAATACGGAGCTGATTCCAAGGGAAAACAGCACCTGATTTTCAGACGTTTTTTTGAGAAACTCGCGTTTTTCGTTGCGTTTTTCGCACCGTTTTCGCGCCGTTTTTTCGGCCGCTTTTGGAGCTGTTTTCAATAGAGTCTATGAGAAAACGGCTCCAAAAACGTCCCAAGAAGTGTCCTGCACTTCTTTTGACGAGGCTGTCATTTTACGCGTCGTCTTTTGACAGCGATGTGTAAAATGACAGGTCGTCGGAACAGAACATCGGCAAACCCATTGAAAGCAATGTGCAGATGTTTGCCGACGTATTGGAGCCGTAGTTTCAGGCGTAATTCGGGGCGTAAAACGCCTCGTTTACGCCTGAAAATAAGTCGTGTGAACCCAGCCTTATAAGAAATCCTGAGTTAATATAGGTTGTTCCTCATTTCAGAACTTCATCTCTTAACCCAAGCAGAGAGATGCTAAAAAGAGTGTCTCACGCTCTGTTGGACCCAGCATGTCGACATATTACATGGACAGCTCTCTGATCTCAACTGGCACTGTGTAAAGCATCATTTCCCATATGGTAGCACTGTAGGGAAATTTAATATTTGCAGTAGATCATGAGGGTCCAAGCTAGATGTGATTACAGTATGATCAGCTTAACGTCGGGTGGGTCATCAAAGCAAACAACCCCTTTATCTACCAAAACTCTTTTAATACTAGTTCATAAGACTATATGCTAGATATGCTCTTCTTGACATATTTAGATTGAAAGCTTTTTATATTAACATCAGATCCCTTTTAGTCTGAATGTGCTAGTGGAGGGACCTACTAGCAAAGTATTGGAAGATGAGACTGGTTAGGTAAGAGATAAAGTTAAGGGTAGGTCTAGTGGAAGCAAAGGATAGGTTTTAGAATGGTTATATTAGGAAAGAGGGAGGTATAGGATGAGTGCCTATAATGTGGGTTTATACACCAAGATTTTTGAAACCACAGATGAATGATTGGTAGTTTGAAAAATAATAGTTGATGATCTGATGGACATCTCTATTGGTATGATTCTCATAGCCTGCGGGGAGGAAAATCCTCCCTGCCAGTCAAAGAGCAGCAATATTGCCTACCGACAGCTCTTGTGGGAGTATTTTGAGGGTAAGGCTTCTTTCACACCACCGTAAGTATACATTTACCTCTCTTACATCGGAGGAAGAGAGGATATAAAGGTTAAACAGAAAGTAACGGTTCCATTAGAATTACCATTGATTTCAATTGTTTCAGTTGCTTTCCATTTGTCTCGGTTCGCTAGGTTTCCTAGCGATTGGAGACAAATGTAAAGCAACTGAAACAAAAGAATTACCATTGAAATCAACGGTAATTCTAACAGAACCGTTGCTTTCCGTTTAATCTTTCGATCCTCTCTTCCTCTGACGGGAGAGAGGTAAACGTATACTTACAGTAGTGTGAACTTATCCTAAGTATTAAGTAGTGTAGAGAAAAAAGCGAAGGTCCATAGTTTGTGGTTGTGCGTATTACCAATTGGAAAAATTAAAATGTACTTTTGATAACTCTATATTTTAAATAAGAGGTTGTTTCTACTGTCTTGACTGGAGGGTTTACAAGGGTGGAGTGAATGAGTTTGAGAAAGGAATAAATTACTTTGCTAGACACAGACACATGAAAGAGAGGCCTCACTGTGTGAGGTACTGCTGTTAAGGGGCCGTGACCTCTTCTTTCTTCTGATCATGCCATACCTGGGGTCGGACCGCAAGATTTCAGAAACTACCTATCCTAAGTATAGTCCATAAATGTTATATCCCAGACAAAGGTTTAATATTTAGACTTTTCAGGGATTTGTGTTCTTGTCTTCTGTGTAAAGGAAGTAGAAGACAAAAGATAAGACACAGGCACAAGGTGCCTAGCATTAGGCCCTGTGGTCAACTATAATATGAGATACTAAGTAGATAAGGTTTGGGAAGGTATAGATAGAAGACTATTCCACCCACTCCTAATATTTTTGAGAGAAGGTCCTTCAAAGGAAAATAGAGCAAGTTCCATACAACCTTAGATAGGCAAAATTCACAAGAATATAAAATAATAAATTTTTCTTGCTCTTCCATGGCCATGTAAAATAGATTAACTGAGGCTTTTAAATCTGTGGGTGGTCATTTAATACAAGCCTATGATTTCTTCTCACTTTTTTTATATAGTATTTAGTATCTATGTTTCTTGCATTATTCATTATAAGCGTCACATAGATCTGCTAAACGTAATATATTTCCAGATCATTACTTAGTATAGTACATATCTACCACATATACTTTTGAAGATTTTTTATAATTCAGTCTGAAAATATTAGTTTGATGACCTTGTTAAAGCATATTTTTCCCAAAAGTTAATTTTTGAGGAATTTATAAAGCTGAACATACAATAGAGATTTTTTGCATCCGAGAAGGACGATTTAGACCATTTTCTGATGAATATCTGTGGAATAGGAGATATGCTGTGTTGGATTTTTTTCAGCGATTGTCAGCTGCAGTCCTTGGAAAGTTGTTCATGGGAAATGACTGATCTGAATCCCATCAATAGAAATCCAGATCAAGGCAGTGATCGATCTGTGATTTGTGATTTTAACACATGGCGTTGTCATTAACAAGGTTTATAGATCAACCCTGAACGTCTGAAATCACTGATGTAAGGCTGAGGATAAGTATACCTGACCTACAGTATGGTGAATTGAAATAATCTTTTATGACATGTCCTAAAAATGCTTCTCTTTTTCAAGATTTTAATTTTTAATTTTAATTTTTATAAATGTCACTGTCATTAAAGGTGACTGGAAGACATCATGTGAAGACCTTTTTTAAAAAAAAAAAAAAGTATATGGGAACATGGGTTACACAAATTAGAAGTATTATAATGGCATCTTTGAAGTTCAGAGGTAATTTTCCAACCAATAACCAGCTCACATGCAAATGAAACTTTTTTTTTAAATATAAATTTCTTAAAATAAAAAATTCCAGAATAACAGCATAAAATCACTCATCCAAATCCACCGAATAAGGTTTGGAAATACAAAAACTGTAAATTGTAAAGTATATTTCAAAATTAAAAAACACATCAATTACCCTCCGCACCACCACCCATCCCCCAGGAAGGCGGAAATAAAGTCCCCCCCACAAAAAAATATATATAAAACAACACAACCCCATAGCAGAATTAACACTACAATCCAAACCCAAACTCCAGTCAAGCTTCCTTATAACAGACCTGTGAGGGTGATAACAGTATCGAATTTTTCAATTGTAAATATTTATAAAAATCTTTCTGTTGAATCCCAATTCCCTAGAGAAAGTGGTAAAGTCTTTAAGTATCTCGACTCAAAAGTTGTATTTCTTTCATATTCCAATTTACTTACTCCTTCATTTTTTTAATCTCTTTTAAATTTTGGTTTTCCCATAACAGTGTGTATGTCAAATATCCCTTCACCCTAATATCTTCTTAAACACCCCTATATCTCATTCATCAATTTCAACATTTGATTATTATTTTCTATGCTACCAAATATTCCTGATTCAAGAACTCCAAAGAGTATTTCATACCTTCCTCTACTTTCCCTTTTATTGAAAATATACCTAATTATAGGGGTTATCGCCACAAATATCTAAGCTGGGAAGGTATAAATAAACCACAGCAGAAACGGAAGAATTTGATCCAGCGATGTTTCATTAAAAGGAAGTAATATTCCAACTTTATTTAAGGCAAGAGTAAAATCCACTAGGAGTAAGGGTGGTTGTCTCAGTAGTAAGGCTTGTATGAAATAAAGTTGGAATATTACTCCCTTTTAACAAACAACGCTGGATCAAATTCTTCAGTTTCTGCTGTGTTTGTACCGTGTGCCGCCACGTGGATCCGTGCGCAGTCCAAATCTGGACATACATACTGGCGAGCTAGAGGAATCCTCTTATATTTTCTTATAAATAAACCAATTTGGAAGGGCAAACCCACCATCCTTCCCTGAAAGTTGCAACACTTCACTTCTAATTCTCGGTGGTCTACCCCCCCACCCACCCCTCCCAGGCAAACTCTCTTATCACTGAGTCCAAGGTTCTGAATATATGTCTTGGTATTCATATTGGGGAGTCCGGTAATACAAATAAAACCTGGGGAATGAAGACCATCTTAATCAGATTAATACCACCTGCCATAGATATATTAATACGATCTGCCATAGATATAGGTAATCTGCGCCAGATCTTTATTTTATTGCTCAACGTACGCAGCAAGGGTGAGATATTTAATCTACTATAACCCTCTACTTTCTGTGACATGTGAACCCCTAAATACTTAAAGTTTAAATTCTCCCCTTACACTCGTAGCTCTACCTTCCGCCTAAAGGGGTTGTTCAGTCCATATCAATTGTTGGCCTATCCTTAGGATAGGCCATCAATATCTGATCTGTTGGGGTCCAAGTGCTGGGACATCCGCCGATCAGCTGTATTAAAGGGGCCGCAGAGCTCGTACGAGCGCTGCTTCCCTTTCATTCCAGTCACTGCTCACACTTTGAATAACAGACACAGCAGTAGCGACGGTTCACAGTATTACAACCTTCTCCTATTGAAGTGAATGTGAGAAGGCTGTAATACCGAGAACTGCCGCTACAAGCATGTCGGCGATTCACAGTGTGAGCAGTAAGGGAAATTAGGGGGAAGCAGCGCTTGTACAAGCGCTTCAGCCCCTTCACAACAGCTGATTGGTGGGGGTCCCGGCAGTCAGACACTGACCGATCAAATATTGATGGCCTATCCTGAGGATGGGCCATCAATTTTTAGGGACTAGACAACCCCTTTAATATTACCACCCCCTAAACCCATCAGATTGGATTTTCCTAAATATCCAATTTTTTAATCAACTTCATCACTCCTCCGAGTTCACATCCTCCAGAAACAACAGCATATCATCGGCATACAATGCCACCTTCTCTTCCACTGTCCCATATTTAAAACCCTTAATAGTCATACTAACCCTAACATGTACGACCAATGGCTCTATTGCCAATGCAAAGAGCAGAAGGGATAAGGGACAGCCCTGTCTAGTGCCCCTAAAAAGGGCAAATGAAACCTTAATTTGATAGTACAAAATGCCAAACCATGTGACGGCTCCTTTAAGTTTCCTTGGTGTAACTTATTTGTTGCTTTAACCACATTACAAACTGCCTTATTGTATCCTGGAAAATCCATGTGCTGCTGTCAATATCATACAGTGGTTGAATAGAGCCAGATGTATTGGTATTGAACTCCTGCAAAGACGTATCTTATCATACTCCACCAGCTCCCAGGACTATGATTAGTTCTCAGATAATCATAATATTTCACTTGGATGTGGAAACATGTGCCCAGGTTTTGAAGTCAGGACGTTTTTATGAACATTACACTTTTTTCTGCCTGTTTTGAGGATTTGACATATCAATTATATAATGTTCTGTACAATAATCTTTACCAATATTATGAAATACAGCTAATAATATGTTTGTCTATGTCCATTAAGAATGATTTAATACCAATGCATTTAATTATTTTACTATAAATCTTTAAATAACATGCTAAAGTAAAATGCAATTAATAATATTTTTAGTCTACACCAAACCTGTAAAAAATGAAACATACGGTGGTGCAGATTTATCAATATAGTAACTGGGATGGGTTTGGCTGTAAGTAAAAGTTTTTATTAATTTGTTTTAAAATAAGGATAAGCTCCACCCACTTTTAAAACTTTTTTCCATAGACAGCATCACTCTTGTCCAAGGGATGTTTCTGGTATTGCAGCTTGGCTTAATTCAGTGGAATGGGGATAATTTGCACTACCAGACACAGCCTATGGACGAGCATGACACTTTTTTTCCGGAAAAAAATACACTTTTTTTCTAATTCTGGACAACACCTTAAAGACAGAATTTTGACTGAAATGAATACATTTGTCTTACATTTATAACCCCTTACCACACCTCAGTTCAAAGGCAAAACACAAATATACTGTCTATACAATAGTGTCATTAGGAGGCTCAACATAGATTCTGTAATGCCTACAACGGGTTACGCTCCTGCTGGGGGTCCCCGGTGCCGGGTCTCATACCTCCTCCAGCGGCCTGTTTCTATCTCAGGTTGCCAGTGTCTTCGGTTGTCCTCTGCTCGCAGCCGCACCGTCCTTAGTGCGCACGCCGGACATTTCTTAAAGAGCCAGCGCGCACAAAATGTAAAAATCACTTAACCAATCCCTGTTGCCCCAGGACTATTTAAGGCACCTTCACTATCCACCTGGTACCTGAGCAACATTGGAACAATGTAGTGTTATCTTGCGAAGGTTGTACGCATTACCAGCCTGTATACAGTCTGCTACTGCCATTGTGGTCAGCATGTATCCGGTTATCCATTACCAGCCTGTATCCAGTCCGCTATTGCTATCTGTGGTCGAGCTGTATCAGATTATCCATTACCAGCCTGTATCCAGTCAGCTATTGCTATCTGTTGTCTGCCGGTATCCAGCTACCTGCCTGTGTCCAGCTACCCGCTACCTGCCTGTGTACAGCTACCCAATGCTTGCCTGTGTCCAGCTATTCACTATCCACCTGTGACCAGTGACCTGCTACCAACTTCCATCCTTCAAGGCACCATCTGCTAGTGCCTGTTTCTAGTCTGTTTGGCCAGCAGATACTCCGTCAGGGCCACCTCAAGAGGTAGCGACCTGGTAGCCACTCCGCATTTTTTTTTTCTATTTCCTATGTATTAATGATACAGATAAAATGCAATCATTGTCTGCAAGACTGTTTGTAGCATTTCTGAACAGTCATCTGCATGCTGTTATTATAATTATCATTTAATTAAATGTAATCACTTTCATAAGGGCATGGCCACACGTGGCGCATCAATGCCGCACAGAATCTGCGTTGCAGATTCTGCGGCGGATCTGCCCAAAATGTGCAGTAAATTGATGCGGACTAGCTGCTGCGGACTGCGGGAAAAGTGCTTCCCTTCTCTCTATCAGTGCTGGATAGAGAGAAGGGACAGCACTTTCCCGAATCCCTAGTGAAAGTAAAAGAATGTCATACTTACCGGCCGTTGTCTTGGTGACGCGTCCCTCTTTCGGCATCCAGCCCGACCTCCCTGGATGACGCGGCAGTCCATGTGACCGCTGCAGCCTGTGATTGGCTGCAGCCGTCACTTAGACTGAAACGTCATCCTGGGAAGCCGGACTGGAGACAGAAGCAGGGAGTTCTTGGTAAGTATGAACTTCTATTTTTTTACAGGTTGCTGTATATTGGGATCGGTAGTCACTGTCCAGGGTGCAGAAACAGTTACTGCCGATCGCTTAACTCTTTCAGCACCCTGGACAGTGACTATTTACTGACGTCTCCTAGCAACGCTCCCGTAATTACGGGAGCCCCATTGACTTCCTCAGTCTGGCTGTAGACCTAGAAATACATAGGTCCAGCCAGAATGAAGAAATGTCATGTCAAAAAAAGCAAGACGCATCCGCAGCACACATAACATGTGCATGACAGCTGCGGACTTCATTGCGGAACTTAGAATCTCCATTGAAGTGAATGGAGAAATTCCGCCATGAGTCCGCAACCAGTCCGCCACAACTCCGCAACATCCCTTGCATGCTGCGGACACCAAATTTCGCACCGCAGCATATGCTCCGCAGCGGAATTTTACGCATCGTCTAAACGAACACTTCTAAATAGAAGTGGAAGTCAATGGAGAAACGGCTCCGCTGCGGATTAACGCTGCGGAGCGTCCGCAGCGGAATTCAAGTGAAATTCCGCCACGTGTGAACCCAGCCTTAGTGTCCATATCTGTAATAGGGCCGTTTTTTAGTGGGGTTTCCTAGGCTAGTGTCACCCACTATTACTACCTCCTTGTATTAGGGTCACTAGGTTTATGCCTAGCATCCCCAACTTTTTCTTTGTATTATGCTTATCAATTTGCGACACAAGTGTATAGTAAATAAAAGTTTATTACTAACACAAATCACACTCCATTATTAAACACCAAATAACACAAAATACACAAAATATATGTACATATATATATATATATATATATATATATATATATATATATATATAAAACAAAAATTTGAACAGCACATTCCAACTAAATGATATAAAATGTGTATGCAGGTGGAGGACACCTGTGACTGCAAATATACAGCAGAAAAAGAATGGCAACAGCACACTGCGACACTAATGCCACCTAAACCACTAAATCTAAATAAATATGCACTAAAGATAAATCTACTTATAATAGGGAGGTTCTTAGTGCACAATTTTGATCAAAAAGTGTTTGCCCACCTGCCACGACAAGGCGACCTCTGTAAGGTGGGAAACTACGCTGCACATACACCCAGAACTGGGACTAAGCCTACATATATACCTGGGGATGGTAGGATCCAGCATTGAACTGATTAAAATCACCCAGGGCAGAATGGGAGGAGTGCAAGAACAAAAAATGGAGGCAGTCACTAACCCCACATATATGGATCACATAAACACAAAGGTTTAAACAGCACATTCCAACTAAATGATATAAAATGGTATATATGTAGGCTTAGTCCCAGTTCTGGGTGTATGTGCAGAGTAGGTCCCCACCTTAGAGGTCGCCTTGGCAAACACTTTTTGATCAAAATGTGCACTAAGAACCTCCCTATTATAAGTAGATTTGGCTTTAGTGCATATTTATTTATATTTAGTGGTTTAGGTGGCATTAGTGTTGCAGGGTGCTGTCGCCATTCTTTTTCTGCTGTATATTTGCAGTCACAGGTGTTCCTGCACCTGCATACACATTTTATATCATTTAGTTGGAATGTGCTGTTCAAATTTTTGTTGTTTATGTGATTCATATATGTGGGGTTAGTGACTGCCTCCATTTTTGTTCTTGCACTCCTCCCATTCTGCCCTGGGTGATTTTAATAAGTTTAATGCTGGTTCCTACCATCCCCAGATATATGTAGGCTTAGTCCCAGTTCTGGGTGTATGTGCAGCGTAGTTTCCCACCTTACAGAGGTCGCCTTGTCGTGGCAGGTGGGCAAACACTTTTTGATCAAAATGTGCACTAAGAACCTCCCTATTATAAGTAGATTTAGCTTTTGTGCATATTAATTTATATTTAGTGGTTTAGGTGCCATTAGTGTCGCAGGGTGCTGTCGCCATTCTTTTTCTGCTATATATATATATATATATATATATATATATATATATATATATATATATATATATATATATATATATATTCAAGGTATAGTATCAGTATACCTTAATACACATGATAACTTAATATGTATCACGTATACTAACACTACATGTGGCACAGTACTAGTATTACAATTCTATCCCAATACGCCTCCACGTACCTAAACAAACATATATTATATTGCTTCTATGTCCCGCCCCCACCTAATTTTAACTGTCCCTGTTACTAATGTGTTAACTTTTGTAAGGTTGGGGTAAATAGAGAGGTTTGACAAGGGGAAGTGAATGGTTAAATACAAGGGGAAAAGCGTAGGCTATTGAAGGTGAAGGGTTAAATACCAGGGGAATGTGCAGGTAGGTAACCAATGTGCAGGTTAGGGGAGGTAAAACCAGGGGAATATGCAGGATGTTGTATGGGGGAGGTAAAGGGTTACCAGGGCATGTGTAGGTAGTGCAGGAAATGATAAAACCAGTGTGCAGGCTAGGGGAGGTAAAGGGTTAAACCAACGTGCGTGCTAGGGGAGGAAAAGGGTTACCAGGGGATGTGCAGGTAAAGGGTTAACCAGGGGGAAATGTGCTCACTGTATAGGGGAGGTAAAGGTGCCAGGGGATGTGTAGGTAGTGCAGGAAAGGGTTAATGCTCGTTGTATGGGAGAGGCAGGTAAAGGTTTAACCAGGGGAATAATGAGGCACCAGCTTGTTGTATAGGGGGAGAGAGATAGGGAGATAATGCTTGTTGTCCAGGGGAGGGAAAGAGAGGAGAGGTGGAGGATACTTAGGCTTAATATGCTCGGTCGTTGGTGGAGCGATGAGTTGGTAGAGGGAGCTGGAGAGGAGGTCCTCATTGGTGGTGGAAGCAGGAAAAGAGAGCTAGCGCATTGGTCTCCTGAGCCAGGCGCAGGCACAATAGTGGTGCTCGTGCCCAGCTAAAATCGGTCGGCTCAGTGATATGACATCACCTGCCAACTCATGAGCGAATGGGGGGCAGGGCAATGCAAGTGGAGACGTCCTGTGATGCATTCTTTGATACATCCCAATTACCTCTCCAGCCCTCCACAGAGCAGGGAGAGCAGAGCAGACAATTAATTGTCTAGTTTTGCCTGTAGCAATTTCCCATGGCCAGGGCTGTGTTTCTATGGCCCTGGCTCATGGGGCACAGATAGATAGATAGATAGATAGATAGATAGATATGTCACGATCTGTGGGTATGTAGACCCACTGTGCCGTACCGCCGTAGCGGGATAGCAGCTGGCCAACAGAGTACCAAGTCAATGTATAAATAGTCCAAGCACAAGGGAACCCGTAGTGGTTCAGATAGTAGCAATGGCTAGGCAGAGATGGGACCTTGACAGCAGACACCAGACGTGGTGTAACACAGCAGGTGGAACCGGTAGCACAACACGACTCCAACAGGTTTAAGGCACAGGAACAAATAACATGGGATACAGGATACAGGTAGCAGGGCATGAGAAACAACTGGAACAGGATAACACTAAGGGACCATTGGCAAGACTAATATAGGAAAACACAACAACGCTCAGGCAATGAGCAAAGGGGCAGGGCACTTCTTATAGTCCAGGGTGATCTTGGGCTAATTAGTGATAATTCCCATGTACGCGCGCTGGCCCTTTAAGGCCGGGTACGAACGTGCGCGCGCACCCTACGGAACACAGCGGATCGGGGCAGAAGTGAGCGCTGGTGTCTCTTGGGCAGGAGATGCGGGCCAGCACTCACAAATCCATGGCTACGGCCGGTGGGGGGTGAGCATTCCCGACGGTCCGGGGCCATGGACGCTACAAGATAGATATAATAAAAGGGACACTTCCCTTTACAATATTCTATGTATTTATATGCAAATATTAAAAACTCTGTTCACATAACTAAGTTACGCACAACTCCATCATCTACATCTTAAAGAGAACCTTTCACCTCCCCATACATGTGCAGCTGAGTGCAGCATGTAATGGGCAGGGCTGCACAAACCCTGGGGCACTTTACAGTCTTTACAGTCTTCTGCCGAACTGGCAGGGGGGCATGTCACTGCTACGGATGGTGTAAGAGCTGAAGAGAGGAGAGCGCGCATTTACACTGTCCAGTTCGGCAGAAGACTGATCTTGACAGCTGAAGACTGAGAGGATGTGCGCGCGCGCACACTCTCTCCTCTATCCTCGCTCTTGCTGATTGGACCGTTTCACAGCCATAGTAACATGCACCCTTGCCATTACGCGCCCCATTGACAGTTCAGGGGGGTATTTAAATATCGGGCGCCAAATATAACGGCACCGATATCTAAATAACGGAGGAGGTTAGAAAAAAATGTAAAGTGCCCCAGGGTTTGTGCAGCCCTGACCATTATATGCTGCACTCAGCTGCACTCTGCTGTATGGGGAGGTGAAAGGTTCTCTTTAAGGGCCAGTTCACACAGAGTTATTTGTTGAGTTTTTTGGCGTGGAAACCGCGCGGCAAAATGCTGCAAAATACGTCCGAAAATGCCTCCCATTGATTTCAATGGGAGGCGGAGGCGTTTTTTTCCCGTGAGCGAAAAAACTGGCTTGCGGGAGAAAGAAGGACATGCCCTATCGTCGGGCATTTACGCCTCTGACCTCCCATTGACATCAATGGGTGGCATAGAAAGCGTATTTTGCGGAGTTTTATGCCCACGGCGCTCAATGACCGCGAGCGAAAAACGTCACGAAAATCAGCGTGCAGGCAGAGGAAAATCTGCCTCAAAATTCCAAACAGAATACATTGCTTTTCTTGTGATATATTTATTTTGTACCTCCCACTGTATATGTACAGTACAGCACAAGCTGTGCTTCTCAAAAAATAAATGTGCTCATAAAAGGATTAATACCCAACACAATAGACTGAATAGGGAGTAAGCACAAAAACAAATCTAAAATATTTGACAATTATATCAAATGTATAATTTATGAGCAGAATGGAGTACATACAAGGCATATACATTATTCATGTTTTTTATTTTGTTTAAAGGAAAACGACCTCATTTCTTTCTGACCATATCTGCTGCAGTAGGAACTCAAATGATTAAGTAATGGTGCTTATTGTTTGTTGACTATGTACAAGCTGGAAATGTATATGATGTTCGAAGTCGCACACTCTATTTTAGTAGTTTTGAAACAAAGCCCCCCCCCCCCTAGGAACTATTAAGAGCTGGAACAGATATTGTACGGTTTTTTAGCAGGAAAAAATAGAGCAGCATACCTGTCGCTAGTGGTCTGCTCCCTATGGCGAATGTAATGCATAATCATTGTCTTTCCCTGACACTCTGATGGCAAATTCTACTATAGCAGCAATGTACAGAACATTCAGTCTAATGCAGAATATGCAGGTATTGGTTTTCTGGCATAAAAAGAAAATGAACCCTTTAGTTTGGGGTTCATTTAAAGGAATGTGGCAATTGTTCATAATAATCGGGCACTGATAATCATATCCAATATGCATAGACTTCATGACTTTATAATGAATATTTTGAAATGCTCATACCAGGCAGTTCTTTTGTGTCATGCTTTGATCGTATAGTCAAAGTCTTAATTTAGGAATATTTTTTCTTAAACTGCCCATAGACATGAGATTATTGTTGGCAGATCTAACCAACTCTCCAACAATCTCAGGTCTAAAATAACAAACAGGCCGCCTCAACCTGTTTTTGGAAGGAGAAGCGGCATTAAATCCACGCTCCCACTTATCTATCAGCTGAGGTGGAAATAGCTGCTGGCTGAACTATAGGTCCACAGTTATCTCTTGTCCATGGCCCCCATTATGCTACAATGGAGAAGTATGACAATTGTCTACCTCATCAGGAATAAACTGCGAATGTACCAGCGGGAGTGAGGTTATGATTTAAGATGAAACAAAGTGGATTTGGTGACTTTCAAACATGCACAATAATATTTTCAGGTGCAGTAAAGAAAAGGCGACCACAGCTGTAACAATGTTCAAAGAGGGGTTGTATGTTTTTAATATCCATACATAGAAAACTGTTCTTAAAAAAAAAAGTGTCATTATTGCCCATAGGGATCAATCAGATCTTTTCCTTTCGGCTAATTGGTCCTAAAAGAATCACCAATAAATATACAAAATGTTTCTGATATTTTTCTCTTAAAATATGAGCTAAAATACGCCCTTGACTAATGGTTCAAATGTTTTTTTCAGAGTGAATGTTATTATGCAAAGCTTTTTTTGGCCTTTTGGTCCTCCTGCTGTAGGTGGCTTCTGGGCAGACGGGATTACAGTAGTCTGTGTTCTGAAAATCAGTCAGGCTGCTGCTTACATTCTGTAAACCTCATGCAGCTCTGCTCATCTAGTGATAAGCAATTCATAACTGCCAAGCAGAACTTGGTGATACTGGAAGAACACAGACTGTTCCCGGCCAGTCGAGCAGAAGGAGCAGAGGACTGTCTGGCTGTCTGGACAGCTATTTATCAGAGTGGCTGGCTGTATCTGAACTGCACCAAAATCAGGTAGTGCTGCTTAGATACTTTGCTAAGATAAAATGACTTCTCAAGATACAGGTAGCAGCTCTGTGGTAAGTATAGTACACATACCTGAGCTACATTACTTGATCTTCATATATAGACACTATCATACCATGACATATATTATAAAATGTAACATAAAAAAATAAAGTACCTAACACGACTTAATGAGCGACGATTATTAGATATTCTAGTATATTGGATCTAATTTTTTGGTAGAACTTGAGAAAGGCAGCCTAAAAAAATTGTTATCATCAAATCTTCTGCAGTATTATAATTGGTTCATCTGCTTCTGGTCTTGTGATATTCAAGATTATCATACATCTATTAATTGCATTAATGTAAGTGTATATTGTATAACAATTAGTAGATGATTAGGTATTTGTGGATCAGTGACAGTGAATGCATGCGTGACAGGGAGCCATTGTGCTTATGTGAGTGTGAGAAACAGATAGAGAAATAAAACATATATCATATGGTAAGATAGTGCAAGCAAGAAATTTAGTCTATATAGAAATGATATCAAATTATATTTTAGGTTAGAAATTATACCATATCATACGATAATGCCATGAAAGTGGCATTGCCGTGTGCATGGCAGAACCCGAAATACATACAGATCCATATTTTGGACCCAACGGCTCTTTGAATGGCTCTAGGGGAGAATACCTCTGCAACATGGCATGTAAAAAATCTCTATATGCCTCTATTTTGTGGATACCATATTACACAACAGTATGGTTGCATCTCAAGTAATATGGATCAGTAATACGGCCAGGGCATCTTGTTTGTTTTCTTATGTCAAGGTGTTGAATATTATTTCTATGTATTTGAGTAAATGCTTTGTGACAACCAAAATGGCTACTATTAAAGGTTACACACTGGTTGTTAGCCCGTTTATCACCCAGCTTTCCTTCAGTGATAAATGGTTAATCTATCTTGTTGTGCAGCAATTTGAGCGAAAATAATATATCAGTGCGAAACATGGCAAATTTGTCATTCAGAAATCTAGGAAAACTGGGTGACAATCACGTGGGAGCTGTTATGGCAACCATATTTTATATCAATAAAAATAGAGAGCCTATTCAGCTATGCAGGTGTATAGAGGGGAACCTGCATAGTTGATTTCAGATCAGTATTGGGGCATGGCTAGACGTGGCGGAATTGCTCTGGAATTCCGCTGCGGACACCCCGCAGCGGAAATCCGCAGCGGACCCGTTTCTCCATTGCCTTCCACAGCTCTTTAGTAGGGTTCGTTTGCACGTTGCGGACAATTCCGCTGCGGAGCATAGGCTGCGGTGCGGAATTTGGTGTCCGCAGCATACAATGGTTGTTGCGAACGTGTGGCGGACTGTTTGCGGACTCATTGCGGAATTTCTCCATTGACTACAATGGAGATTCTAAATTCCGCAATGAAGTCCGCAGATGTTATGTAGATGTTATGTGTGCTGCGGAGCGTATTGGTTTTACTAACATGACATTTCTTCATTCTGGCTGGACCTATGTATTTCTAGGTCTACAGCCAGACTGAGGAACTCAATGGGACTCCCGTAATTACGGGTGACTACGTGTGTGCACCCATAATTACGGGTGACTACGTGTGTGCACCCGTAATTACGGGAGCGTTGCTAGGCGACGTCAGTAAATAGTCACTGTCCAGGGTGCTGAAAGAGTTGCGATCGTCAGTAACTGTTTCAGCACCCTGGACAGTGACTACCGATCACAATATACAGCAACCTGTAAAAAAAAATAGAAGTTCATACTTACTGAGAACTCCCTGCTTCTTCCTCCAGTCCGGCTTCCCAGGATGACGTTTCAATCTAAGTGACGGCTGCAGCCAATCACAGGCTGCAGCGGTCACATGGACTGCCGCGTCATCCAGGGAGGTCGGGTTGGATGCCGAAAGAGGGACACGTCACCAAGACAACGGCCGGTAAGTATGAAATTCGTTTACTTTCACTAGGGAAAGTGCTGTCCCTTCTCTCTATCCTGCACTGATAGAGAGAAGGGAAGCCCTCTTCACCTCAATACGCAACGGCTAGTCCGCATCAATTTAATACCCATTTTGGGCAGAGCCGCAACAGAATCTGCAACGCAGATTCTGTGCGGCCTTGATGCGGACAGTTGCGGAAGAAATACACCACGTCTGGGCATGCCCTTAGAGTAAGTTCACATGTAGCCTAAACACTGCAGAATTTCTATCAGGATTTTTTGCCCGGACAGAAATTCTGCAGAGTTTACGCTACGTGTGAACTTATCCTTAGTAGTTTTAATAAGTGCACTAGAATACAGCTGCTCTAAGGCTGAACACATAGCTTTAACATGAAGTATTTAGTATGATATTGTTCTGTATTCTCTGTAAAACTTATTTCTTCTGTGTCATATAAAATAGTACAGCAAGCTCGTTGCATGCTCAAACAAGAAATCCTCTCATGTACTGTATAATTCAACAAGAAAAAACACTGCAGGGAAATAATATCTTCTGGAAAGAAGAATAGAAGAAAGTCTCAAGCAGTACAGCTCCGCATTGAAGATACACAATCAAAGCTCTGTACTAAAACAGCGAGGTGCCAACTTTTACCAGTCACCACCTTTACAGTACAGGCTGTGTGTATACCCTAATGATATACATGTCATTACAGTAGACAGTTTATATTCTTAAAGGGGTTCTCTGGGGAAATATTAATATACTTAAAAAAAATTGTACTGGACATGCTCTCATTTATTTTAAGGATTCTTGGGTTATAAGATGGGGAGCCTTTGACTTTAAAAGTGGGGAGGAGGTTTCTCCTAGCCCGAGTTGTCCTTATAACACGGCTGTGAGGGTGGTCCTGTCTTTTGACAATCTCCAGCCAAAAACACTCCCCATTACAATGTCACTGTATATTGGACTGAAGTATCATCATAATATATATGGACAAGGTTCTTCATACTGTGAAGGATGGTTTATTTGCTTATATTCTCTGTATGAAATTACATTGTGAATTATCAAGCTGGATGCCGAATTACTAAGATATGTAATATGTGAAAGTGATGATAATGTTTAAATGATTTAGTTTCGTGCAGCAGCCATCTTGTCTGGAGTTCCCATCTTGGTTTTATTGTAGTGAATAGAAAAGTCATTGTTCCTTTAATACAAGTAATGTTGATTTCGTAGGTTTTATCTTTGACCTTGGTTCCCATGCGAAGTTGGATAGGGAGGGAGATGGGAGGGTGGCAAGTATGCGTGAAGGAAGGTCTCCCCCATCTCCACAAGAACATTGTGTCCAAAAGAGATAAGGCCTGCAAACCTAATGTGTGAAGAATTATAATGATGTATCTGGGATGTATTTTATTGTATGCTTTTTACTGAATAACAAATATTGTTACATTGTCTCTGATTGGTTAACCTCAAGCCTACACCCCTTCTGAATTTCAGTTTAACAGTTTGAGTCTGATAATAAATCCTTCAGAGGAGCATTTTGAGCATATCAGCGTGTCTGTGTGTTTTCCTCTCCTCTCTCGATATATATCGGTGAAATATCCTAATTAGGATACTGACTAATGGGGTCTGGCCTTGAGAGTCTTTTTGGACTCGTATACATTTCAGTCTAATATATTTTGAGCCATGGATTTCCACGACAATACTAAAATAAAGCCGTGACCGACCCCCACATATCCATAGGTACTGTGTAGCCTCTGCATTTGATATTATGCTGATGTGTGTTGTATGAGGTTGTGGGAACTTTTGGGTCCAGTCAGTCCATGTGCTCTCTATTAAAATACAATCCCTAAGCACTGATCTGCCCCATGGAAATACAATATGTCTCTAAGGATCTATGTATTCAGTGTTAAAATCAGATGATCTTTTAATGTTTTTGAAAAAAATAATCCTAAATGCCATGAATTTTGGAAAATGTAAAAAAAAAAAAAGAAAAGAAAATTGTGGAAAACATGCAACCTGATTATAAATAGATATCTAAACTCTAGGGCAGATAAGGTCTTTAGGTTTTTCCCCTGAAATGTCAGAATTTGTTAACCTCACATATCCCCATAGAGATAATTAATTAATGACGTCTGGAGACAAATTAAAAGAAGGTTTCTTGTCCTAATTATGGGATGCTTCAATTTGTCAGTACTTTTCCATGTGGCACATATATATTGCAAGATTATAAATGAAGGGTTAGTTACAAGCATTGGTTTTAGCTGAAAATCCAAACTAAACTATAACAACTATTAAGAAATGTGTGAATCATGTCTAATTTGGATTATTCAGATAAAAGTTAATTGCTGATTGGTTTGTCAAGTTTAAGTACCCGTGCACACAGCTGTATACGGATCCATTTTGTATAACGGAAAAGTAATGCTTCACAGAGGCCCTGTGTGCCACCACAGAGAGTCCAAGCACATGGCAATAGCATTTGCATGGACCCTTAGGCACATTTGCATATTTTTACATATTTTTAACCCTTAGGCCAGGCTCACACGAGCATGTTCGGTCCGCAAAATATGGACCGTATGTCGGCCACATTTCCCTGACCAAACACAGTGCAGGGTGCCGGGCTCCTAGCATCATAGTTATGTATGACACTAGGAGTCCCTGCCTCTCTGCGGGAAAACTGTCCCATACTGTAATCATGTTTTCAGTACGGGACAGTTTTCCCACAGCGAGGCAGGGACTCCTAGTGTCATACATAACTATGATCCTAGGAGCCCGGTTCCCTGAAGTGTGTTCGATCCGGGAAATGCGGCTGACATACGGTCGGTCTTTTACGGAACACACATGCTCGTGTGAACCCGGCCTTAATGGCCGTCAATAATAATTTATTTTTGTGACCAGTACGGGGTGTTATCTTAGAGCCTTTCTACAGTGCTCTCTAATAGCAGCTCTACGGACACAGTTCAAATACAAAGCTGTCAGAGATCTAGCGAAAAATGTGAAAGATGATACTTGTCAGGTCAGTACTGTAGTGAAAACCCAGAAAATGATAATGTTACCTGAAGATATCTTCAGACCTTTTCAAAGATGCGCTGTAATAAAGAGAAGGAAAGAAAAAATACTAAGAAACTTTAACCCACAACCCAAAAAATTTCTCCACAGCATATCTATAGCGTTAGTGACCACAAATGTACCCTATCTTGTACACATTCTACAGTACATCATAATAAAGGGTAGCCAAAGGCAAAAACACTGATACATTTCAGAATCCCTTGGTGTTATTATTAAGGCGTACCTGTGTTTTTTTTTGTTATCTTAAGGCTGGATTCACACAAGTGTGTGCTTTTTGCGCACGCAAAAAAACGTGGCGTTTTGCCTGTGCAAAAGGCACTTAACAGCTCCGTTTGGATGTTTGTAAACAGAAAAGTACGTGGTGCTTTTCTGTTTTCATTCATCCTTTTCACAGCTGTTGCGCGTATCACGCTGGTCGCATGGAAGTGCTTCCGTGTGGCATGCGTGGTTTTCACGCACCCATTGACTTCAATGGGTGTGTGATGCGCTAAAAACGCTCAAAGAACGGACATGTTGGGACTTTTATGCAGCGGACCAACGCTGCGTAAAAATCCCGCAAGTGTCTGCACGGCCCCATAGACTAATATAGGTCCGGGCGACGCGCGTGAAAATCACGCGTGTTGCACGGACGTATATCCCGTTCGTCTGAATAAGCCCTAATAGTTCCAAAATAAAAAATAAAATACAATGGTTAGAAAAGCAAGGAAGGTATATAAAGCCCTGAAAAGGGCTTTTGGCACAAGTTGAAAGTCCAGCTATCACCAGTGGCGTAGCTATAGGGGTCGCTGCAGTCGCAGTTGCGACCGGGCCCCTAAGAAAGGGAGGCCCAGAGGCCTCCCTTACTACACCGTGCACTGCAGCCAAATCCATAACTTGGCTGGGGGAACCAAGAGCGGTGGGTTGTCGGGGGCACCAAGAGCAGAGGAAGTCCGCCAGGGGAACCAACAGTGGAGGATTGCAGGACGTGGGTTTACTCCCGACTCCCCAGTCACTGACTTCGCCGTCGTCTGCACTTTCTTTGAGTCAGAAGAGCCTTCCCACGTCCCGCCGACGTTTCTGAAAATGCTGCCGGGGACGATAGCTGGCCAGCATGTGGGCGGTTGTGTTGTCCATGAGAGCCTGGGAAGAAGGGGTACACGATGTACATGATGTCCCTGTGCGCTAACCTGGTTGGCCAGTGCGTAGGGCAGTGGGACAAACAAGGGGTGCTTGTTCCACCTCCTCGTCATTGTTGTGACTGGAGAGGGTCTGCTGCAGTCCTGACCTGCACAACCTGCAATTTAATGGTAAAGAACCAGGGAGAATGCAAGTTGCTGCTTAAAGGGTGCCAAGGTTAAAAGTTATCTTCTAACCACAGGATAGGTGATAACATGCTGATCTGTGGAAGTACGACCGCTGGGATCCCCACTGATCATAAGAACGGGGGTCCCGTTCCTCCGAATTAATGTAGCGGCAGGTCCCGCTTGCACCCTGCGGCTCTATTCACTGGCTATGGGACTGCCGGAGATAGCAGAGTATAGCACTCAGCTATCTCCAGCAGTGCCATAGAGAATGAACGAAGCAGCAGGGCGCAAGCAGGACTTGCAGCTCCATTCATTTGAATGGAGCCCCATGATCATGATCGGTGGGGGTCCCAGCGGTCAGACCCCACTGATCAGCATGTTATCACCTATTCTGTGGTTAGAAGATAACTTTTAATCTTGGGACAACCCCTTTAACACTTTCATGACTAAGCCATTTTTAGTGTTTTTCGTTTTTCACTCCCCGCCTTCCAAGAGCCACCCAGGAGACAGTAATCTTATACTGTATAAGATTACTGTCTGCTAGGACCCTGTATCTAAGCCTAACATGTGGTAGGCTTAGATACAGGGTCCAACAGACAGTATCACGCATGGGCCCTGTATCTAAGCCTACCACATGTGTTACTAATGAGGTTTTTTTGTGTTTGTGCTTTTTTTACTGGTTCGGACGTTGGACTATGTCGGATGTGAGGACTACTTCGATGACGTCTTTTTTTATTTTCAATAAAATGGTTAATGAGGGATGTGTGTTTTTTTATTTCAATAAAATATATTTTTTATGTATTTGTATTTTCTTTTAAACTTTATTACTACTACCTTAGTAATGGCCGCTGGCTGATTGACAGCGTCCATTACTAAGGCAGGGCTTAAAGTTAGCTGGTGCAGAGGCTAACACTAATGCCCATTATTACCACGGTACCCACCACCACTAGGGGTACCAGGAAGAGATTCGGGTACAATCCAGTACCTGAACATCTGTAGTGATGGCCGGGCACTGGGGCGGCCGCAGGCTGGTATTACTAGGCTGGGAAAGGCCAGAAACCGTGGGTAATCTCACCCTGGTATACACACACACATTTCTCTTTTTGGGGGGAATATATATTGGGGCTATTTCCCCTGACATTTTAAGTCCTTAGTGACACCCCTTGCTTCTAGTGCTGCATTGTTGGGTCACTTATGAGACCCAGCGATGCAGCTGTAAGCTGCGGGCTGTCGTCCATGAGAAGTTGGGGGGCCCAAGAAGGACTTTTGCATCGGGGCCCATGGGCCTTTAGCTACGCCCTTGGCTATCACCATAGCTCAAACATATTTCGGAGGACTGAGTTTGTTACCATTCATATCAGTCCCTGTCTATAATCTCATTGGAAGTCAATTATCCTATCAGTATGTTTTTTAAATGTTGGAGAAAACCAAAGCAAACACAGAGGGAACATATAAACTCCACCCAAATGTTACCTCTGGTCCGATTTGAATATAAGCTTGCTAGCTTCCCCGTCCGCTATGAGTTAGGACAGATGCCAAATTTAGAACTAATCAGACTGAAGGCTTTCAAATCTATTCCTTTTTGCTGTGATTTAGTCACAGCAGAAAAACACTAATGTACTGCAATGTGTGAACAGCCTTGGAGTTCTATCTTGTGCTCCTCCCCATGTCTTATTTTTTTCTACCTGCTGGGTAGGTGTAAAGGTACCCTTTCTCCCCATGGGCACATTCAGACGTGGCGGAATTGCTGTTGAATTCCGCTGTGGACAGTCCGCAGTGGAAATCTGCTGCAGCCGTCTTTTTCTATACATTTTTAGGTAACTTAGTTCAGATGTTGCGGAAAAAAACAGTGGGGAATTTAGGCTGCGGTGCAGAATTTTCACGCCGCAGCATGCACATTTTGTTGCGGAGAAGCAGCGGAATTTCACTGCGGATTTCAGCCTTTGCAATTCAAAATCTGAAATCTGCGGCAAGTCCGCTGTGATATCCGCAACTTCTGAATTAGCTGTCAATTATGCAAATGTTTCTGCGAATTCATTGCGTAATTGCCGCGAATCTGCAGCAACACTGACAGCGGAAAAATTCTGCCATGTCTGAGTTTGCCCTTAGACTCTGTTCACATCAGCGTTGGCCCTTCTGCTTTTAATGGATTAGTCAAATTTAATGGAAACAGATGCAAAAACGGATGCCAAACTGAAACAAACGGAAGGTAAACTTGAATTTTTTCTGACATATTAGTAAGCTGGATCCGTCAGAAATACTGTAACTTTACCTTTCGTCTATTTCATTTTGGTCATCCGTTATACTCCGTTTTTAACGGATCCTTCTTTTTCTGTCTTTATTTTTTGCCTTTTTTGAATGTAGGAAGTGACGTGCAGGCGCAGTAGGAAAATCAGATCTGTAAGACGTTCCGTTTTATCCGTCATCGGTTACTTCAATGTAAAAAAAAACTGAAAAGCTCCTTACCGTCAAGTTTACATAATTTTGGACAGAAAAAACAGCGGACTTCTCTATTGTTTTTGGCAAAAAAACAGAAAACTGACCGAACAGTGCCGAACTGAGCACAATAAAAAAAAATCATTGAAATCAATGGGTACTTTGACAAAATAGTTTGTTCTCTAATTTTAGTTCCTATGACTGAACAGAATAATGGAAAACACAACATAGATGTGGACAGATTGTTACCATTTTACTTTTACCTATCCTAACTCATAACACACGTAACGGAATTGCTGTAGAAAATTTCTGCAGCAATTCCGTTGAAAATAACAGACATTCCGCTGCAGCAAAAATGCACCATTTCCTGCATTTTTTAGTGCAGAATATGGTGCGGAATTTGCTGCATTTTTCAATGCTGGGAGACATTGATATCTCCTCTGAAAAACGCAGCAATTCAGTCCACTTTCCGCTGCAGGAATTCACATGATGCGGTATGAAAAAGACGCACCGCAGGTCATTTTCTGGTCGGAAATCTAACACAGCGTGTGCATGAGATTTGTTAAATCTCACCCACTTTGCTGCTACAGTATTCTGCTGCTTATTTTCTGTCCGCAATTCCGGATGGAAAATACGCAATTGCGCTATGTGTGGACAAGCACATACTGCAGCGGTCACATGGTATGAAACAGCATCCCAGGAGGCTGGCCTGCAGGATGGCAGAGAGATGCGTTGCCATTGCTACGTAAGCATGAAACTTTTTGTACGTGCAATTTTCTGCAGTAGACATTCTGTCCGAAAAACTGCACCACAATCTGGTGCGGTTTATCAATCGGAATTCCCTGCGGATACGCTGTGTACTTTTATGCAGCGTATCCACCCTGTGGGGATGATGCTGTCGATAGTGACGGCAACAGTGTGGACGGCAATTGTCCAAAGTGGTCTAAGGGTATGTGCACACACACTAATTACGTCCGTAATTGACGGACGTAATTCGGCCGGAAGACCCGGACCGAACACACTGCAGGGGGCCGGGCTCCTAGCATCATAGTTATGTACGATGCTAGGAGTCCCTGCCTCTCTGCAGAACGACTGTCCCGTACTGAAAACATGATTACAGTACGGGACAGTTGTCCTGCAGCGAGGCAGGGACTCCTAGCATCGTACATAAGTATGATGCTAGGAGCCCGTCTCCCTGCACTGTGTTCGGTCCGGGTCTTCCGGCCGAATTACGTCCGTCAATTACGGACGTAATTAGTGTGTGTGCACATACCCTTATAATGAGAATGAACAACATATCACTACATTTCTTCATAGAGGATCGGTAAGGGTTCGACCATTAGGACCCCCATCGATCCCTGGAATAATTTCACTTGGCTGTTTTAGTGCCTTCAAGGGTATGTGCACACACAAAATAAAAAACGTCTGAAAACAGTTCCTGATTTTCAAACGTTTTTTATTCAAAGTCGCATTTTTCGCTGCGTTTTTGGAGCTGTTTTTCTATAGGGTCTATGAAAAACAGCTCCAAAGACGAAAGAAAAAGTGACATGCACTTTTTTTTTTGCGGCCGTTTTTTTATGCGGCCATTTAGAAAAACAGCCACATAAAAAACACCCTGTCAGAACAGAACAAAGTTTTTCCCATTGAAATCAATAGGCAGATGTTTAAAGGCGTTATGGTCCCGATTTTTCAGCCGTTTACGGCCCGAAAAACGGCTGAAAACACTCCGTGTGAACTTACCCTTTTAGTTGCATGAAGTATTAGTGCGCATGCTTGGCAACTTTCCATGCAACTCTTCCCCACTGTGGGTGTGCTGGTGGGGAAGGACAGTGGACTGAGATATCCCATTCAAGAGATTGATGCTAGTCCTAGCCAGTGCTGGCAGCCCCAAACAAATCTTGGCAGATGCCAGGGCCCAATCTAGGTAAGCCATCACTTTTGGCAATTTCTAAGGAGATGGGGACCTATGTTCACATCAAAATCTATGGTTTTATGTTACATTTATTCTTACTTATACATTATTTATACATATTGTTGTTTATTTTTGCAGCTCAAAATGATAATTTTTGGCTTTTAAAGTAGATCAAATCAATGATCAGAAAGAAATTAACTCTCCCAATCACGATCACAACAGGTATATTTGCAATGTCATAATTATCTGTCAATTGCTGGATAAAGCAAGAAAGTACTACAGGATTTACACCCAAAGCGTAAAATTTGCCATTATTTTATTTACTTACAGAGATATTTGTATTTTTCTGTTTTGTAGCTTTGACCATTTTTACCAAAGTGACAACAGGAAGTGCAGCCATTCTCTGTACATTCTATTTTGGTATTGTTAGAACGTGATAACTAAATAACAGTAGGTTATGAGTTTCCCAGGAGCTATTTGGGCTTATTGACCAATATATAGCCATTTTTTTTTTTTTGGGGTGGAAATTTTGTTGTGCAGCTCTAGGCTTTTAGTACATATACAGTATACCTTTATTTTGATGTCTGCATATAACAACTTTTAAATCATATCCTCTGGTAGGAAACGGTTGGGGCTATCGGAAACTTTGAGCATTTTTTGTGCCGTCTTCTTCCAGTCTTAAGCCGCTTTCACACGTGGCATAATTTGGTCAGTATTTTGCTTCAGTATTTGGAAGTAAAAACCAGGAGTGGGTCTAAAACACAGTAGAGGTGCAAATCTTTCCATTATATTTCTTCTCTTTCTATGTTCCATTCCTGGTTTTGGCTTCCACATACTGATGCAAAATACAAACCAAAATACTGCCACGTGAAAGTGACCTTAAGCCCTACTCATATGGCGGATTTTGTTTGGCGGGTCCCGCTGCAAGTTCTGCAGCAGAATTATTCCTGGAAGATTCCTCCTCCTATTGACTTCAATGGGATGTTCGGGCGGAATCCGAAGATCGATCACGCTACCCGAAGAATTAGCTAGCCTAAAAAAGCAAGCTACCGGGAAAAAGAAGCGTCTAATTCCCATTGAAATCTATGGGAGGCGGAAATTTGCAGCGTAATCCACGGCAGATTTCGACACAAAAAATCAGCCGTGTAAACAGGGCCTTAAAGTGATCAATTAGAGACATATTATTCCTCTGTCACAGTAAACATATAGAATAAGTAGTTGTCCATTATACCACAAGCTTCCTAAACCTGTAAGATGCTCGAGAACCTTGGTCAGGCTTGAAGAACAACGTGAGACATGTTTTTCTCTTTATTTTATGGCAATGCACAATCACATTAAAAACAGCTATAAGTTACTTGTGTACTGTGCCTGCTCTGTCACTATATTTATCATCAACCTAGTTCTGAAAGTCTACATGTCTTTGTTCCGATGTAATATCATCATAACCTTTTAAAGGTTTAAGTTCTTTCAAAAAAGAAAATGAGTTATGTGTCCTTGGGGTCTGACATACTTATATAATGCATCCTGTCTCCTGTGCAGCTCAAATTGAGGACATACAGTGACGTGGGCACAGCCACACAGCTTGAGTAGGATGTGCACTGGAGCAGAACAGTGTATGCTCCAAAAAAGCTTTTTGGCTTTATTCAGTTTTCTGTAAAAAGCTTAAATCCATCATCATAGCACTGAGGCTAAGGAAAATGTTACCGTGGATGAGGCAAAGGGCAGATACGTGGATGACATATATTTAGTTGCAACAAATATCATGTGAGTCTGTCTTTTTTACCTCTTTTTTTTTCTAGGTTCAGGACAACTCATTAATTGTATGAAAGTTTTATATATGCAATCTTCCTATATACTTTGTGTATTAGTTCATCACCGGTTTTAAGACCTCTGCTTGCTGTCACTGAATGGGAGCCATCATTACTTCCAGAGAATGATAATCTGTGCCGGTCATGATCATCACACGGGTGTTCAGCTCCTATACATATAATGTAACTGTAATTTACCTTTGTCATCATCACATGCCAGGAGTGACTTTCAACCTTTGGAAGTAAATAATAATGGGAGCCAAGTAGCGGACAGCAGGTGTAGCGTAGTAAGGCGGCTTGAAAGGGGTTTAAACTAGGGGAATTCTGTAGAGTTATGGTGCAAGTGAGAAGGGGCAGGGAACACTAAGAGTTAAAATTATATGTTGTAGAAAGCTGGTAATGTCAGGAAGTCAAGTAAAGGCCAGGGAGGTGGAGAGAACTGTTTAAATTCTCCCCCGGTTGTACGGTTATTGCGATATTTGATTTTGCAAGGCCTGTCTCTTAACTCCTTGCTTGTGGCGGTACATGTCCCGGGAATTCATAATAACGTGGCTGACTCTTTATCTCGCCTGCAGTGGGACAGATTTAGGCAGAACGCTGCAGTATTCCTTGTCCGGAACAATTGTGGGCAGTGGTATCGAGACAGCTGCAGGATTGATCAGGATGTCACTGAGTAATAGTACTTGGCTGAAGTATGAGAAGGTATGGAAGGACTGGGGGTCCCTACTGGAACGTATCACGTCAGGTGAGAAACTGGTCGATTGGGTAGCGGTGGTTTAGTATTTTGTGGGATTGTGGCATGAGATTGGAGTGTCAGTATCTGGCATGAATTGTTGCATGGCAACTGTGGCTTTTTGGTTCAAGCTGAGAGGTATGGAGGATGTCACAAAATATTTCCTGGTTCGGCAGGCTTTGAAAGGCAACAGAAAGGGTCGTTTGCGAGTGGATTCGAGGAGGCCGGTTTCGTTTGAGCTGTTAGAACATTTGGGTGTTTGTGTTTCGAGGGTGTGCTTGTCTGCTTATGAATGTTTGCTCTTTCAGCTTGCTTTTGCTTTGGCATTTTTTGGGTTAAAGTACAAGTACAAGTTAGGCGGCTTGTTGTACGACGATGTTCGGCTCATGCCTTCCATGGTTCAGGTTGGTAGGAGTGTGTGGATTGAATTTGGTGAGTTGCCTGGGACTATTATTTGCCCAGTTCAATGTGTTCGACAGTTTTCAGTGGTGCGCCCGGCGGTCGTGGGTCCTTTGCTTGTTCAAGAGGATGGTTCTTGTCACAGTATCAGTTTGGGCAAATTTTTCGGAAACGTCTGCGGTCGAGGGGTTTGTCTAGCTTGGAGTTCAGTTCTCATTCCTTCCGGATTGGTGCTGCAACTGAGGCAGTGCGCTGGGGTGTGGGTGACGAGAGGATTAAGAGTTTAGTACAGGTCGGACCCGGCAGAAGGCCATCGAGGTAGGCCACCATGATCAGGATGTAGGTAGGGAAGGAGTTAAGGGAGTTAGGAGGGGTGGTTAGGAGGTAGTGGGGGTGGAGGTTAGTGGGGCAAGGCGAGGTGTATTTAAGGGTGGATGAGTGTGGAGGGGCGCCATTACAGAGCAGACAGCGTGAAACTTGTCCCGCCCTCCCTCTCTAATTTAATTTTAGTTATGTATATTGGCAAGTCTGGGATTTCGCTTTGTTGCTCGTTGTTTTTGCTATTTTCACAGGTACCGGAGGATCCTGAGGAGCAGTTTTTGCAATGTCGCAGCATTAGCATGGCGGATTGGGGGTCCTTGGAGTTGGTGGTAAATTGGTGTGGGGGGGATTCATCGGGAGTATGGTCCCTCCATAATTTATTATGGTTTAGTGGTCTGGTCAATTTGTGATCCTGCTGGGTGGTGTCCCGGGGAGTGGGTGCAGTTTAGGTCAGCCAACTGCAGGTATGACGGTGCCCCTGAGCCTGTAGGGTGACGGCTGGGAGTAAAATATGATGCAGGTGGGCTGTTTATGTTGACAGACTTTTGTAGCTCCAAGGACTCCCCTTCCATTGTTATTCTTATATGTAAATTGTTGTTTCTATTATGTTTGTTTGGAAATAAAATGGCTGCTGTGGCCAAATTTATCCAACCCAAGGTGTTCGTGTTTTCTTATAGGGGACGGTTTGGGTAGGTGGTATGGCCACTAAGGTGGGGGGGTAGTATTCATAGTAGCATTACCCCTATGAGAATGAACGTACTCTACAGTCCCCTGATCATGGACGCTGGAAGTCACGACGTTTTCGTCTATACATTCGTCCACACCTGTTATGAGTTACCATATGCTATATGTGGGGGTTACGGGGCAGTGTGAGGGACAGTATGTTACTGGTGATAGCATGTTTTTGTTTCTTTTTCAGATAGCGGGCCCTGTTTGATTTGGATCGTCGGCCATTCGCACATACTTTTGGGTGCTGTGCGAGCTGATGTGCGCAGGGATGGTCGTCAGTTGGGCATCGGTAGGGACAAGGCGTTGGTCTGATGGATAGGTGTAAGGGGCATGTTGTGGAGTCATCTCTTGAGGGAAGTTCAGTTTCACGTAGCAGTAGGTAGACCTCCTGATGTGCTGGATATTCAGGCGGGCGGCAACGATCTGGGTGTGCGGCCTTTTCGAGATGTAAAAATGGATATGCTTCGCCTTTCCGGGGAATTTTTCTGGTCTTATTCGATATAGTGGCACGCAAGGTCTGGAGGGGGCAAGGTCGGTGGTGGCTTTAAACAAGGCACGGGTAAATGCCAACAAGGAGGTTGCTCATTTTGTGAAGAGGACTAGGGGTATTGTTGTGCGTCACAGGGAGTGGGAAGGTGAATACTTGAGGAGTGACGGGGTGCATCTTAATGCCATCGGCATTGAGATGTGGTGTTTGTCTCAGCAGGAAGGTATGGAGACTGCTGTTCGGGTGTGGAGGGATGGAAATGTATAAGGTGTCATACATTTCCATCTGTGGCAGATAAAGGGTCTTTGGAGGATAATTATTTGGAGGTAATGAATACGATCAGTTGAAGGATGGAGGTTAACAGCTGTTTATGGTACAGCTACAAGTTGGGACTCCTGGTGGTGATTCGGTACCTCAGGATGTTAATCAGTGCCATGCTTGAATTTGGGTGCCCTTGGGTCAGGCGTTAGCGGCTAAGGGTAAAGGTCATGTGCTGGCACTAAAAAGAAGGTTGCAATTTTGATGATTGGAAAAATGAAAATGCCTCCCAGGACTCTTCCTGTTAAAAAAGTCATTTATTGTATTTTTATGTCATGGATATGTGCAATTCTTTGTTTTGTTTGGGTATTATTTATATTTTGGTAAAACAGGTGGTAAGGCCCCATGCACATGCACATGACCGTAAAATATTACAGTATTACGCAATTACGGACCCATCCAGTTCTATTGGCCGCGGTCACCTTTCCATATCGCTACGGATAGGTGTCCATGTTGTAGAACTGTGCCGGGAATTATGGAGCGTGTCCTATTTTTCTTATTTTACGGGCCGTGCTTCCATACTTAGTATGGGAGAACGGCCCAAATATGCAGGCTGTGGCCCTCGGCCGGCCGTGCCCGCAACCGCCGGCCGTGATTACGGGCACGGCCCTGTGCATGAGGCCTAAGGAAAAAAAAAGTTGGCTGTCGTGGCCTTTTCAACCACAAAAACTTGTGTCTGTAGTTTTTGGGAAGGTTAAGGGCCAAAAAGGGGGTTGGTTAGAAGGGGTTAATGAAAGGGACTAAGTTTTAAATCCCTCCAGTCAAGGTTCAAGATCTTGAAAACCATAAGGAATTGATACACATAGTATATCAGAAACATGCACAATGTTTCATTATATAATGAATAAGCTTAACTTATTTAAGTGAAAACTGTACAAATATAACTAGATTTCTAGATGAGTGGCCAGACCACTTTTACAACAGAGGACAGAGTGCCCCTTAAAGGGAACCCGTCACCAGCATTTTAGCTATAAAGCCAGAAATACCTGGTGAAAGTGGGTGAAAAATCATTGTCATCTAAGCTATAAATATGTTCTAAGTAAGCTCTGTACCTTTAGTATTCTGTTTATCAGTGGTCCCACGCCGTATGCAAATGAGCAGAAAAGAGTCAAATCTTCATCTGAAAAGAGTCAGATTTTCATTCCTCCAGCGTCTCAGAGTGGACTCCACCTCCTTCTTTTTGATTGACAGCTCCTTAGCCAGTCAGGGCCAGACAGGTGGCAACGGTGGGCGGGGTTAAGAAGCTGCATCCCAGAGGGAAAAATAATTACCATAAAAGGCGGGAAGAGTTTAAACGACGATATTTACTGACAGAGGAGGACTTCAGGAAAGAAGAGAACAGGAACGAACTCTGAACAGCTGCGGCCATTGAGGGATCAGGAGAGTTTAACAGGTAAGATATTGATGACAGGATCCCTTTAACATTCATCAGTCCTAGCTAAAGTTATAGGTCCATACTCTTTGATTGTACTACTGAAAGATTCCCACAGCATTCCCTGTTCTATGTGTACATTGTTTGGACATTGATGTAGTTGAATAAAACTGACAATAATACAGCCTACTTGCCAACTCTCCCTAGAATGTCTGGGAGAAAAAGGCAAGATCTCCCAGACTTCCAGAAAAACAGGCAAATCTCTCAAAATATATTTACCCTTCGCCATTCCTGCAGTCCTCTTCATTCCTGGATGTCTCTGCAGACAATGCCTTGAGGCCGGGGTTGGCGTCGGGATGTTGTGTTCCAAGGCGTCTGAGAGTGAAGAGGACCGCAGGAATGAAGAGAGGTGAGTATCTGCACATCTGGTCTGATATTTGTATGATTTTCAGGGTTCTGGGTTCTTTATTTATTTAGGGGATCTGGTCCGGTGTTTGTATTTATTTAGAAATTTGGTCTGGGGATCTGTATTTAGGGTTTCTGGTCTGGGGTCTGTATTTATTTAAAGCATCTGGTCATAGTCTGTATTTATTAGGGGATGCGGGGTCTGTATTTGTTAAGGCAGTCTGCTCTGGGGTCTATATTTAGTTAGGGGGTCTGTATTTATATTGGGGTCTGTCTGAGGTATGTATTTAAGGGGTCTGGCCTTTAATTTGAAGGGGTTATCCGGGTTTTTAAAACAGATGGTCTATCCTTAGGGTAAGCCATCCATATTAGATCAGTGAGAGTCACACTCTCAGCACACACGTGAGCAGCTGTTTGAAGGGGCCACGGCGCTCACACAAGCGTTTCAGACTCTTTATTGTTTACATTGTTCTCCTTTTCATTCGTCCTTGCACGTGCCGTTACATATGTAGCGGCTGTGCAAGGTATTGCACCACTGTCCCATTCAAGTTAATCGGACAGTGGTGCAATACCTTGCACAGCCACTACAAATGTAACGGCACATGCAAACTACGAATAAGGAAACCATGTAAACAATGAAGAGGTTGCGGCGTTCGTACGAACGACATGATCCCTTTAAACAGTTGATCAGCGGGGGGTCCGAGAGTCTGACCCCTACTTTCTTATATTGATGGCCTATCCTAAGGATAGGCCATTCATTTTAAAGACCCGGATAACACCTCCATTTAGGGAGTCTGGGTCTGTGGGGGGTCTGTAAATGTTTAGGCGGTCTGGTCTGGGGCCTGTATTTATTTAGGAGTGTGGATTTATTTTGAGGTCTGGCCTGGGGTCTTTATTTAGGGGGTCTGGCCTGGGGTCTATATTTGTTTAGGGGATTTGGTATGGGTCCTGTATTCATTTTGGGGTATGATGAAGGGGGGTCACATACATTATTTATGATTCAAATGGCATAGGTTGGGGGCATGTCCTATATAAATGGGCGGAGTATAAACATTTTGCTTCAAGCTACTCTTTTCAGAATTTCCCTTCTCAAAAGTTGGCAAGTATACATGGCAGCAATGTACCGCGTGTTGAAGCAAAATCAATCAAATAAAAATAAAATGAGTAATTTCTGCATATAAATGTAAAATTATAAATTTGTTTGAGAATATAATACATATATCTGTCATAGATAATATTCAGTGGGTTCATTTAATTGTTCTTATCTTTGTCCTTCACAAAAGCTTCTCTGTTTTTCTTTTGTTTTTGTTCAGTGGAAGAATTGCATTAACTAAAGATAAATGCATAAGCAACATAACTAATACATTTCCCTGATTAAAGAGGCCATGAATGTTCCATTTCCAATGTTTTTCATTTTGAATGCAAAAAAAAGGGTTTTACAAGTAGATACATCAATTGGCTTGCGCTTCAATTTAGCATTTTGGCTTAAAGGGGTTTTCCACTACCGGACAACTGATGATAGGTCATCAGTATATGATCAGTGCCACATGTCATTGCACACTATGCTGTATACGGAGCTGGAAGCAGTTGACTCCGTACATTGCATAGCGGCTGTGCTGCAGAACTGCAGGTCCGCTCCTATTTACTTGAATAGGAGCAGAGCTGCAGTACTGCAGCTCGGCTGCTATTCCATGATCGGAGCCACCGGCTTACAGCATGGATGTCCGGTGCCCAGAGGCAGCCAGAGCAGCTGATCGGTGCGGGGTCCAGGTGTTGGACCCCCACCACACAGAAGCCCAGTTCACACATCTGAAACCGCCACCCATTGATTTCAATGGGAAGCAGAGGTGTTTTTCCGTGGCGGCTTTTAGCTGCTCGCGGTAACGAAAAGTGGCAGGAAAGTGCAGGCAGGTAACAATCTGCCTCAAAATTGCTGAAGGAATTTTGAGGCAGATTTTTTTACCAGCAAAAAAACTCAGTGTGAATAGGGCAATATACTGATGACCTATCCGGTGGATAGGTCATCAGTTGTCTGGTAGGGGAAAACCCCTTTAAGTGAAATTCAGGTCTAAATACAAAGCGTAGGAAAATAGGTTTTATTATAAGAAAAATTTACTTTGATCCCTGAAGGATTCCTAAATTCTTATATTGTTTAACTTTGAATGTCCTCAAAGAATTTTATTCGGTTCATTCATTTATTTAATGCCAGTCGCCTATTTAGCGTGTGTTTGCCTTTGAACACCAACATACACTTTATATATAGAATAAATAATGTATATATGAACGTAGTTTACATAAAAGTCAAATAATTTGTAAATACATTCTCATTTCTTATCTTGCACTGTATTATAGCACTGCATACAATCCTGTTGGTTGTCACTGGAAACAGTCAACAAGCGTGTTGTCAGACACACCTAAGTTGATCTGAGCGCCTATAATTTAGAAGGACATTAAGTTTTTCCTATTGTTTATCAGATTTCTGCACTGTACTGATTTGTACACTTATCAGAATGAAAATCACCAAAGAAAGCTCTGAGCATACAGAACAAGATGCAATGTCACAACATTCTAAGATCAGAATACCCCTTTAACACTATTCCACAGATAGTAAGAGTTCAATTGGTCTTGTGAGGCAATAAATGAGCAACGTGGGTCCAGCAGTGTAGTCCAATGTAGATATACTGTAGTACACAATCAGAAGAATTTGTCTACCTTATTAACCTTAGGCCTTATTCAGACGAGCGTGTCTGTATGGCAGCCGAAAAAACGTCTGTATTTAATGCATTTCAGTTCCGTGTGCCATCAGTGTTTGTTCCGTGTGGCATCAGTTTTTAATGTCAGTGTTGGTGCACATTTGAATTTTTTTTCTCAACATTTCTTTAAGAACTGTTGCGTGAAACACAGATGATGTCCGTGTGCTGTCTGTGATTTTCATGCACCCATAGACTACAATAGGCGAAGTGATCCGAAAAAATGGACCAGAATAGGACATGCAGTGAGTTTCACGTAACAGAAACACGCTGCATGAAAAATCACGGAGGTCTGAATAGCCCCATTAAATTGCATAGGTCCATGTGCTGTACTTTTTTTTAACGAACAGCGCACAGACGTATACAACGTTCGTCTGAATAAGGTATTACATGGATGACAGATATTATTCAGGAGGAGGAGAAGCAAAAAAAATTGTTTACTGGCCTATCACTAGAGAATATAACTGAAGTCATCTAAAATTTCTGTGAAAAAGCATTGTCACAAAGCAACTATTCAGTTACTATCCTTAAAGATTGGGGTGCATCTTATTACATGTTCTTCATTAGTTGCTTCTTCTCAGTCATGATCCTTGAGATCATTACTTAAGGAGAGAATTATAATAGACCCTATATTAGGAACAGGGGCATAACTAGGAATGACTGGGCCCCATAGAAAACTTTTGACTGGGCCCCCTACCCTCTGCTGGGTATCGCACACCCCCTTGTAGATAGTGCCTCCCTATAGATTCCACCACACAGCGCCCCCTATAGATAGCACCCCTGTAGATAGCGCCATATACAGCCCCCTGTAGATAACGCAATACAGCCCTCCCCTGTAGATAACACTATATTTCCCCCTGTAGATAACGTCTTACAGACCCAAATCCCCCTGTAGATGACGCCATACAGCCATACAGCCCCCCTGTAGATAACGCCATACAGCCCCCCCTGTAGATAACGCCATAAAGCCCCCCTGTAGATAATGCCATAGAGCCCCCTGTAGATAACGTCTTACAGCCCCAAATCCCCCCTGTAGATAACGCCATACAGCCCCCCTGTAGATAACGCCGTACAGACCCCCTTTAGATAACGCCATGAAGACCCCCTTGTAGATAACGCCATACAGACCCCCCTGTTGATAACGCCATACAGACCCCCCTGTAGATAACGCCATACAGAGTCCCCCCTGTAGATAATACCATACAGAGTCCCCCCTGTAGATAATGCCATACAGACCCCCCTGTAGATAACACCATACAGAACCCCCCCTGTAGATAATGCCACACAGACCCCCCCTGTAGATAATGCCATATAGCCCCGCCCCCCAAAAAAAAACGGCCTATAGTTTGTGCTAGAAAAGAGATGTATCCCCTATCCACAGGAAGTCCGAGGCTTGTCATAGAGAACTTCGGGGGACATTCGGTCCCATGTTCTCTTTATCACTGGGCGTCCCAGCGTTCACACATGTATCCCCTATCCTGTGGATAGGGGATGCATGTCTTTTGTAGGAACAACCCCTTCAGTGGCGTCGCGCTGTAGCAGCCATAGCAGCTGCTAGCGAAGCCACCGGCCATGGGGGGGCCCGTGCCGGCGGGTGGAACAGGCCCCCTCATGCTGCGGCCCTCGCAGCAGCCGCTACGGCTGCTTTAGCGGTAGTTACGCCACTGATTAGGAAATTAGAACAGGTCTTGTGCTGTTATTTCAGCTATATACTATGTAACTTGAAGGCTATGTATACCTTTGAAATTGTTGTTTTTTAAAAAAATAAAAAAAATAAAATGTCTATCAGTGTGTTTGGTGCAACTTTCTAAATACTTTTATTAAAAAATTATTTTTACTTTTTCAGATACAGCTCCTTTGTATACTGTATACAGCAGCTGTATGTTGCGCTGAGACCTGAAGTCAGGTCAGTGGCACTAACGGGTTCAGTGACAGCGGGTCCTGCATGTCAAGATACAGCTGCTCTGTATACAGGATACAAAGCAGCTGTATCTCAAAAAGTAAAAATTATTTTTAATAAAAAGTATTTAGAAAGTTGCCCCAAACACACTGATAGACATTTTTTTTTTTTTTTTTTAAAAAAACACAAAAACGATTTTAAAGGTTTACCTAACCTTTAGGCTGGGTTCACACGTGGCGGAATTTCACTTAAATTCCGCTGCGGACACTCCGCAGCGTTAATCCGCAGCGGAGCCGTTTGTCCATTGACTTCCACTTTAATTTAGCAGTGTTCGTTTAGACGATGCGTAAAATTCCGCTGCGGAGCATAGGCTGCGGAGCGGAATTTGGTGTCCGCAGCATGCTCTGTCTGTTGCGGAGCAGTGGCGGACTCATGGCGGAATTTCTCCATTGACTTCAATGGAGATTCTAATTTCCGCAATGAAGTCCGCAGCTGTCATGCACATGTTATGTGTGCTGCGGATGCGTCTTGCTTTTTTAACTTGACATTTCTTCATTCTGGCTGGACCTATGTATTTCTAGGCCTACAGCCAGACTGAGGAAGTCAATGGGGCTCCCGTAATGACGGGAGCGTTGCTAGGAGACGTCAGTAAATAGTCACTGTCCAGGGTGCTGAAAGAGTTAAGCGATCGGCAGTAACTGTTTCTGCACCCGGGACAGTGACTACCGATCCCAATATACAGCTATCTGTAAAAAAAAATAGAAGTTCATACTTACCGAGAACTCCCTGCTTCTGTCTCCAGTCCGGCCTCCCAGGATGACGTTTCAGTCTAAGTGACGGCTGCAGCCAATCACAGGCCAATAACAGGCTGCAGCGGTCACATGGACTGCCGCGTCATCCAGGGAGGTCGGGCTGGATGCCGAAGGAGGGACGCGTCACCAAGACAACGGCCGGTAAGTATGAATTTCTTTGACTTTCACAAGGGAAAGTGCTGTCCCTTCTGTCTATCCTGCACTGATAGGGAGAAGGGAAGTACTTTTACCGCAGTCCGCAGCAGCTAGTCCGCATCAATTTACTGCACATTTTGTGCAGATCCGCAGCAGAATCCGCAACGCAGATTCTGTGCGGCATGGATGCGGACAGTTGCGGAGGAAATCCGCCACGTGTGGTCATGCCCTTAAAGAATCTCTTTAAAGATTTAACTGTGTTAGTCTCTGTTCATACTAGCTTCATGATCTCCATTCAAATGGAGCTATTACAGCTGTGACGGTTTTAGTTTTTTAACAGATCCAAATTAATTCTGCTAATTCTCACTGACATTGGGTCCTGGTATTTTGTCAGCAAGAATATCGTTGCAGACTACACTATTTTTGATGTCAAACATACTGGAATCCCTGACATAAAGCAAAAAAAACATAAATGTGAAGAGTGATATCAATTATAAAGTGTGTCATAGATTTAATCCAATATGTAAGTACTGTGAATCGACTTATTTTTCGTTTTGCAGCCAGTATTGCTTCTTTAAATAGTGTACCTGCCATTAACAATGATTTTATGTAGGGTGTAAACCTCCCCAATGAAAATAGTCTTAAAAAAACGTTGTTTAATCGGTTATTTGTGTTTTAAAGACTCCATGAAATTTACAGCCACCTAGACCTGCCATTCAATAATTTATATTTATGTGCCTCAAGTGTTGTTGTAGTAACATGGAAAAGAAAAACTCAATACCTATACATAATGAAAAACAGGAGAAAGTAAGCAGGGATAGTGTATTGGAAACTCTGGAGGGGCAAATATTGAATTCAATGAATACATGTTTTGTATAGTACTGGAGAATATTTAAGTAACTCCATCCTGCCTAAAAATCTCTTTTCCATTTGGCATAGAAAGTGCATGTGGCGCAATTTAAAACAGCAACTAGTGCCTCTATTGACTGGTGAGTGACAAAAGATCATGCAGATCTGGCATGTCACCAGTTGGCGCAGCCATTGTTGTGCGAGCAATGGCCCAAGCATATTCAGGCTGCAAATACTGGGAGCTTAAGGCTATGTTCACACGGAGTATTTTGGGGGAGGAATATCTGCCTCAAAGCTCCAAACGGAATTTTGAGGCAGATATTCCTCCCCCAAAATACTCCGTGTGAATAGCAATGATCGCGCCGTTTTTCGCCCGCGGCCATTGAGCGCCGCGGGCAGAAAACACGCTTTCTCCTGCCTCCCATTGAAGTCAATGGGAGGTCGGAGGCGGAAGCGCCCGAAGATAGGGCATGTCGCTTCTTTTTCCCGCGAGGCAGTTTTACTGCTCGCGGGAAAAAGACGCCGACGCCTCCCATTGAAATCAATGGGAGGCGTTCTCGGGCCGTTTCTGCCGAGTTTTGCGACGCGGTTTCCGCGTCAAAAAACTCGGCAAAAGACCCCGTGTGAACATAGCCTAAGTCTGCTTTTCTACAAAAATAATTACCATGGCAAGCTTTTACCTGATTTTTGCTTTAAAGGGTTTGTACACTTTTGCCAGTATTCTTTCTTTGTTCCCTTACATCTCAATTAAAAAAATAAAGCATCTTTGCAAATAGTCTTAAAACACATACATACATATACCCTATTTTTCGGACTATAAGACGCACATGACTATAAGACGCAACCAGGTTTTAGACAACAGAAAATAGAAAAAAAAAAGAATCATATTTTACTACTTTTACAAAGAAAAATCTATTTGTTAAAAAAAAAATGTGTTCTGCTTCACCACATTCTGAGCCATAACTTTTATATTGTTTCATCGATTGTGCGGTATGATGGCTTATGTTTTGTGGGACGAGTAGTTTTTATTGCCACCATTTTTTGGTACATATGATAATTTGATCGCTTTTTATATTTATTTTTGTAGCGCTAAGGTGACCAAAAAAGCGATTCTGGGGTTTCAAATGTTTTTGGTTTTTTTTCTGCCGTTCACCGTGCGAGTCACATCTTATACTGTAATAGTTCGGACTTTTACAGGTGCAGCGATACCCTTTTTTTAAAAAAATTTTATATTGTGTTTGGAAAAAAATTCGAAAAGGTGTCTTTTGTTTTTTTTGAACTTTTAATATTTTTTTTACACTCCTGAATATTTCTCTGGCTTTATTTTTTTTACACATTTTATTAGTTCCCCAAGGGGATTTGAACCAGCAATCATTAGATCACTGGTACAATACATGGATGAGTGGTGGAAACAGCGTAACGCACTGAGCTACGCTGTTTCCATAACTCCCATAGTAATGAATGGCAGTTACAGAAACAGCATAGCATGCGAGCTACGCTGTTTCCGTAACTACTATTCAGTTCTATGGGAGTTACGGAAACAGCGTAGCTCAGAGAGTTATGCTGTTGCCGTAACTCGACCATGTACTCTGTTTTCGTAGCAACCGAGTTCCGGAAACAGCGTAGCTCGCGGTGCTGCACTGTTTCTGTAACTACCATTCACTTCTATGGGTGTTACGGAAACAGCGTAGCTCAGCGAGCACTCGGCCGTAACTCCCGACCACCTAACCAGGAAGTGGCTGTTTAAGGGGCCCCGTTCTAGAGGATAGGTGCAGTTCCCAGAGGTGGGACCCGCATCTATCTACCATTTATGACATATCCTGTGGATATGTCATAAATGTCATTTATGGGAAAACCCCTATAAAAGCTGCGGTCGTTGCATTTAACTAGTTAAATGGCCAGGAACAGCACAATCGTTGTTCCTGGCCGTTAGAGCAGTGTGTCAGCTATAAAACACAGCTGACACCTGCATGGAGCGGGCTCAGTGTGTTAGCCCACTCCACTCCAAACATCATCCCCGCCCCGCTCCATAATGTGCCGGCACATCATAGGTCGGGAAGGGGTTAAGTAAGGAAGCAGTCTGGGCCCAGTGCAGCCGAGTCCGTTGACTGCCGACTATAAGATGCAGGGACTTTTTAGCAAGATTTATTCTTGCTAAAAACTGCATCTTATAGTCCGAAAAATACGGTATATATATTTTTATTTTTTTTATTATAATTTTTTTAATTCTTTTTTTTCGGACATTTTTGGGTGTTGTGGAGCTGTTGTGGAGACTTATGCACACCATGGTGATGCAGCTGCTGCAGCATAGCTACCGACTACAAGTCTTGTATGTAGACTGATTCTTCAGTCATGTATTCCTCTTCTCTCATTGACCCATGCTTCTTGCATGTAAAACGCATGTAAAAAAAAATGGCATTAATAATGATTGAACGACATTACGTTTTTTTTACATGTGTTATAAAATGCTAGAAAAAATGTATGTGTGTGTGTGTTTGTGTCTGTGAAACAGGTCTAAGAGAGGAGACACAGGATTGAGTGTAAGGTGGGGGGAGAGAAAACACTTCAAAGGGAACACCCACTGAACTCAGAACTTGAAGCTTCACATAAAAAAATAAAAGAAACGCTACAGAAATCAGCCAACAACATTGTGCAACTTAAAACTTTTCAGGAATAGACAAGACACATATCTGAAAATAGTTCAGCAGGTGTTAGGTTTATTGTGAAGTCACATATTGCTTTTTCTATCAGTCCATATTTATTTATTTGCTGATTATGAGTTATTTATTGAAAACTGTCTGACTGGATGTATATATACTGCACAATGAAGTGTTTCATCAAGATATATATATAACGTGGAAATATCTGTTCCATCATCACACGTCCTTTAAACGTCCAATATTACACTTAAATGCTTCATTTCAGGAACAGTGTCTGTTATTATAAATCAAACATGACCATCAATATATATACTGTCATATTTGGAACAATGAAATGGCGGCTGTACAGTTGGTATTGGGGATTACAGCAGTGTACTGGGAATTTAGAGGAAGAAGGATTTATCGCTACCAGCTGCAGCAGAGAAGAGAGATTAGAATCACATCAAACTGGCCATCACTTTATTAAGAGAAACAGAATAAATCAACATCTAGTCCTAAGCTGCAGTAAATCATTTGGACTGTGTCTTGGATTGTCAGTTGTTTTTGCTTACACTACATATGAACATCTGTGATGATACAAACCATTTACATCCCATGGGGACAGAACCCTAATTGTAAGGAAATATCCCACAAATTAGACTCTCTCATAAAAATAATCCACATTCTGTACAAGTGATAGCCAAACATTTATATAATGGGAATCCTAAGTGTTATGCATGTGGGACAAATACTATACATAATATGTCAATACATTGTTTTGGGTGGTATAAAGTTCAAAAGCAATGAGGACGATTTCTTTACAGCCACCACCAACAAAACATCAGTCAATGGAGGAAGTCAGAGCAGATTTCAGGTAGGATGGTGTTCTGTGCAGACCCTTCTTTTGACAACCTCCCCCTCCCATGGTGTACCACATAGTGCCAAAATAAAACTACCATACAGTGCATGGTGGCGCAGTGGTTTAGTGCTGTTGCTATGTAGTACTTGGGTCCTCGATTTTAATCAAACCAATGGTAACATCTGCATATCTGTGTGGGTTTCCTCTGGGTTTGCTCTTTCATCGAAGACTCCAATACCATAATGTTAATTAGCATTCTATGAAATTAGCATTAGTGTGTGCATCTGAGAAATTTAATTGTGAGCCCCTTTGGGGACAGGGACTAGTGGGAATGTGGACAATTTCTGAACAGCGATGTAACAGAAAATAAATAAATGATGACCACCAACATACAGTGCCCAAATAACAGTGCCAGACAGAACACTGCCCAATCAAAAAAGTACGAAAGATAGCAGCATTATACCCATAGTTTCATGCACACAATGTTTGACTGCGGGTGCAAGTGCCAGGTGCCCAGACCATCAAGGACAGTAGCGCCCCTTTGAGCAGTGATGTAAAAGTGTTGTCCTATGCGATTGCACAGGTCGCACACCTCTTTGGCAGACCTGGAAGGCAGCCTTACTTAGTGTAAAACCAATGTTCTTGAGAGTAAATGCTACTTATCACAAGGAGGAACCAGTTTGTCTCTAATATATTTTTATGAAGTTAGTATGATGAACGTGAAATATAAAATTTTCCCCATACAATTAATGGATTAACCTGTATAGTCACAATAGGTTGGCTATACTTATGTACATACACATAAACCCACAGATGAGCTTGACCAGCACCAGATTTCCGTGTACATAAGCATGACAACATTCAAAAACTTTGGCTAACATATGGAAAAGACTATTATATGCAAATAATAAATTGCTAGGCCTTTGCGCTGTGACACAACTTTTATTGTAGCCAATTCGAGGAACTCATGCACCTGTACTCCAAGTAACGTACTTTGCTTTTCTGCCGCTCACATTATTCTCCCTTCCCTCACCATGATGTCTTATGATATTTATTTTCATTGTATTTGAAAGACTGCAATGAAATTATTGTTATTAAGATATACCAGATAATGTACCACCTTCTGCACATTATAAGAATATAAGAAGTCACAGAGGAGTTCCATGACCACATAATAACATGAGGCCATGTCCATTAACACAGGTCATGGAACTATGAGGCTTCTCCTCATATCCTTAGTCATTTATAGTAGTGAGTACATTATTCCTTTTAATACAAACTTCAGCTGCTGCAGAACTTATGTCTGAAGAGTAATGGTGTTATTCCTGTCCACCATTGATAGATTAATATGAAACACCTGTATCCCTTTCATAGTGCCGGTCCTGCAGCAACTGAGGTGGAGTATTGAATCATACATACTGCAGCTGCAGAAGAACTTTAAAGAAAACTATTACAGTAAGAGCCTACACAGCATCATCTCTATATAGTTGTCAGGGTCTGACATTAGAATGTGATATTTATAAAAATATTATTAACAAAGCATGTTTGTATGCACGTATGCTCAGGGCCGGCCTTAGGGATGTGCGACAAGTGCGAGTGCACAGCGCACTGCACCCTCCCAGCATGTAGGGGGCGCCAGTGGGCTCTGTCTCTGATCTGTCCTTTGCTCTTAGTTACACACACAGAGTAAATAAGGGCCGAGGCAGCAAGAGAAAAGGAGGAAGCTCCGCCCACAGCCCGCCAGTCAAGAAGCCTGTGAGCCTTTCAGAAAGGAGAAATGGTAAGTGCCTGTGTGTATATATATGTGTCTGTGTATATATGTATATGTTCCAGTATGTGTGTGCATATGTGTCTGTGTGTCTATATATGCATCTGCATATATATGTGTATATATTCCAGTATGTGTGTTGTATATATGTGCCTGTGTATGTGGCTGTGTATATAAGTCTCTGTGTGTATATATGTGTCTAGACCGAGAAACTTCAATAATGTACTGCGCATGCGCAGATTAGGAAGCAGAGGCGCAGACAGGCTCATGGAGAATACGGAGCCAAGCGTGATCATGTCTTCTACACTGCCTGGCCCTGTCAATCAAAGACGGAAGGGAGGGACGGGCTGGGGATAGAAGTTAGAGCAGTTTGGAGCAATAGTGACTCCATCGTTGCTCCAAAAAGCTCATTTGCATATGAAGAATAAAGGGATTATCGCTGCAACGGAGTCACTCAGCAGAGAAATAAAAAGATGTTAGATTCAGGTGAAGCTACACTATAGTACTGTACTGCTGCTTCGATAGGCAAATTTCTAGTAAAAGACTCTCTATAAGACAAGTATATTATAATGGGCATAAGGAACCGTAAGGTAAAGGTGTAAATGGATAATAGTTGAAAAGTACACATTTCTCCTAAACTTTCATGACCATTCTTAATTTCAGATAAGATTGTATTGATACAATGTGATTGTGTCACATCTAAAGCACATGCTGTGGTCATTTTTAAGATATGCCAAGATTTATAAATATGTAGCATGCGCTATTGATCAAGTTTTAGGTATAGTTATTTCAGGGAAATATAAGACTATCCAAAGAAATGTGGTTTTCCATAGGAACAGCTTTGGGAACAAAAATACAACAACCAATAGTAGCAAAATCACGGCAAAAACACATGTATGCAGTTTTGTCTCAGCTTTTATGCAGCTTTCAGCAAAATGTACCCTTTGACTGGTTTCATGGCCATACTAAGCTGTACTGTGATTACCAATGAACCCTATAAAGGCATAGCTATAGGGGTGCAAAGGTAGCTGTGGTATATAAGGCTCTGGTACCTGAGGGAGTCAAAAGGCCCCTTTGCTACATTAGAAGTCACCAGTATTATAAATGGCACATAGTAGGTGGGGGCCTTAATACAGATTTTTGAATTGAGACCCAGTAGATTCAAGTTACACCTCTGGAACTGTCTAGCAGAACCACATGAGCTCGAGTGTTGCGGCCATAATAAATCATAATAATATAAAGTCAAGCTAATATATCCTTTGTAGAAGTCTTTAAAAACACCAATATGATAAAGATTTTAGACTGTGTTAATTCAGAGAGTCCTCAAAAACTCATAAGTGATTTTACATCACTAAATATGAAGGCAAGTTTTTGGTTTACATCATATAAAACGTAAAAACATTTAGAAGAAATATCTTGCATTTAAATTCTGGAACCTAACAATGTAGTCTAAAAATATTGGACTACAAAACACATGACGGCACTATGTGTCATATTCCTGTACTATTTTACATTCATGCATAACACAAACAGCCCATAGATTTCAATAGGAACTGTGTAATGCTTAATTTTCTTTTTGGTGGCGCTGCAGGGGAATTGAACACGTGCTTCCGGATTCCCTATTACAGCTCATCGCTGAGGATCCTAGCAGCAGGACACCTTGTGATCATCTTATCATCAAAGGAAACTTCTAACAAAAAGAGATTTTTCAAAATGACCAATTTAAATTTTGCTTTGTAAGATTACTCAGATTTATATCAGATTATCAGATTTTCCTATATCAGACAACCCCTATAAAGGAATTGCTGAATATTAGTCGTTTGTTATATTAAAACAGATTAAAAATAACTCCATGCCCATGTGAATACAATTTACTTAATTAATAATTTGCTCAACAAGAGGAATGACTCAAGTCATACACTGTTTTCAAGTTCTAATAGTAGGAATAGTGACAGTTGTGGTGCACTTACCAACATCATGTCTGTAGCTATTATAGGGGTTTTCCAGACCCCCGACAATCAGTTGTTTTGAAGGAGGTGCATCGCTCGTATGCCCCTTCATTTCTAGCAGCAATTTACATATTACAGCCTGATCCTATTGAAGTGAATGCAATACTGTCTCCGCTACATCTGTGTCGATGATTTACATTGAGCAAGTAGAAATGAAGGGGAGGGCTGCACCCCCTTCAAAACAGCTGATTGGCGGGGGTCCCGAACCATCAGCTATTAATGGCCTATCCTGAAGATAGGCCATCAATTTTTAGGGTTTGAAAACACTTTAAGAGGATACAGACTATTAGTCGAGTTGTGTTATCTGTCCTTCAGGTCCATTTCAACGTTCCTCCTATGATTTTTTTTTCTTAGAATAAATGCTAGCCGATACTTACAGTATAAGTAAACAAACTTTAGAACGCTTCTCAGTACACATATATCAAAGTTATTTTCGGTCAATGTATGTGCTCTATAATGTTTCTCTTGTGTTGCTGGACTTGTAAACTGCTGGTAATGGTATAATAGAAAAAAATGATATCATCATATCATACTATAAAATATATAAATATTAGAAAGACTATACAGGCAAAGTATTGCATGGCATTAAATACCATGTAATATTCAATTTGTTTGATCATATGTCACATATATGTATGGAGAGCACTCAGAGGCTCACGGGGTGCCGATGGTTGTCATGGCAGCCTGGGGGCCTAATGAATGTAAATAAAAATAACATAACTTAATGCAGCATCTGAACTATACCAATATAACTTTATTTAACCTGCACAGTGAAAGCTGTAAAAAAAAAAAAATGTAAAACATCAGAATTGCTGTTTTTTGGTCACCTAATGGAATAAAAAGAAATTGAAAGTCACTTGGAGCTCAAATTGGTACCAATAAAAACTACAGCTTGCCCAGCAAAAAACAAAAATGTATCGCTCTCAGAAAGTGGCGACACAAAGCAAATTTTGTTTTTTAACAAATGTTTTTTTCTTTGTAAAAGTGGTAAAACACAAAAAAAACTATATAAATTTGATATTGCCCTAATGGTATCAACCTGCAGAAGGAAGATAACATGTCGTTTTTACCACCCGATGAATGCCAAAAAAAACAAAACCCAAAAAACAATGGCGGAATTGCTTTTTTTTGCCCATTTTACCCCACAGATAATGTTTATCAGATTCCCAGTACATACTATGGTACATTACTTGGTTTCATGAAAAACTACAACTCGTCCCACAAAAAACAAGCCCTCATACGGCTACATCGATGGAAAAATAAAAAGGTATGGCTTTTGGAAGGCGGTGAGGAAAAAACAAAAATGGAAAAAACAAAAATTGGCTTGTCATTAAGGGGTTAAACATGCTGTATGACATGTTTTCTATACAGTGACTATATAAAAAAGTATCTGCTTTGACGTCATATTTAAAACCATTGTAAATATGAATTTAAACAGGACTACAAGGCAAACGGGTGTCTAACAAAAGCAAAATATAAAATTACCAAAAGGAATGTGAGTAAACACATAAGATAGTTTTTGAATTATTATAGCATTTATTTCAAACGTTGCTATATTGTAGTTTCTTTTTAATTATTTGCATAAATCACTAGTAGATGTGAATACAGTACATGTGAACTTTGTTTTATAACTTATTAAGCTAAATTAGCGTGTTCTTCACTGTCCGGGTCTCTGTAAATATTCAGAAACACCTTCAGGAACTCATAAAAATCTATCTAGTATGAAACAGTAAATACTAGACAGAGAGAAGAGAGAAGCTGCAGCAGAATCTCTCCCTCGATGTCTATGCTGTGAGAGCGGAGATTGAATGAGGGGGATCATACTGTATAAAGGGCAGGGGAGCAGCAGCGAGGAGACATGATCAATGCCCACAGCATATGTAGCTTTGGCAGCATAAAGCGAAAAAAACAAACATTCACAGAAAGGGTAGCGACACACACAGCGTAAACATTTCATTGCGGAAATATCCACTGTGTATTACAGTAGCAGCAGAGTGGATGAGATTTAAATCTCATCCACAAGCTGCATAAAAAATCAGCGAAGAAACCATTCAAAAATTGACCCCCGATGCTTTTGTTTTAATCCACGGCATGTGAATTTATGCTGCGAAATCGCTACTCTTTTGTTGTGGGTTTTGCCCGATTGAATTCCCTGGGGAGGTAAAACCCACAACAAATAGGCAAATGTTGTGATTTTTGCAACAGAAAAACTACGATTCTGCCGCAGAAATCTCAAATTAGAAAATAAAAATAAAAATATGGGGTTTAAAAAGAAAAAAAAAAAAAGGTTACTTTTTTTTTTTTCTAGAAATGTTACTGCAGCGGAAATTCCACCCGAAAAACTGCACCACAATGTGGTGCGATTTTTCAGGCGGAATTCCCTGTGGCTTCCAGGACAGATACGCTGTATATTTTTAAGCAGCGTATCCACCCTGTGTGCACTTACCCAATTGATGCAGCGGGAAAGACCAAGGTTACACAAAACATTTCTGTCGGCACTGCATGAAATATGGATCTATAGCTGAATGTTGATAGGATATGCCGTAAAACGTTTCTTGGGTCCTGCATTCCACATGTGCAGCAGAGAGATGGTCACCCATCCAGAGTCAAATTCCATTATATTGAATGGGAGATACTTTTTGCAAAGTACTGTTTTAATGACTGGCCATGTGCGGCAACTTCTATGCTGCATGCGGGATACTGAATGTAATGTGCAGCCCTCAGAGGGTGTCAAGAATCACATTAGAGCCTCGTGGTAGGCTCCTGCCCAATGTACTAAGTTTCAAATTCTGATAAATAATGCATACCTTTTTCATGTTTGCTTTCATTTGTTAAGACAGTTTATAATCTGTCATCTTAGTTCTTCAACTTATATGGATGTGTAGTTAATGTGAACTTGACAGGAAATGGGCAGTGCATTTAAGTATAGCCCCAGGACGACAAACTGTCTTGCATTGAAGGATAGAACAAAGTAAGGCCCCATGCACACGACCGTGCCCGTAATCACGGTCAGTGATTATGGGCACGGCCGGCTGCTGACGGCCGCGAACAGCCACCCGCATTTGCGGGCCGTGCTCCCATATAAAGTATGGGAGTAGGGTCCGTAAAAAGCAAATAATTGGACATGTCCTATATTTTGCAGAGCCTTTCTACGGCACAGATACTTTCCCGTAAATATACGGGAAGGTGTCCGTCGGCCATAGAAATTAATGGGTCCGTAATTACGGACAAAATCTACGGTCGTGTGCATGGGGCCTAGGGGCTATACTATGTACTACAGCTTATGATATATAAGTACAATGATCAGTGCTCAACCAGACATGATAGATCTTATTTATATGAACTTTTTGAAACGCTCAAAATATGACTTTTTTGCAAGACTTTTTTCTGTCCAATTAATCAGTGCAAATATTCTGGAGTAACCGTCACTAATCTCACTTATAACACAATGAGGAGAACTTATCAACGTGGCGTAGAATAGTCGCAAAAGGGCCCAAAAGTCGCAATTTGCTTTGCAAGACTTTTGGCCTTTTTTACTCCGCCCTCTCCACAGGGGATTTCTAAAAGGGGACGTAGCCAGAGTGGCCAGACAAATTTATAATAATTCACGCTAGAAAACTGACATAGAATATAATCACCATATGCACTCCAAAAGCATTTATAATAAGGGCTGGGTACGGATTACTACACAAACGTCCCCCCATAATTTACCACACAGGCAGCTCCACATAATTAACTATACAGAAGGACAGAAAAGAGCCATAAAGCTAATTCATATAAAAAGTAATCTTTTATTAAACATATATTACATATCACAAACACGGTATAAAAAGTTAAACAAGAACAAAACCCTAGTATGAACAATGGAGCAATTGTTAACACTGCAAGGTGGTGTCCACAGGTGTAAGGGCTATATAAATGAATTACGTGAATTAGGTACAGACCCCAAAAGAGGTGATTATCCTATTATTCATCAAAAAATCCTATTAATATAATCAAAAATAAGTAAAAGATAAGAGGGGAGGAAAAGATAGGATAAAGTACTGGAGATTTAAAGTATCATTTACACTACCGTTCAAAAATTTAGGGTCACTTAGAAATTTCCTTATTTTTGCAAGAAAAGCACAGGTTTTTTTCAATGAAGATAATATTAAATTAATCAGAAATACACTCTATACATTGTTAATGTGCTAAATGACTATTCTAGCTGCAAACGTCTGGTTCTTAATGCAATATCTACATAGGTGTATAGAGGCCCATTTCCAGCAACCATCACTCCAGTGTTCTAATGGTACATTGTGTTTGCTAACTGTGTTAGAAGGCTAATGGATGATTAGAAAACACTGGAAAACCCTTGTGCAATTATGTTAGCACCGCTGTAAACAGTTTTGCTGTTTAGAGGAACTATAAAACTGACCTTCCTTTGAGCTAGTTGAGAATCTGGAGCATTACATTTGTGGGTTCGATTAAACTCTCAAAATGGCTAGAAAAAGAGAGCTTTCATGTGAAACTCGACAGTCTATTCTTGTTCTTAGAAATGAAGGCTATTCCATGCGAGAAATTGTCAAGAAACTGAAGATTTCCTACAACGGTGTGTACTACTCCCTTCAGAGGACAGCACAAACAGGCTCTTACCAGAGTAGAAAGAGAAGTGGCAGGCCCCGCTGCACAACTGAGCAACAAGACAAGTACATAAGAGTCTCTAGTTTGAGAAATAGATGCCTCACATGTCCTCAACTGGCAGCTTCATTAAATAGTACACGCAAAATGCCAGTGTCAACGTCTACAGTGAAGAGGCGACTCCGGGATGCTGGCCTTCAGGGCAGAGTGACAAAGAAAAAGCCATATCTGAGACTGGCTAATAAAAGGAAAAGATTAATATGGGCAAAAGCACACAGACATTGGACAGAGGAAGATTGGGAAAAAGTGTTATGGACAGACGAATCGAAGTTTGAGGTGTTTGGATCACACAGAAGAACATTTGTGAGACGCAGAACAACTGAAAAGATGATGGAAGAGTGCCTGACGCCATCTGTCAAGCATGGTGGAGGTAATGTGATGGTCTGGGGTTGCTTTGGTGCTGGTAAAGTGGGAGATTTGTACAAGGTAAAAGGGATTTTGAATAAGGAAGGCTATCACTCCATTTTGCAACGTCATGCCATACCCTGTGAACAGCGCTTGATTGGAGCCAATTTCATCCTACAACAGGACAATGACCCAAAGCACACCTCCAAATTATGCAAGAACTATTTAGGGAAGAAGCAGGCAGCTGGTATTCTCTCTGTAATGGAGTGGCCAGCGCAGTCACCAGATCTCAACCCCATAGAGCTGTTGTGGGAGCAGCTTGACCGTATGGTACGCAAGAAGTGCCCATCAAGCCAATCCAACTTGTGGGAGGGCCTTCTGGAAGCATGGGGTGAAATTTCTCCCGATTACCTCAGCAAATTAACAGCTAGAATGCCAAAGGTCTGCAATGCTGTAATTGCTGCAAATGGAGCATTCTTTGACGAAAGCAAAGTTTGAAGGAGAAAATTATTATTTGAAGTAAAAATCATTATTTCTAACCTTGTCAATGTCTTGACTATATTTTCTAGTCATTTTGCAACTCATTTGATAAATATAAGTGTGAGTTTTCATGGAAAACACAAAATTGTCTGGGTGACCCCAAACTTTTGAACGGTAGTGTATATCTAGCAGCCTTACTCATGACAGCAAGGAAAAGTAATAGTTGGTATTTGATCCTTCACATAGACCCCAACGCGCGTTTCACTACGGTTGCTTCCTCAGGGGGGATGTGTGTATAGAATATAGTAGAAATCAAAGCCAGCTCCTAGTAGATTTTACCCTGTGTGGTGTAGCAAGGTAGAGACCCGTGCCAAGCCTTGTTCCTTGCCTTCCCTGATTAAACTACCCCCCTTCGGACAGTTACAGAAGTAAAATTAAAATAATCATCACCTCACCGCTTCTATTCTCCCCTCCATGTCCCCTCAGACTCCCTTAGCGTGCGGCAGCTCATACAAGGTCCTGACGCCAAGTAGCGTCAAGATGTTGTATGCGATGAAGCATTGATGGCTTTGAGTGCTGCATCTAATATAAGACCCTGACGCTGCACAATAGGAGTGCCTAAGAGGATCTGGGGGGGGGAGAAGAGGAGCGGTGAGGTGAGTTACTTTTCTTTATCTGATGTCAGGAGACTAAATGGCACATGGCTGTTGATGTGTCTAAATTGTGGCGCACAGCCGCGGTCGTTGTGCCGCACGGTCAGAGGGAAGATGCAACAGAGTTTTGAAGAGGCGTGCAACTCGGCTTCTTTCACACTAGCGTTACTATAAGTTTACCTATCTTCCGTCACAGTAAGAGAGGATCGATACATTAAATGGAAAACAACGGTTCCGTTAGAATTACCTTTGATTTCAATGGTAATTCTTTTGTATCAGTTGCATTCCGTTTGTCTCCGTTGGCTAGGTTCCCAATTTTTTGAACGGAAACAAAAGTTCTGCAGACTGCACTTTTGTTTCCGTTCAAAAAAACAGAAACCAACGGAAAGCAACTGATACAAAAGAATTACTATTGAAATCAATGGTAGTTCTAACGGAACGTTAATTTCCGTTTAATGTATCTATCCTCTCTTTCTCTGACGGAAGAGAGGTAAATTTATAGTAACGGTCAGTGTGAACTTAGCCTAAGTAAATCTGCCCCAACGTTCTGAATGTGGTCTATTACAGCTTTCCAATTTGCCATTATTTATATCATGCAAGCTAACTAGGCATGTCTGTAATTGCAGTGGCAAAAGACACAAGGTTTATGAAAATAATTACAGTATAATGTATGGTAATATTATGTTGTCACTGTATGGTGATATTAAAGAGGCTCTGTCACCAGATTCTCAAATCCCTATCTCCTATTGCAATGTAGATAACAGTAAAGTTTTTTTTTTAAACTTTCATTTTTGGCCAAGTTATGAGCTATTTTATATATATGCAAATGAGCTTTGAAATGGACAACTGGGCGTTTTTTTTTCGTTATGTCCAACTTGGCGTGTATTGTGTTTTTAACTGGGCGTGTTTATGTGTATGACGCTGACCAATCAGTGACCAGTCAGCATCATACACTCATCTCCATTGATTTACACAGCAGCGATGTGCAGCCACATAAACAGAGATTAACGTTACTGCAGTGTCCTGATAATGAATACACATGATCATCCAGCCTGGACGTCATGTGTATTCAGAATCCTGACACTTCTGACTCTTTTCTTTGAGATTTCCAGCAAGAGAAACGAAATCTCGTTTACCTCCGTAATCTCGCGAGATTTCGTTTCCCTTGCTAGAAATCTCAAAGAAAAGATTCAGAAGTGTCAGGATTCTGAATACACATGACGTCCAGGCTGGATGATCATGTGTATTCATTATCAGGACACTTGATTAACGTTAATCTCTGTGTATGTGGCTGCACATCGCTGCTGTGTAAATGAATGGAGAGGAGTGTATGACGCTGACTGGTCACTGATTGGTCAGCGTCATACACGTAAACACGCCCAGTTAAAAACCCAATACACGCCCAGTTGGACATAATGAAAAAAAAAACGCCCCATTGTCCATTTCAAACCTCATTTGCATATATATAAAATAGCTCATAACTTGGCCAAAAATAAACGTTTTTTAAAAAAAAACATGTTGCTGTTATCTACATTGCAGCGCCGATCACATGCAATAGGAGATAGGGATTTGAGAATCTGGTGACAGAGCCTCTTTAAGTAAGCAATTGTTATAACTCTGACAGTATTTTTGGACACTGGGCACAGTATGGCATTACTATTTGGGTATTGCATAACATTTTTGGTGCACTGCATGGTAAGTAATATTTAAGCACTGTAAGACAGGTTATTAAAGAATTGTTTGGGAATACTAGATTACTGTATGTTGGTATTATTTCTGTAATGTATGCGGTTTATAATTTAAGCACTGCATTGCAGTATTTTTTACACTGTATGATGGTATTTGCCTAGGTGGTATAATATTATTCCTGTATGGGATTATTTTTGGACAGTATTTGGGTATTGTATGTCCTTATTATTTGTACACTGGATGGTATTGTTTTTCAGAAACTTTATGACAGTGTTTTTAGGTACTGTTTGGCCAAAGGAATGGCCTGATTATTATATGAACACTGTATGCATGACAGTAGTTATTTGAGCTCTTTATAGCAGTATTTTGAACATTGATTGGAAACTGTATGGTATTATTATTTGTGAAATGTATGATGTTATTAGGTCACTGTATGACACTATTATTTAAGAACTCTATGGCAGTATTATTGGACACTTAGGACTACTGTATGGACTATTATTTTGGCATTTTATCATGTTATTATGTAGGAACAGTATGGAGGAATTATTTTATCATTGTATTATTTGAGCATTGTTTATTTATGTATCATTTTTCAGGCACTCTTGTCCTTATACGGTATGGTGTTATTATTTATCTACTGAATGACAATATTATTTTAGCACGATATTAAAATATTTTAGGCACTATTTGGGTACAGTATGGCATTATTATTTTGTCCATTATTAGTAGTTACTAGTGAAGCACCTATCCATGTGCACAGACTAGAAATAATTATTTGCCCTGGTTTCAGAAACAAATTAAGTCTAGCATCATCTCTATCACTTAAAGTGAATTTGCATATTCATATTTCTCAACTGAAATCTAATTTACACGTTTGGCACCAAGGTGTTGCTTATGGAGAGTGCAAGAATAGCTTATAATGGAAATAGGCACATCAAAGCTTTTGTTTAAAGGCCACCTAAAGAAAAGGAAAGTTTCATCTTTTGCTACGTGAAAATAACAAAAAGGTGACCTATGATGAGGTGAGAGTGCATGCTGTTTAGCAAGTGACATTCTGAGTCAGTAGGTTCTGCCGAAATCCTGTGCTTTTTTCTGACATGTAGAGACCACTTCATCAAGCGTATTTGTGAATTTACTGCTGCATGACTTTATAGAATGCTTCTTTGCTCTTTTATTTGTCATATCAATTTATGAAATTCTTTTTACTCCTTTGTCTGTGTTTATACAAAGTCGTTCATTTTTGTTTTTCTAAATACAGAATAAGGAAAATAAGATTTATGTAAAGTTAGAAAACAAACAATAACAACATAGGACACTACTCTAAAGATGTACTATAGCGCATGTGTAGAATTGCAGAGAAGATCTGCCACTATTGTCCATGGACTATGCCTCGTATTGCAGCTGACCTTCATTCACTTAAATGTGGATGAGCTATAATACCAGACATAGCCCGTGGTCAAGCGTGGCACTGTTTCTGTAAAAAAGCAGACCCTTGGGAATTACTGTTTGTGGTTAAGCTTTTGCTCAAGGGGCAGAAGCTTTAATCTACACCTTAGCAGCTATTACTGTTACCCATCTTTAAGTATATATTTTTGGAGGGTAGCTTATTTATTCAGAATTAGGCCAAGGTGTTACTACTGTAGTGGTTGGATGTTATATTGTGATGGGATTTATATAAATCTTATTTGTACGCTGCAGGCACAGTCAGTCATTTTTGCTTCATGTTTTTCAAACCACAGCATCCCCTATCCATAAAATTTGCGTGGCTTTTTTTTACCATTGACTTAAAGGGCGTATGTCCCCAGAATGTCTGAGTTAAACTAGTACCAGGGTATTGCAGAGGAGACTAACCTGTTTCTAAGGTTTATTTTAATTTTCTGCTTACTGCCTTCTTTGTAGAGAAATACGTTTTATTACGTTTATGCTAATGAGCATTTAGGTGTAATGAGCGCGTTACCATTGCACCTAAATGCTCTTACGTCGCTCCCGAGTTCAACCCCCCTCCCTCCCTACTTGCGTATACCTGTCGTTTTGATGCAGATTTTCTGCACCAAATTCCGCAACGTGTGCATTTAGCCTACTAACTAATTAACATTACAAGATTTGGCATTGGAATAATATCTAATATGTAGTCACATGTGAATAATAGCTCATAAATCAGTCATCTCAAGCAGTAATATTAATTTACAAGATTATTAGAGAGTTAACTATAGTTTAGAAACATATTAATGGCAATAAAATAAACTAAAGACTTTCAATTATTTAAGAAGCAAGTAATTTCTAAACATTTACATGCTAATATATATACATATATATATATATATATATATATATATATATATATATATATATATATATATATATATATCTTTGCAATAACTGATTATTTTAGGCTTCTGTAAGATAACAAGGCTGAGAATCTTGCCTGCAGTTAAGACATCTGTTCCACTCAACCTAAAGACGATGTATTATGTAGTGTGTACCAGTGTAAAGACTTGTTTTCACTTCATTAACACATCAGAAAACATTGAGAATTACCCGCCATGACAACCTGATCAGTTTTTAGCATATGAAATTTCACCTGCCTGTTTCAAGTAGGACAGCAGAGTTTCAGCTGAAATACTGCCAAGTATAGAAATACTCACTGTTACATGTCATGAATGGAGCTAAGAAATAAAACAAAACCTTTTATACTTTGGCCTAAGCTATACGTCACTTTCTTTCAGCGTGATTATGTTACTTAAATCGCCAGCGATCTCTCTACGTACATCTTTATGCTTATCGCTACTTTAATGACTGTAGTAGCTCAATGTCCCAAATTGATCACTTAATAATAGGTTGTGGCATTTTTTTTTTGTTCTATATTTTATTAAGCGGGGGAAAAAATGAAAAATCAGTTAAAGATAATGTAATATATTTCATGTTATTAAAGAGGACCTGTCACTAGGTCATATAAGTTGAAATGCTTTTTCTGACATGAATAGCGCTGTCTCCCTGATTCCAGTTCTGTTTTTTCTTTTTTCCCAGAACACCCCATTCCAGAGATATCGCCCACTGTTGTGTTGACTCCTTATATGCTAATTTACTATAGTTAGTCAACAGAGCATGAACTACCCTAAAGCTGCCCCGCACTGATTGGTCAGCATTAAAGGCAGGGAAGCTAGCTCCACCCTGTTGGCTAACTACAGCAAATTAGCATATAGGGAGCCAACACAACAGTGGCAAAATCTCTGGAACAAGGGAAATTCAGGGGAAAAAAAGAAGAAAAACAGCATTAGAATCAGAAAGACATCCCTATTCAGGTTAGCTAATCAGTTCAACTTATATGATCTAGTGACAGGTTCTCTTCAAGTAATCATCAAAGCTACATAAAGCTCACAGAATGTAAAATGAATAGCAAACAATATGCCTAGTTTAAAATGCATATTTTAAAAGTGCAGATATTTTATTGGTCCTCCTAAAGCAACATATTCTGAGAGTGTACTATACCAGTGATTTAAAGCAGCATTTACAACAGCATTTATTTTTTATGCAGGAAGACAAAACTAAGGATGACGCAAAAATATAGAAAAAAAACTTTGGAGAGCGGCTGTATTGAAGTTCAATGCAATGCAGTCAAATTAGCAAGCAAATGGCATCGTACTCACATGTGTGAGGAGAGCCAGGCACCCAGCTCCCCTCCGATCCTCATTCACTTTAAATACCACTCCACTAGTCACTCTCTCAGTAATGCCTCATGACGTACACACTATCCCTCCATGTTTCACACACTTGCACCCCATTACCCATTTATTTCTATTGAGGCACTTCACTCATTACTGCCCTCTATATTTCACTCATAGTATTACACTTGCACACACACTATTCATTTATTTTTTCTTACCACACATCCCATGCACCACACACACCACTCCCCTCAAGACCAGTGGGAGTGGCTATTATTATTTAAAGCACCTGCTCATTCCTTCATCAGCGTTTCTGACCTGGCTGTGTCCATTTGTAAGTATGGCCTTTTTCGGTGTTTTTTTTTTTTTACTCTCTCAGTAATGCAGCAGGCAGAATCATTAACCGGAGTAAAAAGGTGATTTTAATAGAATTTAAATATAAAAACAAATATAAAATGGCCAAACATTCCACGCGTATCAGGGCATCCCCCTTCATCAGGAATCATTAGCTGACATATACTAACACGTTTAAATACCCACTTTCCCCTTATTTCCGCCTCCCCTAACCGGAAGTGATGTAAATCTGCAACTCCTCTATAATGCAATTCAGCCTCTGAAATATAGCTCCTCCCGCAGGAAGTGACAAAACCTGAAACCGCTCTATCCATGCTCCCATGTCTCCTTTCTCACACCGGAAGTGACTCATAATTTGAATTCTATCCACAGCCACTCCTCCTACAGGAAGTGACACATGAACTCAAACACCACCATCTCCCGGCATTGACACCTAATCTAAAAAAAAAAGTCCCTCTCCACAACCACACCTCCTGCAGAAAGTGACAAGTAACCTGAAACAGCTCTATCTTTACTGCAATATTAGAGAGCACCATCTATAACCCCCACATATACTTACTCATTCGTATCTACTGCTCCATCTTCGTTTATAACATCCATACTCTGAGACCTCACTCATTCCCAATTATTAAGAGATTGAAGGTGGCATCAGTACCCCTCTCTGGACTACCTACAAATTATATAAACTATCAAAACCTCCCCTAATTTCTCATACCTCAAGATAATTATCTCTGAAATTACATACCTATTTTCTATGCCATCTTCCTTCTCTGAAGTCACCCTCGTTATCATTTAATTTAACCCATTTGGGCAGAGGCACTCCAATCTGAAAATCCAGTACATCTCTCTTCTCACTAATTTTTTAAACTGCGACTGTGTACTATAGGAGTAACCTTCATTAAAGAGGCATCCCCTCCGTGCTTCCAAGAAAAATGCCTGGAAACACTGTGTTTCATATATCTATGGTTTATATTAAACCGGTGTTTGTTGATTCTTTCGCTTAGGGTGAGTGTCGTCCTACCCACATACTGGAGGCCACATGGACATTCCAGCAAGTATATCACAAAGTCACTGTCGCAGTTCAAAAACAGCTTTATCTCTAATTGTTCCTTAGTCATATGGCACACTATTTATTGTCTCTTTTGCGTTATTTCAGAGCAACACTTACATCTATTATGCCTGCATCTGTATGACCCTTTCTTTACCCCCATTCCTATTCCCCTTACATTGCTATAGCTTTCTACTAATTTAGGATATGATGGAGCCACAACATTATTTCTCTAGATCTTTTAAAAATCATCTGCGGGATTCTGGTCACCTCCCCCTTCAAAAAACGCTCACTCAAGAGTATTTGCCAATGTCTTCTAAGGATTTTTTTCTTGTCTGTTGAATTTCTAGAAAACTAAGTTACAAATGCTGTACAATAATTCATTTATGTTTCGTACTCTTTTCTTTTATTCTTCAAGGTCAAACAATCCTTCTGGTTCAGGCTTAATGCTTTATTACTTGCCCCTTCTATAATTGTACTAGGATATTAGCTTCGAATGAAATGTTAGAGAGGGTGACTTGAGAGAAGCAATACGGCATAGAAAATAGGTATGTAATTTCAGAGATTATTATCTTGGAGTATGAAAAATTAGGGGAGGGTTTGATAGTTTATATAGTTTTTAGGTAGTCCAGAGAGGGGTACTGATGCCCACCTTCAATTTCCTAATAATTGGAAATGAGTGAGGTCTCGGAGAATGGATGTTATAAATGAAGATGGAGCAGTAGATACGAATGAGTAAGTATATGTGGGGTTATAGATGGTGCTCTCTAATATTGTAGTAAAGATAGAGCTGTTTCAGGTTACTTGTCACTTTCTGCAGGAGGTGTGGTTGTGGAGAGATTTTTAGATTAGGTTAACAAAAAGAATGCCTGCAGGCAAACAAACCCTATTTCCCAACTACCTCAATGAGAATGGGGTTAGGAACAATACTTTATTAAGCTACGTATAGCAAGACAGACCACATAGAATTGTATTAAAATTATCACTGCCTGAGACCGGACACAGGAGTAATTGACATGTGCAGGTACAAAAAAGTTGTAAGATACAGCCTATGAGCATTGGCTCCCAGCGATATCAAGTTAAATTGTCTAGGTAATTTGGCAGTGAATCCGAAGCTTCATTAGCCCCATGTACCCCTGAGGACGCTACTCTGTAGCGAAACATGTCAGGGGGGCTTCCTTTGTTTTAATTCCTACCTTTGACCGGATTCACTGCCAAATTACCTAGACAATTTAACTTGATATCGCTGGGAGCCAATGCTCTTAGGCTGTGTCTTACTACTTTTTTGTACCTGCACATGTCAATTACTCCTGTGTCCGGTCTCAGGCAGTGATAATTTTAATACAATTCTATGTGGTCTGTCTTGCTATACGTAGCTTAATAAAGTATTGTTCCTAACCCCCTTCTCATTGAGGTAGTTGGGAAATAGGGTTTATTTGCCTGCAGGCATTCTTTTTGTTAATTGTATATTGTGCCCGCTAACTACCTAGGGTCTTCTTTATATCTTTTTGTCTTTTTATATTAGGTGTCACTTCTGGTGTGAGAAGTGAGATGTGGAAGTGGAGATAGTGGTGTTTGAGGTCATGTGTCACTTCCTGTAGGAGGTGTGGCTGTGGATAGGGTTCAAATTATGAGTCACTTCCGGTGTGAGAAAGGAGACATGGGAGCATGAATAGAGCGGTTTCAGGTTTTGTCACTTCCTGCGGGAGGAGCTATATGTCAGAGGCTGAATCACATTATAGAGGAGTTGCAGATTTCTGTCACTTCCGGGTAAGGGAGGCGGGAATAATGGGAAAGTGGGTATTTATACCTGTCATATACTAACAGTGTTAGTATATGACAGCTAATGATTCCTGATGAGGGGGGATGCCCTGATACGCGTGGAATGTTTGGCCATTTTATATCTGTTTTATATTCAAATGCTATTAAATTCACCTTTTTACTGCGGTTAATGATTCTGCCTGCTGCATTAATGAAAGAGTGACCAGAGGAGTGATATTTAAAGTGAATGAGGATCGGAGGGGAGCTGGGTGCCTGGCTCTCCTCACACATGTGAGTACAATGCCATTTGCATGCTAATTTGACTGCATTGCATTGAACTTCAATACAGCCGCTTTTCTATATTTTTGCATCGTTTATACGGAACCTGATAATGAAGGACTCCATCAGGATTGCAGCGGCTGGAAAAGGAGTTTATTTCTGTCTGCTTTGAATTATTTCTGGGTGGGAACTTAGTTGCCACTCACAGAGAGTAAGTTGGGAAAACATACTACTTTATAAAAAAAGGTTAATATTATTGTGGCTGGTATTTTTGCACTCCTTCCTTTTTTCTGTTTGTTCTATTGCAAAACTAAGAATGGTTATTCTGAATAATAAAAAAACAAAACATTATCCCATTTTAGTTTTCTATGACGATAGTGTCCTATTCTGCATCACATGACCTTTTTATTATTTTACTAGAAAATTGCTTGTATTGTTGTCCACACTGAAGTTTTCCAACAGTAGGACAGGTCCACATGGAGAATATGCATTTGTGGTGCCCTGAGAAGCGATCATTTACCACTTCTTTACCTAGGAAAATAGGACGGAAGTTCTATTCCAGGAAGAACACCCATTAAGACTAAGAGATGTTTGAATTTGATGCTTGCCAAATTGCATTATGGTACTCTACCAGACCCTAAACGTGCATCTTAAAGGGGTTATCCCTTGAAGACAATCCCTGTCCATTTGCCCTATTAGGACATATGGAAATCATAGAGAGGGTTCCGCGCTCAGGACCCTTCCTCTCAAACAGTGCCGAGGCTATTGATTTCTAATAGGATCTGCTGGAGGTCCGTTAAGGTTTCTGCCATTCTGAAAGCAAGAATTGTGCTGTATGCTGTGCTATCTTTGCCGTTAAAAGTGATGCAACGATGGACGGAGGCTCAGACCAGGAGTGGAGCCCCAAATGCAGATGTCATCATAGCCGCCATGTAATCCTACAGTGGTTTCGCCTGGCAAAATATTTTGTTTTGCCAAAGGTTCCGGGAACCAGACCCGCCTCAATTGGCAGCTGCAAACTGAAATGGGTTTTCACATCTAAGTGAGTTATGGTAACAAAAAATGATCATAATATATCCACTCTCCAATAAGATAGATACCATCTGATGTATCCCATCGGAGAGGTGGCCTGCACATGTACATTCACTGTATATTATAGCCTATATCAGGTATTTTTTTTATGGTATGCACACATAATAACCAGCAGGTATATATTTCTTGTGACTTCCCTGGAGTCATGATATTCGGTGCCCCCGCTTCTTGGTGTTGACTCACAGTGTCTTGAGTGACGACATGAGGGCCCGGTGTAAAAGGCCGGATTACACACAATTGTTCACCTACAATGTAGTGCTTGTGGCGGTGGGAGAATTTTTCCATCTTCACACCACCTACGGTATAGGGGAATAAGCTGAAGATGAGTTGGAAACTCTCTCAGATTTTCCTATAGCAGTTGCACTGTATGCCTAAATAGAATTTATGCTTTTAACCATAAAATATGGCTGATATTTTCTTCAGAAAGGGCAAAAACGACACTGGTACAACTTTACAGTAGCAGCAAATGTTCAGGCATTTGCATGCACTATGCTGCAAGCAATATGCTCACATTGTATATACTTATATGCAATTGCCTTACCAGTTCTCAAGCTCTAAGCTGAATGAGACCTATGACTGGTGAGGCTAAAGCCGTTAACTGTGTAAAGAGATTTCCATTCATGTCAATATGCTCCTAATGCGAATTTTACTTTAATGCATGTATCAAATAATTCATTATGATACATTAAGAGTGCATCACTCTAGAATTAACTCTGTGCACGGGAAGCAAAGAAAATGTGTAGAGCCGTAGCCACACAGCGAGCGCAGAACATGAAGTCTGTGTTCTGTCAGCTACAGCTGTTAAACAACAGTAAACAGTCAAACGCTTGGAGATTTGCACAGTGTTGAAGTCTTATGTCATTTCATGCAGGCACTCACTGCCGGTTGCATACAATTGAGCAAATGAGAGTCTTTTTTATCCTGATGCTGGGAAAGAAATAACACGGCACTTATTGTCAATTAAACATTCAAGTAGCAATTGGAGCTGCTATACTTTAGCTTTACACACTGCCATATGTTGTTCTCTGAAATGATGTTCTATTTTGTGTAGCGAGGAATATAGACTCATGATGTATATAGTGGTAGTAATTGCAATACCGGTATTATTCTACTAATTATCTAAATACTAATTGTGTATGTGTGATATCACATCCCTAAGGCCCCATGCACACGAACGTGCTTTTGCGGCCCCAATTCCCACAAAAATCCAAGGGAGAATTGCAGCCCCATTCATTCCTATGGGGCCATGCACACGACCGTGGTTTTCACGGTCCGTGCATGGCCCCGGAGCCAGAAAGAACGGACAAGCCTTATTACGACCGTGTTCTGCGGTCCAGGCTCATTGAAAATAATGGCCGCGGCCATGTGCACAGCCCTCGATTTGCGGGTGGCTCGTGGCAGTCACTCCATGGCCGGCCGACCAGAAAATCACGGCCTGCACATGGTTACGGTCGTGTGCATGAGGCCTAAGCCTTGAAACACATAGATATGTTCAGTATCAAATCTGCTTCCTCTGCAGGAATAAATTTGTATTTAAAGGGGAAATTATGCTTTTGCAAAAATCATATATCCTACAGTGAGAGAATATTGGACATACACACCACCATCACTTCCAGTGTTAACAACTAGGGGCCCAATCCTGGTCTGTGGATTTTATATATATTTTTTTTAATGGTGTAGGGGTTTGGAGGGGCAAGAATGGGATTTCTTGTCTCCCTGTCAGAGTTCTTCTTTAAATGTTATAGCATAAATGAGTTTGAGAGGGGCTTTCTGGTTTTATGTAAATAAAGCTTAATAATTGAATAATGAAAAGTTTTGCAACATTTCAATATCCTGTGTGTTCAACTCCCCACCATTTGTAAGATCTCTGATTCATTTGAGTGAATGGAAATATTCTTGCTGACATCCAGGGGCTGACCATCCATACAGACCTAACACTTCTTACAGAGTGATTGCTAGTATAGTATCCAGTTTAGACAATCCTATGTGAGCTATTCAGCCAGGACTCCAGACTGATAAATTGTAGTAAACTATAAGGACAGTAGAGAGATTTGTGCTGCTGATGTATGTAGTTTACAGAAGATTGTTTAGACTAGATGCAATTGAAGCAAACATTTCACTGTGTCAAACGTTAGGTCTGTTCTGAAGGATGTTCACTGACATCAAGCAGAGATCTTGGACATCGTAAAGCACTGAAATACAAAGTATATTAGAAAATTGCAGAACTTATCATTATAAAATGTTTCAGCTACCAATACAAAGATACGGTAAACTAAGGTAACATAGTCAGTGATATCATTGTTACCTAAAGAAGTACAATTAGAACTTAGTTTGTCTAAATCCGATTCAATGGCTTTTAGTGCCTGTGTGCCATTGTTCTGTGGCACACAATATTAATGTAAAATTACATAAGATAAACAAAAGTTGGATGTATTTCAAATCGGACAAATAATTTTTGGAACTCTTTTTAGAGTCTCCAATTCTCGGTTTCACACCTCACATAATTAACAAACCAGAAGATCCTGGAATCCCAATAGGGACATTATAGTTACAAATTGACATAGTTAAGTAGTTAAAGGGGTTTTCCACGACCGTACAACTGATGACCTATCCACAGGATAGGTCATCAGTATATGATCTGTCCATTATCGGGACCCCGCACCGATCAGTCGCTCCGGCTGCCTCCTGTACTATTATATTCAGGGGCACATTGTGTAGCATTATTATATTCAGGGGCACAGTGTATGATACTATTATATTCAGGTGCCTAGAGTTTGGCACCATGAGAATTTTATCTTCGTTTATAGGTGCGTAAATGTTGGAAAAGTGAGCAGCCAAAGACATCTGAGCGGCAATCTCTGCAGAAATAGGTAGTGGCCAGGAGGCACCATCATAGAGGTCTGGACTGGATGGAAAAGAAAAGAGAAAAAGAACGACTCCAATCTGAGAAAACGTCATTTGTGAGTTACTAAATGTAAATGTTTTTTTCTCCCTTTCACTGATCAGTACTATAGTCACTGTATGATCTGCAGCGAGATTATAGGTGTATCCTTCTTTTTTTGTGAAACAGCAACTCCCAGCATATCCTTAAAATTGTTCAGGCTGTACTGGGAGCTGTAGTTTTATGTTGTACAAACTTATATGGCAGGGGTCAAACTGAATTTGTATATACTGTACTGAGCTGTATTTGTGCTTGTGCTGTATATGTACTGAGCTTGGTTCTGTTGCTGTATATATATGTATGAGCTTAGTTCTGGAGTTATATACATCATAACAACCAAGCTCAATACATATATACAGCACCAAAGAGAAGCTCAGTACATATATACAGTACCATAACCAGGCTCAATACATATATACAGCACCAGAACAAAGCTCAGTACATATATACAACACCAGAATAAAGCTCAGTACATACATACAGCACCAGAACCAAGTTCAATACATAAATACAGCACAAGAACAAAGCTAAGTACATATATATATACAGTACCAGAACCAAGCTCAGCATATAAATACAGCACCAAAACAAAGCTCAGTACATAAATACAGCACCAGAATCAAGCTCAGTACATATATACAGTGCCAGAACAAAGCTCAGTACATATATACAGCACCAGAACAAAGCTCAGTACATACTTACATTACCAGCTATTTTTTGCGTTTTTCCATCGTCGCATTCCAAGAGCTCTAACTTTTTTATTTTTGCGTCAACATAGCTGTATAAGGTCTTGTTTTTTGCGGGACAAGTTTTATTTTTTAATAGCACCATTATGGGAAAAATGTATATAGGTTTTGTATGTTTTACTACTTTTACACAGTAAAAACACTTTTTTTTTAAAAATTATTGATTTTTGTGTTGCCATGTTTTAAGAGCCATAATTGTTTTATTTTTACGCTGATGCAGCTGTATGAGAGCTTGTTTTTTGCGGGACGACTTCTAGTTTTAATTGGTACCATTTTGCAGTACATGTGACTTTTTGATCACTTTTTATCAATTTTTTTTTAAGTCAGGATGAACAGAAAACAGCAATTCTGGCATTGTTTCTAATTCTATTTTTTATGGCGTTCACCGTGCAGGTAAAATAACATAATCACTTTATAGGTGGGGTCGTTACGGATGCGGCGATACCAAATATGTTTAAAGTTTTATTTTTTTGTTTTTTCATATTAAAATATTTTATAAGGGAAAAAGTGGGTTTTTCATTTTTTTTTTATTTGGGATTTTTATTTATTTATTATTAACTGTATTAAACTTTTTGATAACTTTATTTTTAGTGGCACTAGGGTACTTCACTATACGATCTTCATATCACTTTTATAATACACTGCAATACTTCTGTATTGCAGTGTATTATTGCCTGTCAGTGTAAAACTGACAGGCACCTGCTAGGTCATGCCTCAGGCATGGCTTAGCAGGCATCCAGTACATGTATACCTCGTGGCCTTTGTTAGGCCCCTGGCTGCCATAGAAGCCATTGGCACCCTGCGTTTGCAATTGCAGGGTGCCGATGGGGTGAGAGAGGGAGTACCGTCTCTCTAAAACCACGTGGATGTGGCACGCGCTATTGAGCATCGCATCTAAGGCGTTAAATGGGTGAGATCGATGTTGAAATTGATCCCGCCTGTTAATGCAGGTGTCCGGCTGTCTTTAGACCAAACTACAGGACACCCGTGCCGAGCTTATGCCAGAGCGCCATGAAAAGGCGGCGCTCTGGCATAAGTACCCTTAACGGCCGCAGTGAAAAGGAGTATTGGCGGTCGTTAAGGCGTTAAACTAATACTTTGTTGAATTACTCTTTGACTTTATGACAACATTCAGTCTTTTTGGGTAGAAGTTTATCAGCATGGCACATCTTGACTTAGCAATTGTTGCCCACTCTTCCTTGCAAAAGCACTACAAATCTGTCAGATTGCGATGGCATCTCCTGTGTACAGCTGTCTTCAGATCACCCCACAGATTTTCAATGGGATTCAGGTCTTGGCTCTGACTGGGCCATTCCAAAACTTTGATCTTCTTCTGGTGAAGCCATTCTTTTGTTCATTTGGAAGTATGATTTGGGTCGCTGTTGTGCTGAAATGTGAAATTCCTTTTCATCTTAAGCTTTTTAGCAGAGGCCTGCAGGTTTTGTGCCAATATTGACTGATATTTGGAACTATTAATAAGTCCCTTCACCTTGACTAAAGCCCCAGTTCCAGCTGCAGAAAAACAGCCCCAACGCGTAATGCTGCCTCCACCATGCTTCACTGTGGATATGGTGTTCTTTTGGTGATGTGCAGTGTGGGCTTTGCACCAAACATACCTTTTGGAATTATGGCCAAAAAGACCAACCTTGGTCTCATCAGACCATAAGGGTATGTGCACACGCTAGCTGTCATTTACGTGTGAAAAGACAGACTGTTCTCAAGAGAAAACAGCTGCCTCGTTTCACTCGTAAATGCTCCTCCTCGCATTTTGTGAGGCGTCTGAGACGCTCGTAAATCTTGAGCTGTGCTTCATTGAGTTCAATGAAGAACAGCTCAAATTACTTGGCAAAGAAGTGCCCTGCACTTCTTTGCCGAGGCAGTCCATTTACGTGTCGTTGTTTGACAGCTGTCAAACGACGACGCGTAAATTACAGGTTGTCTACACAGTATGTCGGCAAACCCATTCAAATGAATGGGCAGATGTTTGCCGACGTATTGCAGCCCTATTTTCAGACGTAAAACGAGGCATAATACGCCTCGTTTACGTCTGAAAATAGGTTGTGTGAACCCAGCCTAACACATTTTCCCACATGCTTTTGGCAGACTTGATGTAGGTCTTTGCAAAAAATAACCGGTCTTGGATGTTTTTATTTGTTAGAAAAGGCTTCTGTCTTTCCACTGCACCCCTCTGTTGTGCCAAATGTAATCCACTTATTGATGACTGTCTTCACTGTGTTCCATGGTGTATCTAATTCCTTGGAAATTCTTCGGTACCCTTCTCCTGACTGATGCCTTTCAACAATCATATCCCTTTGATGTGTTGTAAGCTTTTTATGGACCATGGATTTTGCTGTCACATGAAACAAAGAATATATCAGGAAAATCGTAATAGAACAGCTGAAATTTATATGGAGTTACTCAAAATCACTTTAGGTAATGGCAGCTGTGTACTGACTACTATTTAACATCAGTTTGAATGTGATTGGCTAATTCTGAACACAACCACAACCCCAATTATAAGAGGGTGTTCACATTTATGCAACCACATTATTGTAGTTTTGTTATTTTTATGTTTCCCCTCTAAATGATTTCAGTTTGTTTTTCAATGAAATTGTACAGTTTATGGGTCACATTAAAGATGGAAAAAATTCTGAAATGATTCATCTTGTACTGATTTTGTAAAATGACAAAAGCTGGCATTTTAACAGGGGTGTGTAGACTTTTTATATCCACTGTTTACAGCACAAGAATCAAGCTCAGTACATAAATACAGCACCAGAACCAAGCTCAGTACATATATACATCATAACAACCAAACTCAAAACATATACTGTATACATGTACTGAACTTGGTTTTGGTGCTGTATTTATGTACTAAGCTTTGTTGTGGTGCTGTATATATGTACTGAGCTTGGTTCTGGAGTTGTATATATGTACGGAGCTCCTCTTTGGTGCTGTATATATGTATTTGGCGTGTTGTATATATGTATATATATACTGATTTTGGTTTCAGTGTAGTATATATGCACTGATCTTGGTTCTGGAGTTGTATATATATACAGAGCTTGGTTCTAGAATTGTATATATATTTATGTAAGGAGCTTGGTTCTTGTGTTGCCTTTATGTACTAAGCTTGGTTGTGGTGTTGTATATATGTACTGAGCTTGGTTCTGGAGCTGTATTTATGTACTAAGCTTTGTTCCGGTGTTGTATATATGTATGGAGCTTGCTTCTGGTGCTGTATATATGTACTGAGCTTGGTTCTGGCACTGTATATATGTAGTGAGCTTTGTTCTGGTGCTGTATATATGTACTGATCTTGGTTCTGGTGAACTATATATGTATGGAGCTTTGTTCTGGTGCTGTATATATGTACTGAACTTGGTTCTGGCACTGTATGCTTTTGTCTGCAAAACAGAGAACCTGTTTTAAAAAATGTGAATGACACCACTGCTGTAAACCCTCTACAAGTTCATTTATAAAACATATATTAAAAAGAAGAGGGCCCAGTACTGACCCCTGTGGAACCCCACTGGTGACTGTGACCCACTCTGAGGATGTACCATTAATAACCACTCTCTGTTTTCTATCACTGAGCCAGCTGTTGAGCCAATTGCACATATTTTCCCCCAGTCCCAGCATTTTCATTTTATGTACCAACCTTTTATGCAGTACATTATCAAACACCTTTGATACTGTATTGAGATACGACATCCACAGCCTTACCCAGATCCAGTCTAGAACTTACCTCCTCATAAAAGCTACTCAGATTAGTTTGTCAGGACTGATCTCTCATAAACCCATGCTGATTCTGCATTATGAGTTTATCTTCATTGAGATCCTCCAGGATAGCATCTCTTCAAATATTATGTATTTCTAGGGCACATTTTATGCACATCATGGTATTAACAAGGTCCATAGGCATGTAAATAATCAGAACACCTCTGTACTACAAGGGTTCTAGAGATCTTAACTTGGATACCATATTTTAACATATGAAAATAAAACATTGACATAGCTTATTCATTTATATAAATAAGTGCTACATGAATAAGTCTGTGATAGGCCTTTTCTAACATGTAGCTTCTTCTAGGTAGTCAATGTATAAAAGTGCCTCGATATTATATAATAGATCATGGGTATTCAGGTCAAAAGCTTAAAGAGGCTCTGTCACCACATTATAAGTGCCCTATCTTGTACATAATGTGATCGGCGCTGTAATGTAGATTACAGCAATGTTTTTTATTTAGAAAAACGATCATTTTTGATGGAGTTATGACCTATATTAGCTTTATGCCAATGACTTTCTTAATGCCCAACTGACCGTGTTTTACTTTTTGACCAAGTGGGCATTGTGGAGTGAATTGTATGACGCTGACCAATCATTTATTCTGCACATTGTGATCTTACTAGATCACAATGTGCAGCCACATACACACACACTAACGTTACTCAAGTGTCCTGACAATGAATAGACATTACCTCCAGCCAGGATGGGATGTGTATTCAGAATCCTGACACTTCGCTACCGTTTGTGGTTGATTTACAGCACAGCAGGCGTAGTCTCGCAAGATTACGCTGTAAACTGTCATTTACAGCGAGACAACGCCTGCTGTGCTGTAAATCAGCCACAAACGTTAGCGAAGTGTCAGGATTCTGAATACACTACATCTGCAACGCAGCACTCAATGTCATCAGTACATAGTTGTATGAGCCGCAACATGCTGTGTGAACCAAGAGGGGAAATGAGGAGTCATGAGGTGAGCAAGAACTAAAAAAAAAAATTGTACATTTATTTTTCCGATGGGGGTTTGGTTTGTGGGGGTTAGCCCAATTGGCTGGAAGAAGGTATGAGGCCCAGCACGATACTCTAGCTTGCTATGCCACACAGAGTGAAATTTACATGTGCTAGGAGCTGGCATAGTTTTCCACTATAATTTACACCATTTTCTGGAATAACTTAAAATAAATTAGTTTGGCCGCTATGATGCCGCTCTTTTCCGAAGCGGTGAGAGCAGTCCAAGAAAGCCCTGGAGTAAAAAGGTTGATAAATTCCCCCTATATCATTTTTGGGAAGTGTTTTTTGTGGCAATTTTTCCCTTTGTTTATTTCGGCCAAAAATCTATATAGAAATTTTTAATTCACTACAAATAATTATTTTTTCTTTGTGGTTTACTTCTGGCCTTTTCAAATTGCAGCATGCTCTAGGTATGATATTTTTCTGGTGTTTTTCCCATAGACTTCTCTATACAACTTGAAAAACGCGAGAAAAAAAATGCAAACTACAAATGTAATAAATAAAAATAAAAAAAACGCCACTAAAAATGCTGGTAAAAAAATGCAATGATAAAAAACGATTAAAATTCATATTGTTTTTTGCAAGCAGAAAAGAGCCTTATGGAGTTTAGACACTGTTTCTAGCTACATTAGGCCCAGTCTTTACAGGGTAACTTTAGCGGTGCTAGCGCACAATATCGCAGTGGTCTTATCGCAATTGCAAAGTGTGATAATGGCTGCACGTAAAATTGTCATGAAGTCTTTTACACGGTCCGACCTGGCCCGATCAATGAGACAGCTCGTTGATCGGAGCGCAATTGCTCCTTTGACAAGGAGCTAGTATGGGGACGAGCGCTCATTACTCCGATCGTTCGTCCCCATACATTTCTATCATGTTGGCAGCACATCCCCCTGTTTACACAGGGAGATGTGCTGCCGGCAACGATAATATTTAAGGCATTTAAGACATTTAAGACTATATGCTCGTGCCTTGTTTACACAATGGGAATGAGCATTCTGTGAACGCTGGCTTATCCAATAATTGGACTGAGGATGTACCATGTTAACACTGCATTCATCATAAATCACATGCAGACTTTGGGGGTAATTTATCAACTTTTCTACACCAGAAAAGTAACAAAAGGGCCCAAACATCAACAAGTGCCGATCAACAAGACAGCTCGTTGATCGCCGCTCGTTTGCTCCTGTCACAAGGAGCTATGTATGGGGACGAGCGCTCCTTACTCCGATTTTTATCATGTCGGCAGATGTGCTGCCAACAACGATAATATTAAAGTTTTTAAAACTATACGATCAGCTGATGAACGAGCGTTTGCTCATTCATCTGCTGATCGCTGCCTTTTTTACACAGGGCAATTATCGGCAACGAGCGTTCTGTGAACGTTCATCTGCACGATAATTGCCCAGTGTAAAACCTCCTTAAGAGACAGCTTTTCTGAGCCCTCTTGCTAAGAAAGGCAGCGGCCACATGATATTTATAAAGACATCGGAAAATATGATGTTATGTTTTTAAGAGCGTAGGGGAAATTCACACTAACGTGAATCTCATCGTGAAACAACGCACAGCATACGGTCCAATTGATTTCAATGGGGCTATTCACACATGCGTAAGTTTTCATGCAGCGAGAGTCCGTTGCGTGAAACTCACTGCATGTCCTATATTGGTTGCGTTTTCACGCACCTAGCCGCCCATTGAAGTACATCCGTGTGTTGTCCGTGTTTAACGCATCAATTACATAAAAAAAAGAAGTGCTTGCGAGTGCGTAATAAACGCATGCCACTCGCAAAGCATACTGATGCATAACGCAACACACACGGACAGATTTACCCGCGTTTTTAATGTGCGTAAATCTGTCATGCTTGTGTGAATGTAGCCTTGTGGGATTTTAGAGCATGCTGTGCTTTTTATTAATGGGAGGTGTATTCTAGGTGTGATCTTTCTGGCCTTTTACTTAACATATAACGTCTTTTTGCTGTGCATTCATATACCACAGCAGCCAGATGTAAACTGTGGTGAACAAAATTTTCTTACAATTTTGACTTGATTTGAACTGCTTTTTTAGGTAAACTTCAGCAAAAAATACATGATTATATGTGCTTTTTTTTTTTTTAATTCTCATGGACATTAGCCTTAATTATATAGGATATGAGTTGGGTTGCATATAGTAGGTCCTGTTAAAATGTATTTTTTTTTTATCACAACAAGTCTGACAATGGTTTTGTGGCAGTGGTGGTTTTTCAGGCCATTGGAATCAAAATCCTTTCATAGATACATTTATTCATCTGCTTATTAAATTGGAACCACTCGGATCACCCTGACCCTTCCTGTGTAATTGGTGATGGGTAAATGTATTGCTAATGTTCTCACTTCTAGTGTCCGGTAGTATCTATTTAGTCCAGAGTCACCTTCGAGCCACATGGTCTCTAGTACAGGCTCACAATAACCCCTTCCTCTGGCAATAATCTTGAAAAATTCAATGGCTATAACAGGCAGTAGCATAAGTACAATAGTCCCAGAACAGTTTACTTCTGACCTCCTGAGCAGCATAGTAAGGGTATGTGCACACACACTAATTACGTCCGTAATTGACGGACGTAATTCGGCCGCAAGTACCGGACCGAACACAGTGCAGGGAGCCGGGCTCCTAGCATCATACTTATGTACGACGCTAGGAGTCCCTGCCTCTCCATGGAACTACTGTCCCATACTGAAAACATGATTACAGTACGGGACAGTTGTCCTGCAGCGAGGCAGGGACTCCTAGCATCGTACATAAGTATGATGCTAGGAGTCCGGCTCCCTGCACTGTGTTCGGTCCGGTACTTGCGGCCGAAATACGTCCGTCGATTACGGACGTAATTAGTGTGTGTGCACATACCCTAAAGCAATACGATCAGCCTTAAAAAAAAAAAGGTGTTATGATTTTTTTTTTTATTGAATAATTTTTTTTTTAAAACGCTCCCGTAAAAAATCGTGTTGTATGAACTAACGGTGCGCTTTACCATTGCTGTAAATGGTAAGATTAATTAAGTGTTTTTTGATGCATCTTTCAAGGGGTTTTTTGCACGTTATTTGGTGCATAATTATTAGTCCCATAGACTATGGGAACATTTGGCACGCTTTACGTGCCAAAGAATCGACAAGACACTTATTTTTTTCTGCAACGCGTTTTTTTAAAAACACTTGCGTAAAAAAATCGTGTTGTATGTAGTAACGTCACACTTTCCCATTGATGTAAATGGGAAGCTTAATCAAGCGTTTGACGCGTTTTTTGGCCGCGTAAAATGCATCAAAAACACAGTCAAATACACGCCGTGTGAACCTGTCAACTGAAAAGTCATTCACCACAGGGTCTTCCCTCTTGACTTTCATCATTCTTAGCCTTTTAGTGTGTCCTAGAGCTCTGCCAGCTGCCATTGTAAAAGCACTCCAAAAATAAGATCTGGACACTGCTTAGCAATTTGAAGACATCTCTTCCTGGCTTGTAGCCAAAAATAGGAAGGGGGGTGAGTCTCCCTCCCACATTTACAGCAGCTGTAGGTCAGTCTACTCTGCCTGATTCACCTTGCTGTAATTCTGGGAAGTGCTCCCTCTGGTGGCCAACGTAGGAAAACACGTCAAATTATTATTTTATTTTTAAAACTTTCCACCTCGTGGAAGAAAAACAATATATACAGCAAAAAAACGTTAAATAAAATAAATAAAAATAAGTAACTTACTTAAAAAAATATATATTATTTCGTGACACATTCCCTTTAAAGCCTAACCACCAAAAATTCAATAAATCAATGGATATTACCATCTTTTTTTACTACTTATCTGAATTCCATCCTCTAGCTCAAGCACATGTCCTCCCAACTTATCCTAGGACTGAGACATCTTCCATAACTGCTTCTGGCTTCAAAGGTGAAGCCTCCCTGTCCTGTTCTCTCCCGGGCCCCTATGTGAATTATTGTCTGTGACCACGACAGTTGGATCTGTTAGAAGACTAGACCCAATGATCGCTGACACAAGAAGCTGTGTTACAGAGAAATGCTCCCCTCGAAGCATTGCTTTTATCGGAGAATATCAATCTACTACTGAATGATACCATATGGAGGCACCGTATGGCGGCACATGGAGTGCATCTCCATACAAGTTCTGGCATGAGGCCTTAACCTACATTAAGACAACATTCCTTTTGTTCTAGGAACCAAATTCTACAAACCATTTAAGTAATACAGATTAAATGTTGACCTACGAGACAGACAATTATTAAACAATGTTTATCATTTATAAATATGAGGTTTTCATATAAATGTGTTCTCCAGAAAGGAAAGGGTTAAACCAGGTACAGACTGACACACCTGAGCATGACAGATCTCATAGCAATAATACAACATTAAAAAGAATAAAATAAATGTTGATATAACCTTGCTATGTGCAATAAACGGAAAGCACATAAAACATTACTGCCCCATGTGTCATTCTCTGTTTTAATCATCAGATAAAGAAGTAATTCAGTGTTATACTCCTGTGTGACCAGGACAAGGCTGCCTTATGAAGCATGAGCTTAACACAAACTGACAGCTTTTTGCTACAGTTCATACCTTAGATTTTTCTGTCTGCGGGCTGACACCGGCTGTTGTTTTGGAATTAAAGCTCCATTTAGCAGTACATTCCTAAAAAAATGTGTAGTAAACGATTTCTTAGGCCTCATGCGCACGACCGTATTGGTTTTGCGGTCCGCAAAACTACGGGTCTGTTGCGGTCCGTTGTTGAGCATCCGTGTGTCATCCGAAATCTGGTCCGGATTTGCGGACCCCACACCAATCCGTGTAAATCACTGTCGTGTGAATGGAACCATAGAAAAGAATGGGTCCGCAATTTATCCGCAAAAATGCAGAAAAATTGCAGCCGCAAAAATACGGTCTTGTGCATGAGGCCTTAAGTCTGTGTATACCATACTGTATTTAGAAAACAATTCACATAAATGCTCCAAGATGAAGGCATTTTGCGCCGAAACGCGTGTTGGGTTTGACGCTCCTGAACAACTCATTATGGATAAGTTATATCCTTCTACATTTGTTTGAATAGTTGATTCATATTTGTTCTCATTTATGCACTGACCGCTTCTTGCACTTTTTAACTCCTTAACGACCGCCCACCATCTTTTGACAGCAGGCGGTGCAGGTGCTTCGTCTACAGCGACGTCTTTTGGCGTCGTTATAGAAAAGGCTGATGAGCACTCCTGTGAGCGCTCATCCTCTAAGCAGGAGCTGTAACTTACAGCTCCTGATCTTAGAGAAGCCTGCTGAATACAGCTGGGATCAGAAAACATTCCAACCCCAGCTGTTTAACTCCTTGATCGCCGCGGTCCGTGACCACAGCATGATCAATGGGAACTTCCTTTTTTGATCTTGTCATCGGAAACCTGGTAACGTGATCAAAGACCAGGGAATCCCTCTGCAGTCAGCCCTGGGGACCTAGAAAGAACCCCAGGACTGTCTGTTCAGTTTGCCTCCTGTTAGAGCACACTATGGGACCCTAACAGTAGCCTGTGTCATAGTGACACAGTGTAATGTATTAGCATACATGAGTATGCTAATACATTACAAGTAAAAAATTTAATTGTAAGTAAACTTCTCCCTTAACCCCTTCCCGCACCTTGACGTTAATTCACGTCGAGGTGAGCAGTCACCGCGCACCTCGGCGTGCAGTTACGTCTGTGCTTTGACAGTTAACCGCCGCGCGGCGGTTAACTGTGCAGGGTGTCTGCCCTGCATTCCCTGTTGCCGATCAGCGGCCCATCACCGCTGATTTCGGCAGTTAACCCCTTCGATGCGGCGGTCGATTCCGATCGCCACATCTAAGGAGTTTAGCAGAGATCATAAGCCCACTCCTGAAATCACGGGGGCTGGCGATGGTACCCATGGCAACCAGACGCCAGACAATGGCTTCCGGGCTGTCATGTACAGAAGCCTATGAGGGTGGTCTTCGTAGGCTTCCTGTCAGTGTGACTGTCAGGTCACAATGACAGTTGGAATGTATTACACTACGTAGGCAGTGCAATGTATTCCAGCAGCGATCAGAGCTGCAAGTCTAAGTGTCCCCTAAAGGGACAAGTAAAGAAAGTAAAAAAAAAAATATATATATATATATATATATATATATATATATATATATATATATATATATATAAAAAAAGTGTCAAAATAAAAGTTATAAGTGACATAAACAAGAACTGCTTTTTTTTCCTATTATAAGTCTTTTATTATAGGAAAAAAATGAACACGTAAAAAAAAAGTACACATATTTGATATCACCGCGTTCGTAACAACCCCATCTATAAAACTGTAATATTATTTTTCCCGCACGGTGAACACCGCAAATAACATAAACGAAAAACAATGCCAGAATCACTATTTTTTGGTCACCACCCCTCCCCTCCCAAAATATACAATAAAAAGTGATCAAAAAGTTGCATGTACGCCAAAATTGTACCGATACAAACTACAACCCGTCCCGCAAAAAACAAGCCCTTACACAGCTTTTTTGACTGAAAAATAAAAAAGTTATGGCTCTCAGAATATGGTGACACAAAATATAGTTTATTTTATAAATAAGTTATTTTATTGCGCAAACGCTGCAAAATCTAAAAATAATGATATACATATGGTATCGCCGTAATCGTACCGACCCGCAGAATAAAGTATAATGGTCATTTATAGCCCAGGGTGAAAGCCGTAAAAAATAAATAAAAATTATTGTCAGAATTGATGGTTTTTGGTCACCTTGCTTGACGAAAAATAGGGTAAAAAGTGATCCAAAAAAAATTGCATGTACCCCAAAATGGTACCAATGGAAACTACAGATTGTCCCGCAAAGAATAAGCCCTCACACTGCTCTGGTGGTGAAAAAATAAAAAAAGTTCTGGCTCCCAGAATATAGCGATGCAAAATGTGCAGTGTTCCAAAAGCGGATAAGATCGGGCGCCATTTATAAGTGCGACACTGGCCACATATTTGCAGATTATTATTTATTTACCCCATTATTATACCCTCTTATTATGCCCCTGATGTACTCTGCCCAGCCTACATGTACCCCCACATTATAAACTGAAATACCAGCAAAACACCAGAGCTACTACGAAGCTAAATCTGTGCTCCAAAAGCCAAATGGCGCTCCCTCCTTTCTGAGCCCTACAGCGTGCCCAAACAGCCGTTTACGTCCACCGATATGGCATCGCCATACCGGGAGAACCCTGTTAATATTTTAATGTGGTATTTGTGGCACAAACTGGGCACAACATATAGTGCACTAAAATGGCACATCAGTCGAAAATTGTAATTTTCACTTTGCACCATCCGCTGCGAATTAAACCTTTTGCGCACCATGACTTAATAGCATGTCGTGGTGTGGGATGTGATGTATGGAGCGTCTCACGCACTGAGCCCGCGCCATACGCTGCGGGTGTCAGCTGTGTATTACAGCTGACACCCGGGACTAACGGACAGAAACAGCGATTGTGCTGTTACAGGAGCATGTAAAAATGACAATATACTGCAATACATTAGTATTGCAGTGTATTCTACCAGTGATCTAACGATCGCTGGTTCAAGTCTACTAGGGGGACTAATAAAATATGTAAAAACAAAAGTAAATAGTTATTATTAGTGGAAAAAAAATATATATATTTAAAGTCCAAAAAAACAACCTTTTCAAATTTTTTCTCTAAAGTAATGTAAAAAAATTAAAAAAATACACAAAATTGGTATCGCTGCGTCCATAAAAGTCCAAACTATTACAATATACCATTATTTAACTCGCACGGTGAACGCCGTGAAAAATAAAGAATTTAAAACGGCAAATCCACTCTTTTTTGGTCACCTTGGCTCTACCAAAACTTTTTATAAAAACTGCTAAAAAAGTTGTATGTACCAAAAAATGGTACCAATAAAAACTACAACTCGTCCCTCAAAAAATAAGCCCTCACACCGCTCTATTGATGGAAAAATAAAAAAGTTATGGCTCTCGGGAAGCGGGGAGGGAAAAATTAAAAAGAAAAAGCAAAACATGGATCAGTCGGGAAAGGGTTAATTACTTTCTAATGAAAAAGCATTTATGACTACCGCTTTCTTTTTAGCCCATAAGTTACCGATGTCTTGTTTTGCCCAGGAAAAGAACTACAAAATATTTACCAGGTGGTACCGTTGTCCGACCCTGTTACATAGGATATATCCTGATGTGTCTGCTGATTGTTGGAGGTGTGGGGAGGCTCCTGGAACTATGTTGCATATTTGGTGGGACTGTCCCATGCTACAACCCTTTTGGAGAAAGATTTTTGATCTAGGCAACAAGCTTTTCCATACTGAGGTTCCGACCTCGGCTTCCATAGACTTGCTTTCTATGGTTCCTGGATCACTCCCACACCTCAAAAAGGGGATCTTTCGACATTTCTTGACCGTGGCGAGAATGGTGATACCTCGTCACTGGAAGTCGCATACTGTACCGTCCCTGACGGAATGGGTGACGGAGGTGAACGGGATTATGAGGATGGAGGAGTTGCTGTCTGCTGATAGGGGCAAATCAGTGCTCTTCGTCCAAACTTGGGCGGTGTGGTCTGGATTCCGGGGTGGTGCTGATCTACCTCTCTGGCTGGATGGAATGTTCTGAACGAATTATATAGCCTAACTGAGGCGCTTTGTCTGTATGTGTTTCCCCTTTGTTGTCTGATGTTATGTGTTGTGTGTCCATACATTTAAAAGTGTTCTTATATGTGCCACTTCTCACTTTACTGGGGGGGTGGTCTCCCTGACTATTGCACTGTTTTGATGCGAACATGGTACAGTTATTGCCGTTATATCCCTCTTATCACTCAATTCTGATAGGTGGGAGGCTACCTCCTACTGATGTTCTTATACATGTATATATATATATTACATATTATTGTTATACTATGAAACTTCACTTAATGTATTGCACTGCGTGCAAATTTCTATTTTTTTTTTTGCAAAAAACGTGAAATGTTTATATATTGTTATATTTTCAAAATAAAAATCTTTGATAAAGAAAAAAAAAAAGCATTTATGACCACATGTGGGGTATTGCCGTACTCGGGAGAAATTGCTTTACAAATATTGGGGTGCTTTTTCTCCTTTATCCTTCGTAAAATTGAAAAAATTCTACATTTTAGTGGAAATAATGTTGATAATAATTTTCACGGCCTAATTCTAATAAATTCTGCAAAAGATGTGTGGGGTCTAAATGCTCACTATACCCCTAGATAAATTCCTTAAGTGGTGTAGTTTTCCAAATGGGGTTACTTTTGGGGGGCGTCCACAGTTTTGGTCCCTCCGCGGCTTTGCAAATTCGACATGACACCCAAAAACTATTCCAGCTAAATTTGAGCTCCAAAATCCAAATAGCGCTCCTTGCCTTCTAAGCCCCGCTGTGGGTCCAAACAGCACTATCACATATGGGGTATTTACGTAATCAGGAGAAATTGTTTTAAAAATGTTGGGGTGCTTTTTCTCCTTTATTCCTTGTAAAAATTAAAAATGTCTCCGTTTTTTCAGCAAAAAAGTAGATTTTTACCTTTACAGACTAATTCCAATGAGTTCAGCAAAACAACTGTTTGGTCGAAATGCTAACTTTACCCCTAAAAAAATTCCTTGAGGGGTGTTGTTTCCAAAATGGGGTCACTTTTGGGGGGTTTCCACTATTTTGGTTCCTCCAGTGCATTGTTAACGCGACACGGCACTGAAAACTATTCCAGCAAAATCAGAAATCCAAAATCTAAATGGTGCTTCTTCCCTTCTGAGCTTTGCTGTGGGTCCAAACAGCAGTTTATTACCACATATGGGGTATTGCTATAATCTTATGTTGGGGTGTTTTTTCTACTTTATTCCTTGTAAAAATTAAAAATGTCTATGTTTACAGAAAAAAAAGTAGATTTTCATCTTCACATACTAATTCAAATAAATTTCGCAAAAATTTCGCAAAAAAACTGTGGGTTCAAAATGCTAACTATACCCATAGGTAAATTCCTTGAGGGGTGTAGTTTCCAAAATGGGGTCACTTTTGGGCGGTCTTTACTGTTTTGGTACCACAAGACCTATTCAAACCTAACGTGGTGCCTAAAATATATTCTAAAAAAAGGAGGCCCCAAATTCCTCTAGGTGCTCCTTTGCTTCTAAGGCCTGTGTTTCAGTCCATTACCGCACTAGGACCACATGTGGGATATTTCTAAAAACTGCAGAATCTGGGCAATAAATATTGAGTTGCCTTTCTTGAGTAAAACCTTCTGTGGTACAGAAAAAAAGTATTACAAATGAATTTTCAGAAAAAAAAATGAAATTTGTAAATTTCACCTCTACTTTGCTTTAATTCCTGTGAAACGCCTAAAGGGTTAAAACATTGTCTGAATGCTGTTTTGAATACTTTGAGGGGTGCAGTTTTCAAAATGGGGTGATTTATGGGGACTTTCTAATATATAAGGCCCACAAAGCCACTTCAGAACTGAACTGGTCCCTGAAAATATAGGCTTTTGAAATTTTCTTGAAAATATGAGAAATTGCTGCTAAAGTTCTAAGCCTTGTAACGTCCTAGAAAAATAAAATAATGTTCAAAAAACGATGCAAACATAAAGTAGACATATGGGAAATATAAACTAGTAAGTATTTTGTGTGGTATTTCTATCTGTTTTACAAGTAGATACATTTAAATTTAGAAAAATGCTAATTTTTGCTAATTTTCTCTAAATCTTAGTGTTTTTTACAAATAAATATTGAATTTATCGACCAAATTTTTTCCCTAACATAAAGTACAATATGTCACTAGAAAACAATCTCAGAATTACTTGGATAGGTAAAAGCATTCCGGAATTATTACCACATAAATTGACACATGTCAGATTTGAAAAATCGGCTTCGTCCTGAAGGCCAAAACAGGCTCAGTCCTGAAGGGGTTAATGGGATTAAAAAAAAGTAACAAAAATAAATAAAAAAATAACTTAAAAAAATGTCCCAAAAAAAGTGTTATTATTTTGTATAAAATATATTTTATTGCCCCTATATTACATAAAATCAAAAAACCTACACATATTCGGTATCTACACGACCATAATAACCTGAATAATTAATTTAACAGGTTATTTAGGGTGAAACGTGAATAGGATAAAAAAGAAACAAGAAAAACGATGCCGAGAATCACTTTTTCCTATATTCACGCCATAAAAATATTTTTTTTTTGCCCACAATGCAAGCTTTTTATGGTTATTTCAATAAAGATTTTTTTCAATTTTCTATACTCTCTTTTGTAGCATAAATTTCCTTGTAGGTTATATATATATATTATTATAGGTTTATTTATCTTCCATAAATCCTGATACTACAATTGTCTACAGGTGATGTCAGGCCATTTCTAAACAACTACCAGTCACAAAGGGATATTTCAATGGAAAGACATTAGTCTGAGAATCACAATATACACTCCTTGCTATGATCAATGGAAGAGGTGATGGAAACACTTCAATACATTGTTACTGCACATACCCAATGTTATTGAAATTTGTATTCGCTAAAAAATATGAATTGCCTACTGCTGTGCCACTAAACAGAGCTTCCCGTTTTCACAACTTTTGTCTAAAATACGGAGAATGAAAAACATTTTAATAGATAGATGTGAGATGATAGATAGACAGACAGACAGACAGACAGACAGACAGATAGATAGATAGATAGATAGATAGATAGATAGATAGATAGATAGATAGATAGATAGATAGATAGATAGATAGATAGATAGATAGATAGATAGATATGAAATAGATAGATGATAGATAGATAGATAGATAGATAGATAGATAGATAGATAGATAGATAGATAGATAGATAGATAGATAGATAGATAGATAGATAGATAGATAGATAGATAGATAGATGATAGATAGATAGATAGATAGATAGATAGATAGATAGATAGATAGATAGATAGATAGATAGATAGATAGATAGATAGATAGATAGATAGATATGAGATAGATAGATAGATAGATAGATAGATAGATAGATAGATAGATAGATATGAGATAGATAGATAGATAGATAGATAGATAGATAGATAGATAGATAGATAGATAGATAGATAGATAGATAGATAGATAGATAGATAGATAGATAGATAGATAGATAGATAGATAGATAGATAGATAGATATCAGAGACGAGGAGAGACATATTTTGGTCCTGCACCAGCATCAGTATTGATCATCTGAGCACCCCCCTCCCCCCAAGGTTCATTGCACAACCACAAAAGTAGATAGTGTTTTCTAAGTCACTATTCTCACTTTTTCAGTGTAGTAACGTATGGAGCACCTTTTTAAATGTTTTTCAGCTTCTTGTTTTTCTGCTATCTGCCCATTTTAGTTCTGTTGGACCAGGGCTGACAGAATAATAATTGGTGACATCAGCCATCAGGCAAGCAGGAATAATTACAACAGAATTGTGGCTAATACCGGCAAGAAAGCTGCTTTATCCCTCTCCCTGCCGCCTAGTCTTGAGCATGGAACATACTGGGATTTGCAGTGTTATGTCACCAGGACGAAACTTGTAAGCGGTCAGTCTCCACAGCAGGTAGGTGAGACTGAGTGCACAGGAGGTCTATATTAGGGATTTGTAAAGCCTTTTCTCACAGTCACTCATACTGTATACAGAAAATTCACTGTTTAAATTGATATAAATATAATTGTGCTCCCACAATATGAGAAAATTCAAGGGTTCACTGAAGTGACAACTGAGTAAAATATACCTTTTATTAGTAACTCGTTTTTAAAAACAGGGGTAACACACCACTGTGAAATAGGCCCCACCGTGTAAATTAAAAAATGAATTAAACAAGAAACACTGAGTCATTGTGATAAATATATCTCAGTGTTTATAACAATATTTTACTGGAACCAGCATTTGTCCTGGGCACAGCAATAGTACAATCCCCAAAAAGCACCAGTGTCCATGAGCAAACACCGGATCTCCTAGCGCTGGGTGTAACACAATGCTACTGTCCCCTATGCAAACATTCCATGTATAATGAAAGACCCTACGCGTTTCAGATACTCATCCTCAGGGGTCCGTATCTTGGTCACTCTGGCCTCGTCGCCAGCGATAATAATATTCAACAGCAGATATTCTGCTGTGCGTCACGGGAAGATGCTCGTATCGATGTCAACGGCATACTTCATTACAGGCGCTGGGTTACTATAAGCACCACGACTCCACCCCTCGTATTTGGCGGCGCTACATGAACTGACCAATCACAACGCCCTCACGATTCGTGACACCTGCCCATGTGACCCCTCGCCGTCAGCTGACAGCCAGGGGTCATCATCGACCGCATCAAGCCGACCGCGCAGGCGCAGTAGAAGCCAAGGACATAACGCCCGGACTGCCAAGTTAGAGGAAGGTAAGAGCAAAACGATAATTGATTTGTAAGTATGTCTTGCGGGACAGTTACCCACCGCAAGTGGACTACCTCAAAAAACAACTCTATAGTTTATAAACACATGTTGAGTGGACAAAAATGCGGGGTCCCTCCCACTTAGAAATTCTGACAAAAAATCTCTTTATTTGTTGCCTGGCCAAGATGGCCATATCAAAAACAAAATGCACTATGCAAAATACAAAAATACACCACTCACCCAAAAAGGCAGCCCAGGGTGAAAACCGGCCGCCTCGAGAGGAATGGAATTGCATATTAAATAAAGCACGTATAATTGGTCTGCTCGTTTAAACCCGCTGGTTGTATACATGCCATTCTATGGATCCATTGGGCTTCTTTGCGTAGAATTAAATTGTCCCAGTCGCCTCCTCTTTTAGGGGGTCTAATGAGTTCAATTGCTTGAAACTTTAAACATGCTGCACGGCCTTGGTGTTTAGCATGTACATGCTTTGATATTGAGGTGTCCCTAGCGTGGATAATATCTCCAACATGCTCCCTTATCCGGCGCCAAAATTGTCGTGCCGTTTTGCCCACATAGTTTAGGGGGCATGGGCATGTAATAAGGTAGACTACCCCCGCTGTTTTGCAATTGACAAAATCCCGAATGTTGTACTTTTCCTGTGTTGCAACACTGATAAAGCTATTCCCTTTGAGAATAAAGTCACAAGCTTTACAGCTACCACATCTAAACGTGCCTGGTGTTTGTCTGTCCAACCACGTACCCCTAGGTATAATGGGGTCAAAACAACTGTGCATAACTCTGTCCCTAATGTTTTTCCCTCTCCGGTACGTGACAGAGGGCCATTGTGTGATCTGATCTACCAAATCTGTATCAGAGCTGAGAATACGCCAATACCTTTTCAGGATTTGCATAATATCATTTTGTTTAGAATCATAGGTGCCTATGAGTCTCGTAACTTGTTCTTCTTTACGTTTTTTAGGAACCAGAAGACATTGCCTATCTGCGTCCCTTGCTCCCTCATAGGCCTTTCTGATTACACCCTTGGGGAAACCTCTGTCCTTCAATCTTGTTTTGAGTTCCTGAGCCTGACTCTCAAAATCACCCATGGAGCTACAATTCCTACGTACTCTCATAAATTGGCCTTTTGGAATGCCACGTTTGAGGGGATAAGGATGACAGCTGTTCCATTGCAAGAAACTATTGGTTGCTGTTTCTTTACGGTGTACCTTGGTGCGAATTGTGCCTTCTCTTGTTTTTATAATTTTCAAATCCAGAAAGGACAATTCTTTTTCACTGATCTCACATGTGAACCTTAGCCCTATATCATTGGTGTTGAGGGCTGCTACAAAACTATGGAACTCCTCAGCTGTTGAGTTCCAAAGAAGCAGCACGTCATCAATATATCTAATCCATAATCCAACGGACGAAGTCCATTTGGCAAATTGGTCCCCAAAGACAATAGTCTCCTCCCACCAGCCAAGAAATAAATTTGCATAGGTGGGAGCAGCAGGACTCCCCATTGCAGTGCCACATTGCTGATGAAAGATCTTGTCTTCAAAGATAAATATATTTTTTTCAAGAACAAATTGTAGTAACTGCAAAACAAATTGGTTATGGGCTACAAACTGAGTGCCCCTTGATCCAAGGAAGTACTCGACTGCCCTGCACCCCAATTTGTGAGGTATGGACGAATACAACGCCTCAACATCCAGGCTAGCCAACAGTGTGTCTTTTTCCAAAGTAATACCGTCAATTTGTTTCAGAACATCCATAGTGTCACGTACATATGATGTGAGACTTAAGACAAAAGGGCGCAACACCTGATCTACATATGTACTCACATTTTGAGTTAAATTGTTAATGTCTGAAAGAATAGGTCTGCCACGTAAGGGGGGATACCCTTTGTGGATTTTGGGCAGGCTATAAAAACACGCCATGATAGGAAATTGTGGGAACAGGAACCCAAACTCACTCGCACTGATCAAAGATCTGCTCTTTGCATCACTCAAGATGCCCAGCAGCTCCTTTTTGAACAGTGCTGTGGGGTTGTCCTTTAAAATGGTGTAACAGTCAGGATTGAGTAAAATGTCCTCACACATTTTTTTATAGTCATCTCTACTCATGATTACGATGTTCCCACCTTTATCAGATGTCTTTAGAACAATATTTTGTTTTTTCTCTAAAGTGGTCAGAGCTACTCGTTCGGACCAGGACAAATTGTTGTCTATGCCCCTAATGTCCTGACTAAGATTTTTGATACTGTATACAGATTTGTCTTTTCTTAACTTAGGCTCTGGGCACACTACGGTTATGCCCTATGTTTAGTGTGTACGTCGGGAAAGCTACTATGTACAAGCTAAACATGTCCGTAGGGCTCCATTAGCATAATGGAGGCCAAAAAAGTGTCCTTTTGGCCTCCGCTGGGCTGGTATATGTCAATATACCTTTATTTCGGAGGATGGAATAGCATAGGAGACATAGTAGAATTTATCATCCCGCAGTATCCCGTAAAAAAAAAAGTATGCATATCCGTTGCCATTAGACTATAATGGTATGTGTTTAATGTATACGTCACGAACAGGGTCATGAGATTCCATTATACTCTATGGTGCCAGATGCCACTTTTCCGCCTCATGCATACGACCGTGTGCGCCGTCCCAGTTCCGTCAGTGATCCGAGGAAGGATAGGACATGTTCTATCTTTACTCGAATCGGAGACTTGGACCATTTTTCACGGACCCGATTCACCTGCTAAAGTGAATGGGTCCATGAAGACTATTGAGTGCCACACGGATGCCGTCAAAAACAGTCCGAGTGGCACAACGGTCGTGTGCAAGAGAGGTGCTTTTTTTTCTCTGTATGCATCAAACATAAGGCAGAAAATGTAGTGTGCACCGAGATGTTACATATGGCGCGAGATGTTAAAGAAGCATGCAAGAAAAGCATATACCTCCAACAGTTGCCTTCGACATATGCCTTCCATTAGCCATCCGTTGCCCAAAGACTCCTATGTTAAAAGACTTAACGTTTAACACATTTGTTACTGGATGACTTCACGGATGCCTCTCACGCCTCTGACGGATGCTACCCATCTACCATCCATTACCCTTAGACTCACATGTTAAAAAAAGATATATGTTTAATGTATACGGTTTTTTTTTCTACCGGATGGTTCGAGATTATATTTAATTGGTATCATGACAAATTGTATTACTTAACAAAATTCAAGAAAAGTTAAGGTTGGACACATCTGTATAGCTCATAAAAGCCACAGTATGTACAGTATAAACGTGTGTAGTGCTACTAAATCGGTTATTTAGTAAGGGCGATTATCCACAGAATGTAAAAATTGGTTCTAAGCAACAGCTGCAATTATTGTAATGATTCAATTCTTTATGACCTCATGCTATACCAGAAAAAATAATGGAAACCTGATGGATTCATTATAGGTCAATGGGGGAAAAAAAACCAATCCTGTAAAAACAAAAGCCATGATGCCAGTGTGAACAGAGCCTTTCATATTGTGTGCAGTCAATCAGCTGATGTTCAGATCAGTTAGGGATATAACATCAAAAATCATTCATGGAAAATATTTTGAACTCTACATGAAAGCTATAGGTTAAATATTCTCATTGGATCTAATACACCACATCTATAATATAGAGTGCCCTTTTACATCTGTTTAATCTGATGGCATAGCCTACACCTGTTAACACTGGCATTCTTGTCCTAGCTATACTAATGGGTGAAATATCATGTGCAAACTCTATTTGCACAGTATACAATAGTGACATTCCGACACGGAGACTCTGCTTTTGAACGTTCAAGCAAAGCTGTTAGAAACAGGTATCTAAACCTAAGATTTATTATGGGAATTGCACCATGACCCTTATAAGTGTTCGATTTTTAATCTTTTCGCCATAGCATACTGTAAACAGTATATATTATATCAGCAACCCGACATATAGCGTAATATACATATAATTGTCACGTCACTGATCAGGTTCAGGACAGATAATGCTGGACAGATTCATTATATGAATGAAGTCAATAATGTTTCACTAGTGATACAACTTATTTCATCCTTTATGCTTTTTGTGTGTTATTTTTTAGAATTAATCTTTCACATGTTGGCAAATTCATGTACGAGGGTTAGTTAGAGAGAACAGATAAAGTTGGCAGGAAGGAGATGCAGCATATTTGTATGGGTTACTAAATAAATATATATAAAAAAGACTAGTACTTACAGTCCTCTGAGACGCAGCCAGATTTTCTCAATCTGTTCCGGCTGCAGATACTTCAGTGAATTGCTTTCAAATTCTTCGATTTCCTTAGTAGGTGACTCCATGGCTATAGGTTTGTGACTTTGGTTGAAGCTCATGAAGGATGGTTACTCCGAACAAACAAATACCAATACATGCACAGACAGACACTACAAACTTCACCTTTAACAGTGACGGGGAGCATCAAACATTTTCTAATTGTTTCTTCTTCTCTTTTTTTTGTCTTATTGTTGCCTTTTATTTGTTTTCCAGAATGCTTCTTTTTATTAGAGAAAGTGTGTGCTGTCAATAGGAGCTCCAGGTGTATACTGAGAGTAGCTGTGGCAGAATGCCATGATCCTGAGTCTGATTTAAGGGATTAAGTTGATCTCTAGATTGAAATCACTACAGATTTTTTTGTTTAAAACGATAAGCCAGACATACAATCGGTAATACCAGCTGAAGACTCTTTATCATTGGAAAAAAAAGCTGTGACGACAAGCTGGGAATTGCAGAACAGAGGCATCTGCACAGCTCCTAATGAGTCTATTCCTCCCATTTGATGGACCTTGCGAGTTCTTTACTCCAGGATGCTCTGAATGCCAGCCCTTGTCCCCTCCAGCTTTGCTTCTCCCTCCCCTTATTTCTTGCCTCTCTCCTCCCTTCTATCCCTTTTCCACTACCAGCAGCTCCGCTGATAGGCAAGGGAATTGACAAGTGAGAGAAAAGTCATCCCATAGCCGGCTAGGGATATGCCTCTAACACATACACACACACACACATACACACACACACACACACACACACACACACACACACACACACACACACACAAACACACACACACTCACACACACACACACACACACACACACACACACACATACACACACACACACTTATACACACACATATACACACACACACTTATACACACACATACACTCTTCTACTCCCATGCACAGATGCACTAACCAGGCTGCAGGAAAAATTGGCTGCTACTTGATAGAAATGGGGGTGGGTTGAAGAAAAGTAATAATAAAGCTGGCTCTCATTAGCACAGTGATATATGGGAGGAGATACTGGCAAGGTGCTGTTTGGAACACATTCACACCAACGACCCAGCTTGTAAGGTTTAAAGTTGGCTAAGGGAAGAATATCAGTAGTATCGCACATTGATACACAAATCTAGAATCCACAGAGAAGACGTTCCCTGTTATATTCCAATGTCGTCTGTAAAATATACAGTTGACAAAAATAAAGCACTATGTGAGATTTCCTTTCTAGCATGCTAGCGTCTCATCCCAGTCAGCAGAAAAGCAGTTTCATATGAAGTATTTACAGACCAGAATAAAAGGGAATAGGAATATAGTCACACATAATATCTGTTCACTCCATACGCACACAGGCATCAGGGTTTATCCGTGAGTTGACCTTTTTCATTTACATGTTGGCAAATCCGATGGGAAATAATCATATTGTCAGAAGGCAACTTTCTAGGTGTAAGATTTTAACTGTTTTGCCGCAATGAAAAAGTAGGAATTGCTCAGAATAAGCCTAGCGCTCCTGGTGACGTCGTCTTGTAATTTGATCTCACGCAATAAGTACATTCCGATTTTACATGCAATTCTACGTGCTGGAATTTAGGGGAGGAACCTTGTTTTTAAAGAGAATTAAAATCACAATGCATAGTGTCTAAAATCGCAATTACCTTATATCAAATGCAATTTTATTAGATCCCTATGGGAAAAAAAGTGCATGTAATTATTCTAAATGGTTGTTTCTTTTTTCAATAACATATTGTGGTCGATAGACATCACAAGGACACATGCGATTTGCGATTTCATGCGACCCCATAAAGATACTACAGCCATGATATGGCACTGCGATCTAACGTGATTGCCGTGGCTATTTAATTGGTGTGGATCCCTGGCCATAAACAACAGCACACTTCTTTGAGATGGTAACAATCATATGGTACCATGAGGTATTTTTTTTTTTGTACAATAATGAAAACTCCTTAAAGCGTATCTAACTTTTCAGATGACTTTTCAGAATAAGCTGTCATATGTGTGTACATGAAGAATAACACTAATTCTGGCCATTATGACTTGTATTCTGCATTATTTAGCAGTTTTCCCTCCGAAGGCTTTATCTTTAATTCTCAGTTTTACCTGAGCAAGTGGGTGGAGCCTAATAGCTATCATGTCTTCTATACACTGCACACAGAGATGATGAGAATCCTGCTCTCCTATCTCTATCTATCACATATATGGCAACAGCAGCATGGAGGAAATTAGACAGAAGAAATTAGCAGTATAGCTGTGAATCCAGCACTGGGGTGACAAATAACAATTACCAGCAGCCTCTGTCCCCTCTTGCTCTCTGCTCTTACTCCTTCTTCCTGCCCCTTTCCCTCTCCATAGACTTTTATGGGCAGTAGCATCTGTGTGTGTGTGTGTGTGTGTGTGTGTGTGTGTGTGTGTGTGTGTGTGTGTGTGTGTGTGTTTGTGTGTGTGTGTGTGTGTGTTTGTGTGTGTGTTTGTGTGTGTGTGTGTGTGTGTTTGTGTGTGCGTGTGTGTGTGTGTGTCTCTCTGCTTGTGCTCCCTCCTCCTGCCCCCATGAAATCTCCATATATGCAGTGTCTTTGTGTGTGTATCTCTGTCTGCTACTGCTTCCTCCTTCTGCTTCTTCTCCCCTCTCCATAGACTACTATGGGCAGAGCGTCTCTCTCTCTCACTCTCTCTGTGCTCCTGCTTCCCCCTCCCCTCTCCATATAGACAAGTCTCTCTCTTTCTCTCTTTCTCTCTTCCCTCCTCCTGCTTCCTCCTCCCTTCATAGACTTCTATGGGCAGCATGTCGGTGTCTCTCTCTGCTCCCTGCTCCTCCTGCCCCCCTCTCCATAGAGTTCTATGGGTAGCAGTCTTTGTGTGTGTGTGTGTGTGTGTGTGTGTGAGTGTCTCTCTCTGCTCCATCCTCCTGTTTCCCCTCTCCTATGTGTGTGTGTGTGTGTGTGTGTGTGTGAGTGTCTCTCTCTGCTCCATCCTCCTGTTTCCCCTCTCCTATCCATAGACTACTATGGCGCAGGCTGGGAAGAGACACACCCCCTACTTTTTGCAGTGTGTCTCCTCTGCACTGTAGAGAGATTAGTAGAGGAGACCTCCACTTTTGATATTAATTTAAAATAGATTATCCCTCCATGCTCAGGTGTACACCACCTATTGAATTGTAGAAGTGATAGGAAAAGGGGAAAGGAGGAAAAGGAGCGTGGGGGGATCCCACCATTCAATTCCTACAGGAATATGAGAGACTTATTAAGTCAGGTGTAGAAGAAAGGGCCATTTCTGAAGGTGAGGCTAAGTTTCTCTCAGTTGGACATCCTAAGGTGGCAACCTTTTATATGCTACCTAAAATTCACAAAAATGCGGAACATCCACCGGGCAGACCAATTGTATCTGGCCAAGGATGTCTAACTGAGAGATGTAGTCAATGGCTCGATCAAGAACTAAGAGATTTTGTATATAGACTACCCTCCTACACCAGGGATACGATGCAAATACTCCAAGAGCTAAACAATGCTAATCTGGAGGAAGGAGAAATTCTCGTAACCCTGGATGTAGAGAGTCTTTATACAAATATCAGACATGATTTGGGCTGTAAAGCTGTGGATTTCTTTTTGGGACGAGAACAAGATTATAACCCCAACAGGAGGATCTTTGCCAACAAGATCTTAAAATTTATTCTAAGTAGGAATTATTTTGTGTTTGACTCCCGCTTCTTCCTACAAATCCAAGGAACGGCGATGGGGACAACCTGTGCACCTACCTTTGCCAACCTGTTCCTTGGATGGTGGGAAGAAGAAGTTGTCTTTGGGGAACCACTCCAGATGTACACAGATAAGATTACGACATGGCGAAGATATATCGACGATATCGTGTTCATCTGGAGTGGTACAGAGGGTGAACTACAAAATTTCATGAAGGAACTTAATACCAACGACTTGAACTTGAAATTAACCCTAAATTACAGCAGGCAGGAGGTCACATTCCTAGATATTAAAATTGGCACTGATCTTAATCGTGATATTGTCACGAACCTGTATCGGAAAGAGACAGCTACCAACAGCCTGCTTGACGCAAATAGTGCTCACCTCAAGAGGACAATCAGAGGGGTCCCCAAAGGGGAATTCCTCAGATTAAGGAGAAACTGCTCTACTTTTGAAAATTTCAAGAAAGGAGCAGTAGATTTGAAAATAAGATTAAAAGACAGACACTACTCTGGACATCAGATAAAACAGGCATATAACATTGCACTTAGGACAGACAGGGACACATTGCTAGTTACAAAGGCAAAGTCGAAAAGTGACAATAAAGTAAGGTTTATCACCACACTGCACGACAAATGGCAAGATATGCATAACATCATGGCAAAACATTGGCAGATTTTACTACTGGACGAAGACCTTAAACAACATCTCGGTACAACAATCTCCTCAGGTTACAGAAAAAGCAATACCATAGAACAACACATTGTAAAAAGTCATTTTTCGAGGGATTGCATAAAAAAGAAACAACAAAAATACCCAGGGTTCTATCCATGCGGCCTATGTACAGCCTGTCAAATCCTCATAAAAAAGCAGGGTTTTAAGAACGGAAAAGGAGATCACTACAAAATTCGGGAGCATATCACCTGTGCCACCAAGGGGGTGATATATGTCCTAAGATGTACGTGTAACCTACATTATGTGGGAAAAACCAAGAGAGACCTCAAATCTAGAATAAGGGAACATATTGGAAACATAAGAAATTATGATAAAGTGGAAATGGAAACAAAAAAACAAAATAAACAGTTTCAACCAACACCAGTGGCCAGACACTTTAAACACAGCCATAATCTCAATTTTAGAGAACTATCTGGCTGGGCCATTTGCCACCTCACCACTGGAATCAGAGGTGGGGATGTGGACTCTTTGTTGTTAAAAGAAGAGAGTAAGTGGATTTTCAACATGAACTCTGTGAGCCCACATGGTTTAAATGAATCTTTCAATTTTGGCTGCTTTCTCTAAATATGTGAGACTTCCATTTCACCTTATCCACAAAAATTACAACTTCCTAACTAGCCAATCTGTAATATGTGTTATTACATGTAGTCTTAAGCCAATCATATATTATTATAAGTCCATAATAATATTAGAGCAACAAAAATAGGAGATTCTGGTATATTGTGTGCAACAAAATGTCATAATCTCTAGGAATATCCACTAAAAAAGGGTACATGGGAAACTAGTCTCAGGTAATAAAGAAGATTAATGAGACAACAACCATGGGATTGACAAATCGTGATATTATCGTATACATGGATTTTACTTAGATATGGTATATGGAATTTAGTACTTTACTTATAAGGGTCAGCAATTATTAAAAACAATAAATACATAAAAATTACTCAAAACCCCAAAAAAAACCTTCAAAAACATTTAAAAATAATTAATTATTAAAATAAAATAAATATTAATATTAAAAAGATTACATAAACATCGAATATATAAAATAATAAATAAAAAACAAAAAATAAAAATTTTGTAGGTCCAATAATACAATAAGTAAAAATAACAATATTTCAGTAACATATTACTCTTAAAGTTATTAAATAACATATAGTTTAAGATGTGATACCATTCAACACAATATGTCCGAATGTTTTGGACATACAAATAAATGTTAAAGAAGTCAATCAATCCATTAAACATTGCTGAGGTGAATTCTGTACGAAATGAGGTTGTTTTGTAACTACTGATGGGAATTCAATCACAGTTCCCTTCACAATAGAAACAGTGTAACAAATCACCTTGTAACTGATTGGCTACACTCAATGTCAATCAAATCCTGGGCTTTAAGTAGCGTCAGGAACAAAATGCTCCCGCCCCCGGAAGAAGCTGACTTTGATCAGTGAAACGCGCGTCGGGATCATACCGACCCTGGCAATAGGGAAAGATTTTCGACTATAGAGGGCAAGATTAGCAAATGAAAAAATTTTAAAATCTAATCTTACCGCAATCAGTTCGTCCACTGCAAACTCGGAACGAACGGAGGTAGTGGCAATAGCACTACAGGATGTTGAGCTGTCAGTTCGCTCCGCACGAAAGGGGAATGAACGAACGTGGTGGTAATACCATCACAGGCTCCTGAGCTGCCGTGGCTCTGACAGCTTACATCCTACAGCACTACAGGTTGTTGAACTGCGAGTTCCCTCCGTACAAAAGGGGAACGAACGAACGTGGTGGTAATATCATCATAGGCCACTGAGCTGCCGTGGCTCTGATAGCTTACATCCTGAGTATTTGCTGACGTAAATAACCAGCAAATCTCATAATTGAATTTATCTAGTAATACTTACAAATCAAACAGAGCCTGTCTACTTATGTGCACGGCCGCCTGAATGTAATACAGTATATACTAGGAATTGGCAGTTCATAACGATAGTGCTCATATTGCTGAATAAGGTGTATATCCAACTGGGATTAAAGCAATAGCGTTGTACATAAAACGCACTAGCGAACCAACTACTTACCGGCCTAATTTGCAGTCCGTATTGCACAACAATATAACCAACTAACCAATTGGAATAACACCATAAACGCAATCAAGCAATACGCAGTTGCTCATATAATCTGAATATAACCTCTTGCGGGGTGCGTATGCAAGGAATTTTACATATATCAATCATCCTTGCAGCACTACCTCTTCTATTTTTCACCAAAGTGATAAAACCAAAAACAAAATTTCCACCTTGGTGAATTAGATAAAAGTCGTAATGACACATTGTAACAATCAATACCTTACAACGTGGCAATAATAATAGGGGACATTGCACAACACAATCTTTCTGCTCTTGTTCCAGTCGGTATCAATAGACCCTAATTGAAGGCGACTTTAACCCTCCACGCTCCTTTTCCTCCTTTCCCCTTTTCCTATCACTTCTCCTCTGCACTGTAACTAGAGACTGATTTTGCTTAACAACAGGAGGTGGACAGCAGATTACAGGAAGAGAGACACCTAGTGGCAGTAACTTCACACTGAATTTGCATGAATAAAACTACTAAGTTATAACAGCAAGTAAATTAAAAAGCTGCTAGATATCAGGTATGCTATTAAATTAGCATAAGTTGTTTGAAAAATTGTTTTAAAAACCCATATACACATGTTATTATCCAAAGTGTTATTACATTTGGCGCATTATACAACTCCACTTAGTTAAGCCCCTTTATATAGACACTTAAAACCCGCCAAGGAAGGTTAAAAATAAAAGTGACGAAAACACGTGTACTCCATTATTTCGGAGCATTTTTCACCAGATTTCCGGCACATTTTTCTCTGTAAGAGCATGGCCCCACGTGGCGGTTTTCCTCCGCAACTGTCCGCATCAATGCCGCACAGAATCTGCGTTGCAGATTCTGTGGCGGATCTGCCCAAAATGTGCAGTAAATTGATGCGGACTAGCTGCTGCGTATTGCGGTGAAAGTACTTCCCTTCTCTCTATCAGTGCAGGATAGAGAGAAGGGACAGCACTTTCCCTAGTGAAAGTAAACGAATTTCATACTTACCGGTTGTTGCCTTGGTGACGCGTCCCTCTCTTCACATCCAACCCGACCTCCCTGGATGACGCAGCAGTCCATGTGACCGCTGCAGCCTGTGATTGGCTGCAGCCGTCACTTAGACTGAAACGTCATCCTGGGAAGCCGGACTGGAGAAAGAAGCAGGGAGTTCTCGTAAGTATGAAATTCTTTTTTTTTTACAGGTTGATGTATATTGGGATCGGTAGTCACTGTCCAGGGTGCAGAAACAGTTACTGCCGATCGCTTAACTCTTTCAGCACCCTGGACAGTGACTATTTACTGACGTCGCTTAGCAACGCTCCCGTAATTATGGGTGCACACACATAGTCACCCGTAATTACGGGAGCCCCATTGACTTCCTCAGTCTGGCTGTAGACCTAGAAATACACAGGTCCAGCCAGAATGAAGAAATGTCATGTTAAAAAAGCAATACGCATCCGCAGCACACATAACATGTGCATGACAGCTGCGGACTTCATTGCGGAACTTAGAATCTCCATTGAAGTCAACTTCCAGTCTGCCACTGGTCCGCAACATCCATTGTATGCTGCGGACACCAAATTCCGCATCGCAGCCTATGCTCCGCAGCGGAATTTTCAGCCTCGTCTAAACGAAGCCTACTAAAAAGAAGTGGGAGGCAATGGAGAAACAGGTCCGCTGCGGATTAACGCTGCGGAGTGTCCGCAGCGGAATTCAAGAGCAATTCCGCCACGTGGGGCTTTGCCCTAAATCTCTCCCACTGTGAAAGCTACATCGTATTAAGGCTCCGCACAGGAGTCATATATTTAGTTTCGAGGACAGGATCAGATTTGTAAAGATTTTCCTAATTTTACAGGAAGGGATCAGATTGTGTGCTTGGCAATAAAAATAAAGATACTGACATTATCCGTTCATGTAAAACCGCCTTCATAGAGTGTTATTACACATAGGCATATACAGCTAGTTTGACATGTAGATATCGAGTACAGATACAAATACAGATTTTTTTAACCTAGACTAGGTGATATCTATAGGGAGAGCAGCTCAGAATTATAAGCAGAAATGCCATTGTGTAGCGTACAGAATCTTAGGTAACAGTGCTTTCAACAACAACAACAACAACAACACACAAAGCAATTTAAGCTGAAATCTGATTGCTTACTCTGGGGAACAGCTCCACTTTTTGTCTGCAGCCAACAATTCATGTAACAAAAAAAACACACCAGTATTTGGATTCATACACAGTGGTTTTCTGTTTAGTTTTTTTGTGGTGTGTTTAATGGCGTTTTAAACTGTGTTTTTTTATGCGATTTTTAGTGTGGGTAGATGTTACTTTGAAGTGGAATACAGAATGCACTACATACAAGTGTGTTTTGGTTTGTGGTATTTTTGCTCCTTTTTTCATGGCCAGTGGCCTTTTTTTCCAGCACCAGCAACACAGCTTGATCTGGCGTTTTTTCAGTTTCTTTTACATAGGTTCTATACAGGACTTCAAAAACACCAGAAGAACACGCATGTGCACAAGGACACTAAATAAAAAATGCCACCAAAAATGCCACTAAAAACACCATGAAAAACCGCTGTTACATTTTACCAAACGCTCGCGTTTTAACATGCAGTTTCCTAATGCAGTTTAAAATGGCAGAAAATATCTATGTGTGAAGGAAGCCTAAGGGTATGTTCGCACATACAAAAAGATATGGCTGAATATTAAGAAGCCTCAAGAAATGACATGCTACTTCTTTTTACAAGGCTTCTTTTTACGAGGTGTTTCTTAAATTCAGCAGCGTAAAAATACACCTCATGTGAACAGCACAGTGTTTTTCCCATTGAATTCAATGGAAAGCCATTTGTAGGCGTTTATCTAATGTTTTTCCAGGTGTATTTCAAGGCGTTTACGCTCAGAAATACGCATGAAAAGTGTGAACATACCCTAAAAGATATAAAATAAGAAGAATGAAAAAAGTGCTAAATAAATATGAATGATTTAGGATTCCTTCACACACAAATTTTTTCTGGCAATTAGGGGAGATTCACACGAGCGTTGCGTTTTTGCGCGCGCAAACAACGCGGCGTTTTGCGAGCGCAAAAACCATTTGACAGCTGCGTGTGTCATGCGTGTCTGATGCGCGGCTGCGTGATTTTCGCGCAGCCGGCATCATAGAGATGAGGCTTGTCGACGCCCGTCACTGTCCAAGGTGCTGAAAGAGCTAACTCTTTCAGCACCCTCGACAGTGAATGCCGAACACAACAGCGAAAAACCTGTAAAAAAAAAAGATAAAGTTCCTACTTACCGAGAACTTCCCGGCCGTTGCCTTGGTGACGCGTCCTTGGTGACGCGTCCTTGGTGACGCGCCTCTCTTGACATCGGGCCCCACCTCCCTGGATGACGCGGCAGTCCAAGTGACCGCTGCAGCCTGTGATTGGCTGCAGCCTGTGCTTGGCCTGTGATTGGCTGGAGCTGTCACTTGAACTGAAGTGTCATCCCGGGAGGTCGGACTGCAGGAAGGAGACAGGAGTAATCGGTAAGTTAGAACTTCGTTTTTTTACAGGTTCATGTATTTTGGGATCGCAAGTCACTGTCCATGGTGCTGAAACAGTTTAACTCTTTCAGCACCATGCACAGTGAATCTCTCCCGACGTCGCGGACCGGAAATTTTTTTGCCGGGTTCGGCCAAAACGAGTTTGGCCGAACCCGGTGAAGTTTGCCTCGGTTGTCGGGGTTCGCTCCTCGCAAAGACACTCCGTTTGGATGCTTGGAAACAGAAAAGCACGTGGTGCTTTTCTGTTTTCATTCATCCTTTTCACTGCTGTTGCGCGAATCACGCTCGTCCCACGGAAGTGCTTCCGTGTGGTGCGCGTGATTTTCACGCACCCATTGACTTCAATGGGTGCGTGATGCGCGAAATACGCAGAGTTATTGAACCTGTCGCGCTTTTTGCGCAGCAGACAAACGCTGCGCAAAAAGCACGGACTGTCTGTACTGCCCCATAGACTTGTATTGGTCCATGCGTGCCGCGTGAAAACCACGCAGCCCGCACGGACCGAATACACGCTCGTGTGAATCCCCCCTTAATCTGCATCAAAAAAACACTAGCAGTTTTCAAAAGTAACATTCATTTTTTATGGCGTTTTTAGTGGCGTTTTTTTGTGGGGTCTTTAGGCTGTGTTCACACGGAGTTTTTTGCAGGAGGAAAATTCCTCCTGCAAAAACTGCTCCAGTAGGTTTTTGCACAGTGGTTTGACAAAAACTCGTCAAAACACTCGTCGAGGGTTTTTTTTCCTCTTTCTGACTCATTGAAATGGGGTTTTGGAGGAGGAAACCGCCTCAAGATGGGTCATGTTGCTTCTTTTTACCACGACGAGTTTTTTTTACTCGTGGAAAAAAAACTCGTCTGCCTCCCATTGAAATCAATGGGAGGCATTTTCGGGCGGTTTTTGAGGAGTTTTTTGGTGTGGTTTCTGCCTCAAAAAACTCGTCAAAAAACTCCGTGTGAACAGGGCCTTAGTGTTATTTTGTACATGTTTTTTTCCTGGCGTTTTTGAGGTCCTATAGAGAAGTTTATGGGAAAACCACCTGTAGTCTATGAGACCAATTGCTTGGCTTTCTGAAAAAAGCCTATCAGAAATGAAGCAGCTCAGCGTTCACCCGTTTTAGCGATCGGTGGGGATCCCAGTGCTCAGATCTCCACTGATCAAAACTTCTGACATGTCAGAAAGTTTTTTATTTTTTAAAGGTTAACAAGTAAAGTGCCACACTAGTTAACTTAGATCACCAAATCCCACACCAACAGCTCCTCACTTTGAACTACCACGAGTCTCCACCTTTTTAGGCCCCCTACACACGTTTTCGTTTTTTAGCTTAAAAACGCACATAGAAACACCATGAGAGTTGCAGAAAAATTAGCACATAAAGGACACAAGCAGTTACGTTTTTTCTATTGGGGGAAGTCCTCAAAATGCCAACACATGAAGCATGCTGTGTTTTGAAAAAAACGTCACCAAGATCCAATTCACAAAAAAAATAAATACGCAAAGTGTGTTGATAACTTCATATACTCTTATTGACTAACAGCAAATATCTGTTCACAGCATTTTTGCCTAAGAAAAAGCGCTTGAAAACAATCACTAAAAATTGCACCGAAAACAAAAATTTATGAAGACCTCTACGCCAGTTTTTTGGCATAGAGAAGTTAAAATTTGCACAAAAACATTATTTTTGCTCAAAAATGTTGTAATTTTTCTAATTTTACGGCGCGTTTGACGCTTTACAAAAAAAAGGGTCTGGGCTTAGCAAGAGGAGCGGGGCCACTACAGGCTGATACATTTACTATAATTTATGTCAGTAAATTATAGCGCAAATCTATTGCAGCTCATAGTTGGGAGTAGATTTGTTTTTCTAGCACAAAGATGGCCAGAGATGTGCCTAATTTATTAAGAGGCAGGGGCCACTTAATAAATTAGGCTCCTCTTAGTCCAACTTTCTTCAGATTTAGAATGGCGTATGAAACGCTAGTTTTATTCAATTGCCCTCAATGTGTGCACCTAGCCTTACAGTTGGGCTATTGATCAGAAAATCAAGGACCACTGTTAATTGTGGGAGGTTACTCCATATGTCCCTAGACAAAATACTAAACTTGTTCTTAACCAAAAAGGGAATATCAGGGGCACAACTATAGGGGATCCAGAGGAAGCAGTCGTACTTGGGTCTAGGGCCTGAGGGGGTCCAATGGACTACTATTGTTTATTATCTGTATTGTGAAACCACTGTGTGCATTATCCTTGCATTGTGATGCTGTGTTTAATATCCCTGTGCTGTTACACCGCTGTGGTTCTCAACCATTAGCTGTGATATCACTATGATTATTATGTTTTGTGACATCACTGTGTACATTATTACCATACTGTGACATCACTGTGTGCTATATCCCATTATACTGACTTCCCAGGGTTTATTATCCATGTACTGTGACATCACTTTGTGCATTATCCCTGCACTGTGACATCAATGCAACTATTATTCTTGTTCTGTTACTTCAGTTTAGCTATTGCATATAGCGTATGCTGTGACATGATTGACTTTATTATACCTGTGTGGAAATACCACTGTTTAATATTTCTGTATTGTAACATCCCTGTGTTTATTATCCATGTACTGTGATTTAATTGTGTTAACTATACCCGTGCGTTATCCAGGCTATGTGACATACTGTAACTGTAAGAATTATTCCTACCCAGTAACATTACTGCGTGCATTATCAAATACACTATCTGGCCAAAAGTATGTGGACAACTGACCTACTGTATATGAGCACGTTGAACATCCCATTCTAAAACCATAGTCGTTATTATGAGAATTTGTGCCTATTCAAACAAGAGAGCATCTGTAAGGTCAGGCACTAATGTGAACAAGAATGTCTGGCTTTCAATCAGATGTACGATAGGTTTTAAGTCAGGGCTCTGTGCAAGCCACTCAAGTTCCTCCACATCAAACTCGCCAGACCAATGTTGGAAGCATACAATTGTCAAGAATGTCTTTGTATGTTGTAGCATTAGCTTTACCCTTCACTGAAAATATGGGTCCTAGACCAAACCCTGAAAAACCAACTCGGAACATTATCCCTTCACCACCAAATATTAGGGTATGTGCACACGTAGTGACCAAAAACGTCTGAAAATACGGAGCTGTTTTCAAGGGAAAACAGCCCCTGATTTTCAGACGTTTTTTGAGCAACTCGCGCTTTTCACTGCGTTTTTCGCAGCGTTTTCGCTGCATTTTTTACGTCCGTTTTTGGAGCTGTATTCATTGGAGTCTATGAGAAAACGGCTCCAAAAACGTCCAAAGAAGTGTCCTGCACTTCTTTTGACGAGGCTGTATTTTTATGCGTCGTCGTTTGACAGCTGTCAAATGACGATGCGTAAATGACAGGTCGTCGGCACAGTACGTCGGCAAACCCATTCAAATGAATGGGCAGATGTTTGCCGACGTATTGTAGCCTTATTTTCAGGCGTAAAACGAGGCATAATACGCCTCGTTTACGTCTGAAAATAGGTCGTGTGAACCCAGCCTTACAGTCTGCACTTTACATTCCGGTGGGTAGCTTTCTTCTGGCATCCGCCAAACCCAGATTCATCGATCAGACTGCCAGATTGTGAAAAGTGATTAATCATTTCAGATTACATCTATTCACCGCTCCAGTGTCCGGTGGCGGCATACTTTACACCACTTCAGCTTGTGCTTGGCATTGTACTTTGTGATCTTAGGTTTGTTTGCAGCTGCTCGACCTTAGAAACCCATTTCATGAAGCTCGTAAAGCACAGTTCTTATGCTGATGTCTCTACTGATGTCTCTACGCACCTAAACACTCATCGGCACCACTGCGAGATTGCTTGGTCTACTGCTTCGTGGCATAGCTGTTGTTACTCCTGGATGCTTCCACTTCATAATAATATAACTTACAGTTGATGGGGCAGGTCTAGCAGAGGAGAAATTTCAAACCTTATAAAGGTGGCATCCTATGACAGTGCCACGTTTAAAGTCACTGAGCCTTTCAGTACGACCCAAACTTTTAGTTCGATTTCTCTATGGAAATTGCATGGCTGTGGACATGATTTTATGTACCTGTTTGGACTTGGTGCAGCTGAACCATCTGAACTCATTAATTAGGAGGGGTGTGCACATATTCTTATTTAAAACCTCAATATTGAAAAGTGAGCACCTTCTCATAATATAGCAACCAAGTATATTACTGCTATGGATAATAACTCTTTCCATTACAATCTGATTCCGTTCTTTAGTCATATAGCTATACGTCTGTGTCCATACATGTAGTTATTTCAAATATATATTTATATCTCCCCCAAATACTATACATAATACATCTGTAGATATAAAAAGACAAATGCCATTGGAAGCATGGGGCTTTCCTGTAAAGCATGCGTAATTCATAGTCAAATAAACTGCCACAGGTAATTGTGTAACACAGATAACATCAAGAAGGGAAATACAGAACTATTCTCTATCCTATACTGCACTTCATGCTGTTCCATAGAATGCACCGGAAAAAAACCCAACATAAATTAGTAACAGATTAGTAACAGGGAACAGACAATTTCTGTATACTCCACAGTTATACAATGGCGTCAAAGTAAAACAGAGCAAATGAGGAATTCATTGTTTTATGAATTGTAAGGGCTTGTCCACACGTAACGGAATTGCTTCAGAAAATTTCTGCAGTATTTCTGTTAAAACTAAGAGACATTCCACTGTGAAAAACCACACCATTTCCTCCGGTTTTTACTGTAGAAAATGGTGCCGATTTTTTTGCGTTTTTTTTTAATTCTAGGATATGGTGACATCTCCTCTGAAAAAACAGCAATTGAGTCCACTTTCCGCAGCAAGAATTGACTCGCTGCGGTAGAAAAATATGCATCGCAGGTGAATTTCTGTGGATGAAATTAGTTAAATCTCACCCATTTTGCTGATACTGTATTCTGCTGCGTATTTGCCGACCGCATTTCCGGATGGAAAATACGCAGCAATTCCATTACGTGTGGACAAGCCCTAAAAGAGATAAAAAATATTCCCAGTCATCACAATTTTCAGTGGATGTGATAATAAAATTTTAGAAACATATAGCACACAGCTGATAACAGAAAATAGTCATAACGTGATGAAATATGAGCTCGGTCCAGCTTGTATGTGTGCAGACACTTCTGCTGGCTCTGGGCAGCGCATACTACACTTCAAGGACACTATAAGGTTGCATACTACTGGAGGGAAGAGTGAGTGTTACCAGCAAGTAATGAATAATAGTTTACAGCCGAGTATTTCTTTACTAATTGATTGGTGATTGACGAGCGGCGGATTAATTAGCTCCCCTTAACGGTATTGTCACATTCTTTGTGTGTTTTGGCTATTGCAGTAATTAACACATTCAGCAGTTACATTGTAGTAAATGGGATTCACACAATGCAAAAATAATTTTTCCCTAAACCCACAGCATTCCCTATCGATTGCATTTTTGTTGCCGAGTTGTTTTTCCCCCATTGAAACATGTTAGAGTTTAAAAAAACAGTAAAAGCTGCAATCATGTGCAGCACCGTAGTGCGTTTTTCAATATAAGAAGGTCTAGGAATGTTTTCCTAGAACTACTTCTTTAAAAAAAAAAGACCAGAATCACGGCAAAATCATGGCAAAAATTGCATCACAATACACGGATGTCCATTTGCCTACTGGGAGAGAAACTTCTTCGGATGAATTCATCGCATTGCAATCCATGAAAAATTAGATGCTATTAGAAATTATTCTTTTGAATCCCATTGTAGGGTTTTGTACCCATGGTTTTCCTCCTCCCACGCACCTTATTTCCAATATTGTATAACATTCTACGAATACTCATCTTGCGGACTGGTTTCATCAGCCTTATCTTAGCAGATTTGCATAGTACTTTTCATTCGTATTATATGAGGCTTTGTGACTTTTACTATCGTATATGTTATTGGCTCTTGTTATAATTACCCAATTGTATCATAATGTATCTTTTACCTCTGTTTCCCTTTCTCTTCACTTTGCTTTTAACCCTTTACTCCACCACCCCCTGCGTGGAGTTTGATTATTTCGCCATTGTATATCCTGTTTTTTGTATAATTCCAATAAATACCTTTTTCACTAGACAGGCGTCTATATATTAGTGCAGCTTAAATATACCCTAAGGTTATGTTCACAGAGGGCGGATATGCTGCGTTATAGTACACAGTGTATCCATTTTGGAGCCTGCAGTGAATTTCGGAAGAAAAACTGCATCAAATTGTGGTGCAGTTTTTCAAGCGGAATGTCCACTGCGGGAAAAAGCATGTTACAAAAAAAACAAAAGCTATATTTACCCATAGTCATGGTGACGCGTTCCTCTGATGTCCTGAAGCCTGGCCTCCTGGGATGACGTTTCATCCCATGTGACCTCTGCAGCCTGTAATTGGCTGCAGCAGTTACATGGGATGAAACATCATCCCAAGAGACCGGGCTGCAAGACATCAGAAAGACGCACCACCATAACTATGGGTAAATATAGGCTTTTTTTCCTTCTGAGTTGCAATTTTGCGGTGGAATTGCAGCTTTTCAGCCGCAAAAATCGCAACATCTGCTATTTGTTACGGGTTTTACCTCCCCCATTGAATTCAATGGAGAGATCAACAGAGAGCCAGCGATTTTGGAGCATAAATTGACATGCTGCGGATTAAAAAAACGGACCGCATGTCAATTTATCAATGTTTTTTCGGATGGTTTTGTACGCAGCGTGTTGATGAGATTTGTTCAAATCTCAACCACTCTACTGCTACTGTATTACACTGCAGATTTTTGGCAATTAAATCTGTTACGGAATATCTGCAATGCTTACGCTACGTGTGGACATAGCATAATCAGGGTCGGACTGGCCCTCCAGAGAACAAGGGGATCCTTCAGTGGGCTGAGGCTTTAATACAATAATGGGCCTTAAAGGTCCAGCAAAAGACATTCCCATCTGGAGCCAATCACTTTCCACTAGGTTCTACTTTTAATGGGATGATTCACAAATTACCTATTAGAATTTGTTGATGATATGTCCTGTGTGTACAACGATAACAACAAGGACTATGATGGAATGAATAGTTGACATGTACATGATCTATATAGATGGGGCATGGGCCCTCAGAATCATCTTCTCTGGTGGGCTCAAGGAACCCCAGTCCGACGCTGACCCTTCGGCAACACTGTGGCTGGGGATTAGGGATTCCGCTCGGCAACACTGTGGCCAGGGATTAGGGATTCCGCTCCTACAGGGAGCAAAAAAATATCCTCCTTCTCCTCACATGTACTTCGAACTGTGAGGAGGAGAAGAGAGTGAGTGAGCGGCAGAAAGCACGGCCATCACTGGGATCACATCCAAGTGGCAGCCGTGCTTTACATGGCCCTATAGACGTCTATGGGAGCCGTGCGGCCAGGAGAACGGCCCAAAATAGCACATGTACCATTTTTTGATGGCCCAGTTTAGTAGGCTGTCAAAAGAATAGGCTGTGTGAATAGCCCCATTTGGGGTCTATTGTGCCTACTGCGGCCGCGTGCCAGCCGTTCAAAAAACGTCCGTCACATGGCCCGAAAATCCCTGTCGTTTGAATAGGGCTTAAAAGTTCTAGATTACTAGGTGCAATAACCACTCAATAGCCATCAAAATTTCTAATGCTAGAGCCAAGAGGGGGTGTTCACAGTATATAAAACAGCACATCACTGATTGGTTAAAAGGGATCACGTGAACGCATCAATGGTATATTTCCTGCCATTGATGCATCCTCTATCATGAAGAGAATGCACTATTTCATATACTGTACATTAGGGGGAATTTATTAAGACTGCAATTTTATACGTCTTAAACTGAACTGCGCCGGAGTAAAATGCACCTCTTCATAAATAGCAGGCAGAGACTTATTCTGTAATTAACACAAAATTCTGGCGTAAATTATAGTACATCTGTGGGAGACCATGCCCCCTCCTGCTAAACACTGGCTACTTTTCTCGCTACTGGAGAAGCATAAGATGGCACAAAGAAAAAAAAAATTTGTGCAAATATGTACTGCGCCATAATTTATGTATTTTTATTTGCACAAAAGTGGCATTAAGCTGTTAATAAATTCCTCCCATTGTGCACTATTTGCCAGATAAGGGTTTGTCCTGTCTGGACAACTCCTGTCCATATGCCCTATTAGGGAATATGACCATGATAGAGGAAGTCCATTTCTTCAGAACCTTCTTCTATGAAATCGAGCAGAGATCTGCTGGATACAGAATCTTCCTGTCTGGCGGACCCGGCACAATCATATTCAATATCACCTGAATATGAGCCACTCAATACTTCATTGGATGGCTGCACAGAGCTTTTCCGTGTGTTATTAGATAGCCACTGGGAATTAGAGAAGCTCAACCCATTGCGATAAGTTGACCACCAGGGTGGCTTCAATCTAAGATGGGGTTATCCAGTTGGGACAATATAAAAATGCATGTCCCTGGTGCTGTGTCTAAAATGAGAAACAGAAACTAGGAGACGTATACTTCCTAATGAATAATTAATACTAATGCTAATACCCAGTTTTCTATGAAAACTAACATGTGGACCAGTATTTTTAACATACAACTACAGATCTGAAGATAATGACAAAAAATATCTCCGACTTTTATAGTTCATTTTTTCAATTCACCAAATATTCTTTCCAATTTCTCAGAAAAATATTATGTAAATGTCTGTGAAGAGGCCACATAAAAGCTCAGCTGAACATCAAGAGTATGTCAAGTAGTGCCAAGGACATTTCACTCTTATCTTGCATACCTGGATACCATGTGGAATTCTTTCTAAAGGATATAATTAAATGTTCTGATAAGCACAGTGTTTCCGAGAAATTACTACAAGATGGGAAAACATAAAGAAAGGAACTTGGGCAAAAATAATTCACATTATACGGTTTTTGAGGGGGCTATAGAGCCAATAGCCGTCCATTTGACCACCGAGAAATGTTAAGTGTATCTGACAGGAGTAACATGGGCACTACAACTTCATTTTAAGGATTGACAGGGTTCACAGTGGTCAGACCTTTGCTGCAGGCATTGATGGTATATCCTGGTGATATGCCACCAATATCTAAACTGAGACAACGCCTTTAAAACAGGAGTGTAAACTAAACAAGACTATGGTAACGGTTTTCTTTTGGGCGGTGTATTCTCCCCTAGAAGCATTGCTTAAGGGAAAAAAATTCTCTAACTCTTCTAAATCTTTTTTTGCTCTGTTTTGGCTTGCAAAATCAAGTGGTTTGTATATCAAGTGGAGTTACTAAACTGGAGTTAAAAAGAGGAGTTAAAGCCCCTGTAAGTACTCTTCTTTTCTTTTACTTTAACAATTGTTCACAGTTTTTTTGTAACTGGGATAATGGATAGCAAGTATGCACAATTGGAGCAGGAGTTCTAGGGTGAATACCTCTGTGGCAGATGTGAGCATGTTCTTCACCTGGAAGCTGGCATTAGAGATCTGGAGGAGCAAAATGCAACAATGAGGGCAATAGACAATCTTGAGGGAAGCATGCTGCTCACAGAGCAAGCAGTTAGTGGGGAAGAACTAGAGGGTGAGCAGGATCAGACAAGTAGCTGGGTCAATGTAGTTAGGGGAAGTAGAAAGGGAACCAAGAAAAGGAAGGCCAATCCTGTTTCTGATATTCCAAGCAAAATTGCCAAGTTGGGTGATAATGCGAAGGTGTCGGTCTCAGAAATGGCAGCCCTAGTAGATACCGATCTTCCTAACAGCCGGGAGAACAGCCCAGCTAGTAGTCGGCGGAATGGTAATGCAGGTAAGGCAAGACAATTGGTAGTTGTAGGGGATTCTATAATCAGGAAGATAGATAGAATAATTTGTCGCCAAGACCGCCTCAACTGAATGGTTTGTGGTCTCCCTGGTGCCAGGGTTCGGCATGTGATAGAACGGGCGGATAAATTACTGGGAGGGGCTGGTGATGATCCAGCTGTCGTGGTCCACGTAGGTACCAATGACAGAATAAATGGTAGGTGAAGGAGCCTTAAGAATAATTTTAAAGAACTAGGCTACAAGCTGAAGGGAAGGACCTCCAAGGTTGTATTCTCAGGAATACTGCCTGTGCCATTCGCATCACAGGACAGACAGCGAGAGCTCAGGGAGTTAAATGCATGGCTTAAGTTTTGGTGTAGAGGAGAAAGCTCTGGGTTCCTAGAGCACTGGGCTCAATTTTCATTGGGGGTACAAACTGTATTCTGCAGATGATTTGCACCTAAATGGAAGGGGGTCTGCTGTGCTGGGGAGATCATTCTAGCTGGGGTGGCGGAGTATTTAAACTAGGGCTGTGGAGGGAGGTCAATGTAGAAAATAAAGGAGTAGTCAGGTTAGAGAGGGGTCAGACTATATTGGTGGGGGGAGAAATAGACTGTGGGGAGAGGACTAGACAACAGGATAGGGAGATCCTTTTGTTACAAAACAGCAATGAAAATAAAAATGCCCTAATAATGTAAAATAATCACATTTCTGAAACTAACAGTGAAAAAAATTAAAGGCAGGTTAAAGTGTTTGTTCACAAATCCCAGAATGCTAGCAAGCAAAATAGGGGAGCTGGAGGCCTTGGTACTGGAAGAAAATATAGATATAGTTGGTGTTGCTGAAATATGGCTAGACTCTTCACATGACAGGGCTGTAAATCTACTGGGTTTTACACTACTTCGGAAAGACAGGACAAATAGGAAAGGTGGTGGTGTATGTCTGTATGTGAGAAATGATATGAAGGCGAGTGTGAAAGAGACAATAGTGGGTGAATACTGTGAGGAGGTTGAAACCTTGTGGGTGGAATTAAAAAGGGAGGTAAACACTGAAACAATTACTTTTGGTGTAATCTATAGACCCCCCAATATAACTGAAGATAGAAGGTCAAATATATAAACAAATGGAGCAGGCTGCACAGGGGGGTACTGTAGTGATAATGGGAGATTTTAATTACCGAGATAATTGGTGTCATGGTTCGGTTTCAACTTCAAAGGGGAGAAATTTCCTCAACCTGTTGCAGGAAAATGTTATGGGCCAGTTTGTGGAAGACCCGACTAGAGGTGAAGCTCTGATTGAAATGGTAATTTCTAATAATGCAGAGCTTGTTGGGGATGTCTATGTTCGTGAAAACTTCGGTAACAGTGATCACAATATAGTTACATTTTACCTATACTGTAAAAAACAAACACAGGCTGGGAGGGCAAAAACACTTAATTTTAAGAAGGCCAATTTCCCCAGGATGAGGGCTGATATCGACTGGGAAAAACTAATGTCAAATAATGGTAAAAAATCATAAATTGGAGATTTTCAAATGTACTTTGGGTAATTATAGTGCAAAGTTTAATCCTATAGGTAACAAGTATAAACGATTAAAATTAAAACCCACATAGCTTACACCTTCTGTGCAGGTAATGACAAAAAAAGGGCATTTGAAAAATACAAATCTGAGGGTACAGCTGTAGCCTTTTTAAGTTATAAAGAGCTTAATAAAATCTGTAAAAAGCGAATAAAATCATCAAAAATACAAAATGAATGGCGGTGGCCAAGGATAGTAAAACAAATCCCCAAAAATTCTTCAAGTATATAAATGCAAAAAAGCCAAGGTCGGAACATGTAGGACCCCTAGATAGTGGTAATAGGGAGTTGGTAACAGGGGATCAAGAGAAGGTAAATTTACTAAATGGGTTCTTTAGCCGGGGGCGTATCTATGGGGGGGCAGGCGGGGCTTGTGCCCCGTGCGCAACTTATAGGGGAGCGCCAGCGCCACCTCCTCCTGCACTATAATTGTACCTGTGTCTATAGGACACAGGTACAATTAGAAGCAATGAATGGCCGGGTACGTTCCGTGCCCGGCCATTCAGCTCTTTTGTATAAGTGGTATCACGCTTCCGTCGCTGAAAGGCGCTGACTGACAGGGAACGTCATACTGCCCAGCCAATCAGCGCCTTTCATAGATGCTTCGTTAAACCCCCCAGGAGACCTGCGCAGAAGAGAGCAGATCTCCATTGCTGCCGGCCGGCGTGGGAGCGGGATTAAGGTGAGTTTGAATAGTTTGTTATTTTATTGTAATACAAAAGTATATATAGTGGTCCCAGTATATAACAAGTGGGGCTTTATCTATAAGAGGGCTTTATCTACGGGGGGGGGCTTTATCTACAGGGGGGTGCTCTATCTACAGGGGGGGCTATATCTACAGGGGGGCTATATACTGAGGTGGACTATCTATGGAGCACCATATACAGGGGTAGGCTATATCTACAGGGAGGCTATATACAGGGGTGGGCTATCTATGGAGCACTATATACAGGGGTGGGATATATCTACAGGGGGGCTATATACAGGGGTGGGCTATCTATGGAGCACTATATACAGGGGTGGGCTATCTATGGAGCACTATATACAGGGGTGGGCTATATCTACAGGGGGGCTATATACAGGGGTGGGCTATCTGTGGAGCACGATATACAGGTGTGGACTAAATGTGGAGCACTATATACAGGGGTGGACTATATGTGGAGTACTATATACAGGGGTGGGCTATATCTACAGGGGGCTATATACACGGGGGGGCTATAAACTAGGGCTGTGGAGGGAGGTCAATGTAGAAAATAAAGGAGTAGTCAGGTTAGAGAGGGGTCAGACTATATTGGTGGGGGGAGAAATAGACTGTGGGGAGAGGACTAGACAACAGGATAGGGAGATCCTTTTGTTACAAAACAGCAATGAAAATAAAAATGCCCTAATAATGTAAAATAATCACATTTCTGAAACTAACAGTGAAAAAAATTAAAGGCAGGTTAAAGTGTTTGTTCACAAATCCCAGAATGCTAGCAAGCAAAATAGGGGAGCTGGAGGCCTTGGTACTGGAAGAAAATATAGATATAGTTGGTGTTGCTGAAATATGGCTAGACTCTTCACATGACAGGGCTGTAAATCTACTGGGTTTTACACTACTTCGGAAAGACAGGACAAATAGGAAAGGTGGTGGTGTATGTCTGTATGTGAGAAATGATATGAAGGCGAGTGTGAAAGAGACAATAGTGGGTGAATACTGTGAGGAGGTTGAAACCTTGTGGGTGGAATTAAAAAGGGAGGTAAACACTGAAACAATTACTTTTGGTGTAATCTATAGACCCCCCAATATAACTGAAGATAGAAGGTCAAATATATAAACAAATGGAGCAGGCTGCACAGGGGGGTACTGTAGTGATAATGGGAGATTTTAATTACCGAGATAATTGGTGTCATGGTTCGGTTTCAACTTCAAAGGGGAGAAATTTCCTCAACCTGTTGCAGGAAAATGTTATGGGCCAGTTTGTGGAAGACCCGACTAGAGGTGAAGCTCTGATTGAAATGGTAATTTCTAATAATGCAGAGCTTGTTGGGGATGTCTATGTTCGTGAAAACTTCGGTAACAGTGATCACAATATAGTTACATTTTACCTATACTGTAAAAAACAAACACAGGCTGGGAGGGCAAAAACACTTAATTTTAAGAAGGCCAATTTCCCCAGGATGAGGGCTGATATCGACTGGGAAAAACTAATGTCAAATAATGGTAAAAAATCATAAATTGGAGATTTTCAAATGTACTTTGGGTAATTATAGTGCAAAGTTTAATCCTATAGGTAACAAGTATAAACGATTAAAATTAAAACCCACATAGCTTACACCTTCTGTGCAGGTAATGACAAAAAAAGGGCATTTGAAAAATACAAATCTGAGGGTACAGCTGTAGCCTTTTTAAGTTATAAAGAGCTTAATAAAATCTGTAAAAAGCGAATAAAATCATCAAAAATACAAAATGAATGGCGGTGGCCAAGGATAGTAAAACAAATCCCCAAAAATTCTTCAAGTATATAAATGCAAAAAAGCCAAGGTCGGAACATGTAGGACCCCTAGATAGTGGTAATAGGGAGTTGGTAACAGGGGATCAAGAGAAGGTAAATTTACTAAATGGGTTCTTTAGCCGGGGGCGTATCTATGGGGGGGCAGGCGGGGCTTGTGCCCCGTGCGCAACTTATAGGGGAGCGCCAGCGCCACCTCCTCCTGCACTATAATTGTACCTGTGTCTATAGGACACAGGTACAATTAGAAGCAATGAATGGCCGGGTACGTTCCGTGCCCGGCCATTCAGCTCTTTTGTATAAGTGGTATCACGCTTCCGTCGCTGAAAGGCGCTGACTGACAGGGAACGTCATACTGCCCAGCCAATCAGCGCCTTTCATAGATGCTTCGTTAAACCCCCCAGGAGACCTGCGCAGAAGAGAGCAGATCTCCATTGCTGCCGGCCGGCGTGGGAGCGGGATTAAGGTGAGTTTGAATAGTTTGTTATTTTATTGTAATACAAAAGTATATATAGTGGTCCCAGTATATAACAAGTGGGGCTTTATCTATAAGAGGGCTTTATCTACGGGGGGGGGGGCTTTATCTACAGGGGGGTGCTCTATCTACAGGGGGGGCTATATCTACAGGGGGGCTATATACTGAGGTGGACTATCTATGGAGCACCATATACAGGGGTAGGCTATATCTACAGGGAGGCTATATACAGGGGTGGGCTATCTATGGAGCACTATATACAGGGGTGGGATATATCTACAGGGGGGCTATATACAGGGGTGGGCTATCTATGGAGCACTATATACAGGGGTGGGCTATCTATGGAGCACTATATACAGGGGTGGGCTATATCTACAGGGGGGCTATATACAGGGGTGGGCTATCTGTGGAGCACGATATACAGGTGTGGACTAAATGTGGAGCACTATATACAGGGGTGGACTATATGTGGAGTACTATATACAGGGGTGGGCTATATCTACAGGGGGCTATATACACGGGGGGGGGCTATCTGTGGAGCACTATAGGGGAGCTATTTGTGGAACACTATATACAGGCGTGGGCTATATGGGGGCACTATATATGAGGGGCACTATCTACAGGGGGATCTAAGGCAGGCACTATCTACAGGGGGCACAGTGTGTGTGTGTGTGGGACACGGTGTATGGTGCTATTATAATTAGAGGTGCAGTGTATGGTGCTATTATATTTAGGGGCGTAGTGTGTGGTATAATGAGAACTTTATCTTTATTTACAGGTGTAGAAATGTTGGAAAAGTGAGAAGCTGAAGACAACTGAGCGGCAAACTGCAAAAATGGGCTGTGACCGGGAGAAGTCATCATAGAGGTCTGGACCGGATGGAGAAAAAGAACTAGAATCTGAGATGTCACTTAATGTAAATGTTCATTCTGTCTCTTATCAGTATTGTAGTCAGTGTATGATCTGCAGAGAGATGATGGTGGTATGATTATGATATGATTTATTTTTTTGTGAAACAGCATCTCCCAGCATATCCTTACCATTGTTCGGGCCATGCTGGGAACTGTAGTTTTACGCCGTACATACCTATACGGCAGGGGTTGCACTAGATTGAGCTGTATTTGTGCTGGTGTTGTATTTATGTGCTGAGCTTGGTTCTGGTGCTGTATATATGTCCTGAGCTTGGTTCTGGGGCTGTATTTATGTACTGAGCTTGGTTATGGTGTTGTGTATAGAACTATATTGCTTGTAAAATGTACAAATGTTTTTATGCTCGAGTTACATAAAAAGAAATGTGGAACAGAAATGACACATCATTGATTGGTAGAGAAAACAAACACGGCGAGGGGGAAGGAGATGTCAGGAAAGAGGTTGGGGGGGCGGCAAACTGAATCTTTGCCCCGGGTGCTGGAGAACCTATCTACGCCTCTGGTTTAGCTCTGTATATACAACCGAAGAAAGAGCAGCTGATGTAGCCTGTGACAGTGCTGTTAATATATCAGTTGATATACTGAATTGGATGAATGTAGATATAGTCCAAGCTAAATTAAATAAAATAAATGTACACAAGGCCCCGGGACCAGATGGGTCACACCCTAGAGTTCTTAAAGAGCTTAGTTCAGTTATTTCTGTCCCCCTCTTCATAATATTTATAGATTCTCTAGTGACTGGTATAGTGCCAAGGGACTGGCACAGGGCAAATGTGGTGCCTATTTTCAAAAAGAGCTCTAGGTCTTCCCCGGGTAATTATAGACCAGTAAGCTTAACATCCATCGTGGGAAAAAATTTTGAGGGGCTATTGAGGGACTATATACAGGATTATGTGCTGAAAAATAGTGTCACGAAGGGTCTGTGGACCCACTGGGCCGTACCGCCTTGGCGGTAAGGGAGCTGGCCAACATGGCGCAGGTCTGAGTCTATAGGATATAGGGTACCTGTGGCAGCACGGACAGTAGCTTGGCAGGAACTAGGCAGTAGGTGGACGTCAGGTGTGGGGAAGCAGACAAGCGTGGTATCCAGAACAGCACGACTATAGCAAGCACGGCACTAGATCAGGATACAGGTTACAGGAACAGGAAATACTGGGAGCAGGAAACACTAGGGGACCATTTGCATAGACAGACTAAGGAAACACAACAACGCTCAGAAATAGAACTAGGGGGCTGGACCCCTCTTATAGTCCAGGGTACTCACGGGTCAAAGTTCGTCCATGAGGTCCAGTGTGCGCGCTGCCCCTTTAAGAGCAGGCACGAGCGTGCGCGCACACCCTACGGGATCCGGCAGAGGTGAGTGGACGCGAGCGCTGGCGTCTCCTGAGGAGGAGGCTGGGGCCAGCACTTGCCGACTCGTGGCTGCAGCTGTCAGGGGGAGGTTGGAGCTGACAGCCCGCAGCCACGGACATTACAAATAGTATTATATATATATATATATATATTTTTTTTTTTTTTATGAAGAGGTGAGCAAAAGCCTAGACAGAGGGGCTGTAGTGGATATAGTATTTTTGGACTTTGCAAAGGCATTTGACACTGTCCCTCATAGACGTCTAATGGGTAAATTAAGAACTCTAGGTTTAGAAAGTAGAGTTTGTAATTGGATGGAGAATTGGCTCAAGGACCGTATCCAGAGACTTGTGGTCAATGATTCCTACTCTGAATGGTCCCCGGTTATAAGTGGTGTACCCCAGGGTTCCGTGCTGGGACCACTATTATTCAACTTATTTATTAATGATATAGAGGATGGAATTAATAACAATATTTCTATTTTTGCAGATGACACCAAGCTATGTAGTAATGTTCAGTCTATGGAAGGTGTTTGTGAATTGCAAGCGGATTTAAACAAACAGTTCTGGGCTCCAGTTCATAGAAAGCATGCCCTGAGGTGGAAAAAATACAAAGAAGAGCAACAAAGCTAATAAGGGGCATGGAGAATCTAAGTTATGAGGAAAGATTAAACACAACTTAGGGGGGACATGATTAACTTATATAAATATATTAATGGCACATACAAAAAATATGGTAAAATCCTGGTCCATGTAAAACCCCCTCAAAAAACAAGGGGGCCCAGCCTCCGTCTGGAGAAAAAAGGTTCAATCTGCAGAGGCGACAAGCCTTCTTTACTGTGAGAACTGTGAATCTATGGAATAGTCTACCGCAGGAGCTGGTCACAGTAGCTACAGTAGTTGGCTTTAAAAAAGGCTTAGATAATGTCCTGGAACAAAAAAATATAAGCTCCTATGTGTAGAAATTATTACCTTCAATTTTCCCATCCCTTGGTTGAACTTGATGGACATGTGTCTTTTTTCAACCGTATTAACTATTAACTATGTAACATGGCATCTGATGAAGCCTTTACGGCTCGGTACAAAAAGTCTCGCATGTCAGATGTAGAGATGAGCCCATCCTGGATAAACTGGGCTGGGCGTATACAAGTTTGGGGGGCACTAAAATGGAAAAGACAAAAATCCAATCAGAGATGCACTCACATGGTGCTACTGAGTATCCTACACTTATATTTGCATCATTACCTAATCCCCAATCTCCCAACCCTTCCCTTTCCACGTCCTGGTTTACCTATGCCCCAGGTGTTTTGAAAGTCTAAATTATCTTATTTTTTTTTCTTCTTTTTCGATAGCTCTGCATATAAAGGCTTATCATTTATTTTGTTTTTACTTAAAAAGTTTTTATGGAAATGAAATCCTAGGTGCTCACACTATGTAACATAGTTTTGAGAGTGTCTACAGTATGCAGCTGTGAGGAGGAAGCAGGAACACAGGCTACACGCTTTTCTGTACTAGTGCCTGTAAGGACAAGCTTTATATAGTAGACAGAAAAGTAAGCAGGCACTTGTTTATGTATCCTGTGTTACTGCTGCCTTCTCGAACGTACACCCAATAGCCTAATCAAGGTTTTAAAAAGAACAACTTAATAGTGAACCTGCCATCGATTTATAAAGAGCCTTTATAAGATGCTCAAGAACTTCAGCGAAAGCTATTGCTAATGACACCACTTCCCAGCATTACGGTCAAGAGGCATCGCACAGTCGTAACCATGGCATGTCTGTTGGTTGATTAGGCAGGAAGGAGCTGTTTACACTTGCTCTTGAACAGTGCACTGAACAGGAGTTTGGGGCACCGTGTAGCAGGTGCAAAAGCAACCACTGAAGTGCATTACCATGAGTATCTTACAGATGCTCTTTATTTATTGGGTCTTTCTGGTGACAGATTCTCTATAAATTGGCAGTGTCATTTAAACAAACTTTGCATAAATTAATAGTACAGGCGATTATAAGAAACTTTGTAATATATCTTATCAGAGTAACCAGCCTCTTTCTGTACTTATCTGGTTGTTTTCCTGCTCCCCCTCCCTCAGTTGAAATGACTTTCACTCTGAAAATTTAGCTCTATCCATCCCGAGTCGGGCTGCAGCTCACATGTATCAGATTACACATGTCTATGGTGAGGGACGGGGGAAAAGTGTGCAGGAAGTACAGGAGATAAGAGCAGATCGATAGGCATAGTGTTATGTAAATGCAAGTGGAACGATATCTCAAGGCTGCAGGAGTCTGCTGGGAGAGAGCATGCACGTAAACCCGCAACCTCTAATCTGTAACCACTCTGGTCGACAGAGTCTAAGGCTACTCTAAGGTATTCGCCAGAGCTGACCGCAAGGTGAGATGGACTTTGCTGCTTAGAACCCAAGTTGTCTTAACTGAGTGTAGTTTTGGAAAAGAGGTGCAAAGAGGCAAACCTGAACTGAAAACCAGACAGCCAGTAGATTAACTGAAAGTCTAGAAACGGAGTAGAGGTAATCAGGAAAGCCACGGTTAAAACCAGTCGGGAGTGGATATTTAGAATCGGTAGGCGGAGGGTTAATGAGAGACAAGCCAAGGTCAGTATACACGAGGTCCAGAAATCAGAAATTCAAGAGCAGTCAGGAGCTTGATCAGGAACCAGGAAGATTCACAAGCAAAGACAGATGGGAAAAAATAGGTATAAATACAAGCCCACAGCGGATTGGCAGAAAGACAGAGAAGGGAGATAGGCTCAAAGCAAAAGAAGAACCGCCCAGAAGCTAGACGGATTGTCATAGCGACCTTAAAGGAAAAGGTGTTTTCCCAGCACATAGAAGCTTTCTATCAGAACCAAAGAACTTTATTCACATCCGTACAGGTCAGTACTTCTCTAGATATGTCCTGAATGATCCTGGAGCTGTTTCTGAGTGAGAGAGAAGGTTGGGGAGCAGATTCTCCTCTTCTTACTGTGTGTAGTGTATGGTAACTAGTCTCCACCCCGCAGCTCAGAGAGAAATGCAAACTACAGATATAGCATGCAGAGGGGAAAACTGCTAAAAATTGCAAAATCAAAGTCATATAATGGCCAGAAATAGTGCTACTCCTCATGTACTCACACATGGTAGTTTATGCTGAAAATCAAATGAAACGACAGGTACGCTATACAGTGAAGGAAATAAGTATTTGATCCCTTGCTGATTTTGTAAGTTTTCCCACTGTCAAAGACATGAACAGTCTAGAATTTTTAGGCTAGGTTAATTTTATCAGTGAGAGATAGATTATATTTAAAAAAAAACAAACAGAAAACCACATTGTCAAAATTATATATATTTATTTGCATTGTGCACAGAGAAATAAGTATTTGATCCCCTACCAACCATTAAAAGTTCAGCCTCCTCCAGACCAGTTACACGCTCCAAATCAACTTGGTGCCTGCATTAAAGACAGCTGTCTTAAATGGTCACCTGTATAAAAGACTCCTGTCCACAGACTCAATTAATCAGTCTGACTCTAACCTCTACAACATGGGCAGGACCAAAGAGCTTTCTAAGGATGTCAGGGACAAGATCATAGAGGCTGGAATGGGCTACAAAACCATAAGTAAGACGCTGGATGAGAAGGAGACAACTGTTGGTGCAATCAGGGCCGCCATCAGGGGGGTATTAGGGGTAGTGGTGTGAGGGGCCCGGCCAAACCTAACTGAAAGGGGGGCCCGGCAACTGCCGCAACATTCTTTTGGTAGGAAAAAACGGGCCCCTGTAATGGGGCCCGTTTTTTTCACCAAAAGAATGTCATGAGCTGCTGCTGCTGCTGCTGCTGCGGGCCCCCTCCCCTCGTCATGGGGGGCCGTCAAACAGTCCGCCCGCAGCGCGCACCCGATCGCGCGCACAAGGAAACTCCCGCGCGTGCGCACTCGCGAGCGCGCACCCACGAACGCGCGCACCCACGAACGCCCGCACCCGCGAACGGCCGCGCGCGCACCCGCGAACGAAGCGCGCGCAGCCGCGGACACACATGGACAAAACTTACCTGGAGCCTGGCTGGAGGTGAAGGACTGGACGTCTGGACCGAAGACCTCGCCTGGAAGACATCGCCGGAAGAGGACTTGAGTGGGAGCAGCTCTTCTGACACGGTGAGTAAATTATCTCAAAGTGCTGTTTATGTATGGCCCTGTTCACACAGTATTTTGCAGGCAAAAAAAAATCTGCCTCAAAATTCCTTAAAGAATTTTGAGGCAGATTTTGACCTGCCCACACTATCTTGCCGCGTTTTTTTGCTGTGTTTTTTGCTCGCGGCGATTGAGGACAGCAGACAAAAAACGCAGTGAAAAATGCATTTTCTGCCTCCCATTGATTTCGATGGCAGGTCAGAGGCAGAACCGCGGCAAGAAAGGACGTGCTGCTTTTTCTTTTTTCCGCAACTGGCTCCCATTGATTTCAGATTAAATCAATGGTAGGCGGTTTTGGAAGTTGTTTGGTGCTGATTCTGACGCAGTGTCCGAGCCAATATCAAGGCCCAAAAACTCTGTGAACTGGGCCTTATTGTTAGGGCTTATTCAGACGAACGTGTAGTACATCCGTGCAACGTGCGTGATTTTCACGCGCCTGGCACGGACCTATGTTACTCTATGGGGCCGTTCAGACTGTCAGTGATTTTCACGCAGGGTGAGTCCGTGTGTCCGCTGCGTAAAACTCACGACATGTCCGATATTTGTGCATTGTTCGCGCATCACGCACCCATTGAAGTCAATGGGTGCGTGAAAATCACGCCCAGCACTTCCGCAGCCGTATAAACTATGAATGAAAACAGAAAAGCACCACGTGCTACAAACATACAAACAGAGTGTCATAATGATGGCGGCTGCGCGAAAATCACGCAGCCGCGCATCATACGCTGCTGACACACGGAGCTGTTATGGACCTTTTGCATGCACAAAACGCCACGTTTTTTGCGCGTGCAAAAAGCACATGCTCGTGTGAATCCGGCCTTAGGGTAAGAACACACTAGGCATGAACACTGCAGATTTTATGCAACACATTTTATTGTGGAAAATCCGTAGCGTATCACAGTCGCAGCAGAGGGGATGAGATTAGAACAAATCTAATCCACACGCTGCAAAAATAATGGACCTGCAGTGTGACTTTTGGCTTTTTAAGCCGCAGCATGTCAATGTATTCTGTGGGATCGCTGCTCCTCTGTTGCAGAAATGCTGCGGTTCTGCCGCAAAAATCACACATGAGAAGAAAAAAAGGTACTTTTTTAAATTGATAAAAAGTTTAGACTTGCCCCGGCCGTAGTCCTGGTGACGCGATCCTCTATTCTTAGCGCAGCCCCGCCTCCTGTCATGACGTTTCATCCCATGTGACTGCTGCAGCGGTCACATGGTCTACAGCGTCATCCCAGGAGGCGGGGCTACGTTCAGAAGAGAGAGACGCGTCACCAGAACTACGGCCGGGGCAAGTCTAAACTTTTTTTCCCTGCAGGATTCCCGCAGCGGACATGCCTCACCAAACCTGCGCCACTATTTGGTGCGGTTTTGCTGGCAGAATTCCCTGCGGCTACCGGGGCGGATAAGCTGTGTTGTTTTACTCAGCATATCCGCCTAGTGTGTCCCTTATGATGTCGCTCCTGGAGCTGCTGCCGGTCTCTAAATAGGCAGTTGGTCCAGTAGAATTTGGAATTATTTTTTTTTGGGAACCAGCTTAAAAAAATACAAAACTTTTGTGTTAGGGCCTGTTCACATCACCGTTCGTTTCCGTTCGCTTCCGTTCCGGGGTTCCGTCTGAGGTTTCTGTCGGGTGAACCCCGCAACGGAAAGTGAAAGTGACAGCACAGCTTCCGTTTCCATCACCATTAGCGCAGTCGACTGCGCTATTGATTCCGTCCAAAAACCAGCCGGAATGGTGACGAACGGAAACCATTAGCGATGTTTCCGTCACCATTGAGATCAATGGTGACTGAAACGGAAGCTGTGCTGTCACTTTCACTTTCCGTTGCGGGGTTCACCCGACAGAAACCTCAGACGGAACGGAAGCGAACGGTGATGTGAACAGGCCCTAACACAAAAGTTTTGTATTTTTTTAAGCTGGTTCACAAAAAAAAATAATTCCAAATTCTACTGAACCAACTGCCTATTTAGAGACCGGCAGCAGCTCCAGGAGCGACATCATAAGGGACACACTAGGCGGATATGCTGAGTAAAACTACACAGCTTATCCGCACCGGTAGCCGCAGGGAATTCTGCCAGCAAAACCGCACCAAATAGTGGCGCAGGTTTGGTGAGGCGTGTCCGCTGCGGGAATCCTGTAGGGAAAAAAAAGTTTAGACTTGCCCCGGCCGTAGTTTAGGTGACGCGTCTCTCTCTTCTGAACGTAGCCCCGCCTCCTGGGATGACGCTGTAGACCATGTGACCTGCAGCAGTCACATGGGATGAAACGTCATGACAGGAGGCCGAGCTGCGCTAAGAATAGAGGATCGCGTCACCAGGACTACGGCCGGGGCAAGTCTAAACTTTTTTATAAATTTTAAAAAGTGCCTTTTTTTTTTTTCTCGTGTGATTTTTGCGGCAGAACCGCGGCATTTCCGCATCAGAGGAGCAGCGATTCCACAGAATACATTGACACGCTGCGGCTTAAAAAGTCACACTGCAGGTCCATTATTTTTGCAGCGTGTGGATGAGATTTGTTTAAACCTCATCCACTCTGCTGCGACTGTGATACGCTGCGGATTATCCACAATAAAATGTGTTGCATAAAATCCGCAGCATTCATGCCTAGTGTGTTCCTACCCTAAGGCCGGATTTACACGAGCGTGTGCTTTTTGCACGCGCAAAAACGTGGCGTTTTGCGCTTGCAAAAGGTCCATAAGAGCTCCGTGTGTCAGCAGCGTATGATGCGTGGCTGCGTGATTTTCGCGCAGCCGCCATCATTATGACACTCTGTTTGTATGTTTGTAGCACGTGGTGTTTTTCTGTTTTCATTCATAGTTTATACGGCTGCGGAAGTGCTGGCCGTGATTTTCACGCACCCATTGACTTCAATGGGTGCGTGATGCGCGAACAATGCACAAATATCGGACATGTCGTGAGTTTTACGCAGCGGACACACGGACACACGCTGCGTGAAAATCACTGACAGTCTGAACGGCCCCATAGAGTAACATAGGTCCGTGCGAGGTGCGTGAAAATCACTGACAGTCTGAACGGCCCCATAGAGTAACATAGGTCCGTGCGAGGCACGTGAAAATCACGCGCGTTGCACGGATGTATTACACGTTCGTCTGAATAAGCCCTAACAATAAGGCCCAGTTCACAGAGTTTTTGGGCCTTGATATTGACCCGGACACTGCGTCAGAATCAGCACCAAAGAACTTCCAAAACCGCCTCCCATTGATTTAATCTGAAATCAATGGGAGCCAGTCGCGGAAAAAAGAAAAAGCAGCACGTCCTTTCTTGCCGCGGTTCCGCCTCTGACCTGCCATCGAAATCAATGGGAGGCAGAAAATGCATTTTTCGCTGCGTTTTCTGTCTGCTGTCCTCAATCGCCACAGGCAAAAAACGCGGCAAGATAGTGTTGGCAGGTCAAAATCTGCCTCAAAATTCGGTGCGCGGTTCCAGGCGGTCGCCGGTGCGCATGCGCGGGAGTTTGCGGGTGCGCGTGATCGGTCGCACGGGCGGCGGTGTTTGACGGCCCCCATGACGACCCCCATGCTACCCAGGGCCGCCATCAGGGGGGGTATTAGGGGTACTGATGTGAGAGGCCCGGCCAAACCTAATTGAAAGGGGGGCCCGCAGCTCATGACATTCTTTTGGTGAAAAAAACGGGCCCCATTGCAGGGGCCTGTTTTTTTTCTACCAAAGGCAAGTCGCGGCAGTTTGCCGGGCCCCCCTTTCAATTAGGTTTGGCCGGGCCTCTCACATCAGTACTCCTAATACCCCCCCCTGATGGCGGCCCTGGGTACCATGATATAGTGCTGGACGGAGTACCGTTAACAGGCGGTGCCACGGTAGGGGGGCCCCGAAAATTTAGCTGTAGGGGGCCCTGAAATTCCTGATGGCGGCCCTGGGTGCAATAGTAAGAAAATGGACGACATACAAAATGACTGTCAATCGACATCGATCTGGGGTTCCATGCAAAATCTCACCTCGTGGGGTATCCTTGATCCTGAGGAAGGTGAGAGCTCAGCCGAAAACTACACGGGGGAAACTTGTTAATGATCTCAAGGCAGCTGGGACCACATTCACCAAGAAAACCATTGGTAACACATTATGCCGTAATGGATTAAAATCCTGCAGTGCCCGCAAGGTCCCCCTGCTCAAGAAGGCACATGTACAGGCCCGTCTGAAGTTTGAAAATGAACATCTGGATGATTCTGAGAGTGATTGGGAGAAGGTGCTGTGGTCAGATGAGACTAAAATTTAGCTCTTTGGCATTAACTCAACTCGCCGTGTTTGGAGGAAGAGAAATGCTGCCTATGACCCAAAGAACACCGTCCCCACTGTCAAGCATGGAGGTGGAAACATTATGTTTTGGGGGTGTTTCTCTGCTAAGGGCACAGGACTACTTCATCGCATCAATGGGAGAATGGATGGAGCCATGTACTGTCAAATCCTGAGTGACAACCTCCTTCCCTCCACCAGGACATTAAAAATGGCTCGTGGCTGGGTCTTCCAGCACGACAATGACCCGAAACATACAGCCAAGGCAACAAAGGAGTGGCTCAAAAAGAAGCACATTAAGGTCATGGAGTGGCCTAGCCAGTCTCCAGACCTTAATCCCATCGAAAACTTATGGAGGGAGCTGAAGATCTGAGTTGCCAAGCGACAGCCTCGAAATCTTAATGATTTACAGATGATCTGCAAAGAGGAGTGGGCGAAAATTCCATCTAACATGTGTGCAAACCTCATCATCAACTACAAAAAACGTCTGACTGCTGTGCTTGCCAACAAGGGTTTTGCCACCAAGTATTAAGTCTTGTTTGCCAAAGGGATCAAATACTTATTTCTCTGTGCACAATGCAAATAAATATATATAATTTTGACTATGTGATTTTCTTTTTTTTTCTTTTTTTATATAATCTATCTCTCACTGGTAAAATTAACCTAGCCTAAAAATTCTAGACTGTTCATGTCTTTGACAGTGGGCAAACTTACAAAATCAGCAAGGGATCAAATACTTATTTCCTTCACTGTATATATTTATGCCACTATTTTGGACCAGCAATTCATTCACATTTATATTAGGCCAAAGAAATAATACAATTAGTTATAGAGTAGTACACTTTACCAGAAACATTTGTCTGTGTCTAAGTAGAGACATCTGCAGAGAAACATCCAGTGGATGTATCAACTTCAAGATCTGGCTGTTCACTTGCTGCTTAATATATCCCACCCCTTGACAGCTGCCATGAGATAATCAATGTTATTTACTTTAGGGTATGTTCACACGAGGGCGTCCGTAATGGCTGAAATTACGGGAATGTTTCAGCCTGAAAACATCCCCGTAATTTCAGCCCTACCGGCATGTGCAGGCGCTTGAACGCCGCGTCAATTACGGGCGTAATTGGCGCTGCTATTCATTGGAGTCAATGAATAATGGCTCCAATTACGGCCAAAGAAGTGACAGGTCACTTCTTTGACGCGGGCGTCTATTTACGCGCCGTCATTTGACAGCGGCGCGTAAATTACGCCTCGTGTGAACAAACGTCTGCCCATTGCTTTCAATGGGCAGATGTTTGTCAGCGCTATTGAGGCGCTATTTTCGGACGTAATTTGGGGCAAAAACGCACGAATTACGTCCGTCAATAGGCCGTGTGAACATACCCTAACTGTCAGTGGTTTTAATATTATGGTTGATCAGTGTATACCTTGAATAGATCACCACTAAGTCTTTGGTGGAGAAGTTCTTGGGTATAACTATAGATAAAGAGCATGGCTTCTAGAGAAGAATGCATGATTGTATCCCACTGCTGCGGTCACATCTCAATTAAGCAGCCAGCCAAACTAATAAGGGTTTTTTGCCTTCCTCTGGATCAAGTGGAATTTTTACAATGAACTACATAACTCTGTCATGCAAGTAGTGACCATTGGATTGTACCTTGGCCCTATTTTGCCTGCTCACTAACGTTACAAATGATTGTTATATAATATGCACACTTGCTAGTTTATAAACAAATACAGTCTATTTGTCTGTCACTGAGTCAATATAATATATGGAAAAGAAAGTTAATGGCTGGAACGACACTTCGCATGAACACATTAGCTTAATCATTTTGTTGATTCATTGCTGCACTTAGATAGCAGGAGCTACTTGAATTGGTATTAATATTAAAGCTATTTGATGGTATTGACATAATGCAGATGATTGTTCTGGCAAACATCTATACTTTATTTACTGCAGGCTTCTAGGACTGTTTGAATAGAATCAACCTCTTCTTACAAGTAGATACAGATATTATGACCAGACAATATTGATTACTGCAGTTGCTCAGTATAATTTACTGAGACGTGCACAGAGGTACGGCGGCATTTCGGTACAACATCTGTGATGTATTATAATCATTCAACACTTTTTCTTTTTAATTTGTTTACAGTTTTTTATGATATTGATTGAGATTTTCCATCAAAGTTTGTAAACCTAGAGTCGTCTACTAGTGCATGTGTCACCGTGTACATCTAGTCCTTGTTTGGTGTCATTGTTTCCATTCTCATGACATGTGGCATAGCCATGGCTACAGGAACAAGAATGATTGTTGTACTATATCGTTCAGTACAAATAAGATACACTGTCCTTTAATGCTGATCTAAAGGAGTTTTTGGCTTTGGACAATCCCTTTTTGTAAGAGGGGTCCCCCAACAATAAACTTATTACATAATGTACCTGCTGGGACCCCTAGTGATCAAATATCCCAGCAGCACCGCCACAAGGTAAATGACACATTAGTCAGTTATTAAAATCAGTTATCTGTTAGGCTATGTTCACATTGCAAATGTTCAGGCTGAAAAATACGACGCTGATTTCAAGAGAAAACAGTTTCTGAAAACCAGGAGTTTAAGGGCATGACCAGACGTGGCGTATTTTTTTCCGCCACTGTCCGCATCAATACCACACATAATCTGCGTTGCAGATTCTGTTGCGGCTCTGCCTAAAATGGGCATTAAATTGATGCGGACTAGCCGTTGCGTATTGAAGTGAAAGTACTTCCCTTCTCTCTATCAGTGCAGGTTAGAGAGAAGGGACAGCACTTTCCCTAGTAAAAGTAAAAGAAATTCATACTTACCCGGCCGTTGCCTTGGTGACGCGTCCCTCTCTTGACATCCAACCCGACCTCACTGGATGACGCCGCAGTCCATGTGACCGCTGCAGCCTGTGATTGGCCTGTGATTGGCTGCAGCCGTCACTTGGACTGAAACGTCATCCCGGGAGGCCGGATTGGAGGAAGAAGCAGGGAGTTCTCGGTAAGTAGGAACTTCTATTTTTTTTACAGGTTGATGTATATTGTGATCGGAAGTCACTGTCCAGGGTGCTGAAACAGTTACTGCCGATCGTTTAACTCTTTCAGCACCCTGGACAGTGACTATTTACTGATGTCGCCTAGCAACGCTCCCGTAATTACGGGTGCACACACGTAGTCACCCGTAATTATGGGAGCCCCATTGACTTCTATGGGCCTGCCCGTGCTGTAATAACGGGCCGTCATTACGGGCGTTTTTACGTTAGTGTGCATGGGGCTTCAGTCTGGCTGTAGACCTATAAATACATAGGTCCAGCCAGAATGAAGAAATGTCATGTTCGTAAAACAAATATGATATGCAGCATACATAACATCTGCAGACTTCATTGCAGAATTTTGACTCTCCATTGAAGTCAATGGAGAAATTCCGCAATGAGTCCGCAACAAGTCCACTACACGTCCGCAACAACCAGTGTATGCTGCGGACACCAAATTCTGCACCGCAGCCTATGGTCCGCAGCGGAGTTTTCCGCAACGTGTAAACGGAACTCACTAAAAAGCAGTGGAAAGAAATGGAGAAACGTGTACGCTGCGGATTTCCGCAGAGGACTGTCCGCAGCGGAATTCTAGAGCATTTCCGCCACGTCTGGTCATGCCCTTACTAGCTGCCCTCCAATGCTTTTTCGAATTTTGCACGTGTATTTGAAGCGTATTTTGTGCTGTATTTTCAGGGCGTTTTTTTAAAGTGCCAATGAGAAAGACAATGGAAAAACAAAGCTTGTAAAACGCTCCAAGAATTAATATGACCGTCGGCACAGAACATCGTAAAGCCCATTCAAATGAATGGGCAGATGTTTGCCGGCGCATTGGAGCCGTATTTTCTGACGTAATTCGAGGTTAAAACGTCCGAATTATGTTTGTAAATAGGGTGTGTGAACCCAGCCTTACCATTCGGGAATCTGGGAAAGTATGGTCGAAAACACTATGGCAGCTGTAATTGCAGCCAGTTACTGCTGTCTCTTTTTGAATTTCATAAGGAAGAACTATACAACTAAGACTAAATTCACACCGCGGATTACTGCCATTACAAAAAAGGATGAATGTTGTTTTTGCATATAGTTGTATTGAAAAGTGTAGTCGACTGCACTCTTTGGTACAGTTGGGGCTGTGACATTCTGGACACCATTTTGGCATACATTCAAACATTAAAGGCTATATACAACTTTTAAAGGAACATTTTTACAAAATAGTTTTTTAATGTTTTATGTCTTTTTAAACAACTTTTACCTTGACTTTTATTGTCTTTTTTTTTTTACTTTTTTACGATACAGCTTATATGTATTCTGTATAGGTAAAAGCTGTATCGTTCTAACTCAGCCAGTTCCCTCAGATCACCTGAACTAAAGCTCAGCTGAGTATGAGTCCTGCGTGTCTCTGACTCACAGGATCCACCTAATATCGATCACATCTAAGTTTTTAACTCAGATTTGATCATTATTAGCTGTATCCTGTGTATCGGAGACATGAGGAATCCACTTTCAGCCACACAATCATTTAAGCTGAACTGACGTAATCGTCTTTGACAGAGCAATACAGCTTCTTTGTATACAGGATAAATAGAAGCTGTATCTTTAAAGTACAATTTTTTTGAAAAAAGAATGTACAAAATGACACTGCATTAAAAGTACCTCGAAAAGTTACACTAACAACGCCATAAAAAAATGCATGCTACATCTTAGGCGTTTTTGATGCAGTTTAAATTGCCAGAAAAAATCTCCAGGTGAAGGAGGCCTTAATATGCTTTTGACAATCCCGATTTGTTAGTCTAACGTCACGCATGCCGAATTGCACCATCTTTTTGCCGTGTAGCTAATTACAACTCCACAAATGGTGCATTTTACCATCGTTTCGCGATATGGTTTGTGGTCGAACGGCTTCCACCAGCCGAAACAAATTTCCTAATACGGTATTTCAAAATGGGTTTTCTAAACCAGGCAACCAGTTTAGGGTGAGGACATATGTAGCAGCTTTCATATGCAGCCGAAAATCAAGTCCACGTGCGGTGGGTAGCACAATTTTGCAGTTTAACTCGCAAAACTACGTAGCCGTTAACATTGTGATTGGGAATATTAACTCACAATTTGAAATCCGCGCTCACCTCATGTGGGTGTGGTTTTCGCCCTTTTGCGGATGCCACTACATGGGTCCTTACCCTATGGTCACTTTCAAAAGCAATTATTTGTAAAATTCCATAATACAAACCTGAAATAGGAGCATATTAGGCCTTTTTCACGTGCCAGTATTTTGGTCAATAATTTGCACAAGTATTTAGAAGCAAAAACCAGGATTGGAACCTACACAGAGGAAAAGTATAATGGAAAGATTTGTACTTCTTCTGTGTTTGGTTCCACTCCTAGTTTTGGCTTCAAAACACTGAAGCAAAATACTGAACTTTATACTGCCATGCTAAAGTGGACTTATGGATGATATTGCATCAGTGGGTCATCAGTATTACAGATCCGTAATACAGAAGACAGCCCCTTTAAAAAAAAACAGATGTAATATGGATACAATATTGCGAATGCAATACAGATCACAAACTGACCAAAAAAGGATGTATCTGTATTTTAATCACTCTCCATAGACTTCAATGGCTGTTTTCCATCCGCAGTACAAATAAAACTAACGCATGCTGCGTTTTTAAAATATGCGCGTATTTTATATGCCTATGTGAATAGCTTCATTGATTAACATTAGCTCTGTTTTACTGACATTAAAAAAACTAATGAAATATTGCTGAAAAATATGTTTATGTAAAAGCAGCCAAAATCTATTCTAATCTGCTACAGTAAATTAACACCTTCCTATGAATTGCAAAACATGGACTAGAACTGAACTAGAATGGCTGTAAAGTAGGGCGACCAAGGTAAATAAGGGAACGGGCGGATTGCAGTACCGAGAAAGGATCTCAAACTTGGGGCTATTCAGTTTAGAAAAAAGACGACTTAGTGGCGATCTAATTACAATGTACAAATATATAATTGGACAGTACAGAGATCTTTATGCCCGTAGCAAGGACAAGGCGGCATCCTCTATGTCTAGAGGAGAAAAGGCTTCACCATCATCACAGACGGGGATTCTTTACTGTGAGAGCAGTGAGACTATGGAACTCTCTGCCACGGGATGTTGTGTTAGTTGATTCTCTGAACAAGTTCCAGAAGGGCCTTGATGCTTTCTTGAAAAATATAATATTACAGGTTATGAGTACTAGATTCTGGAGATGGGATGTTGATGCAAGGATTTATTCTGATTTCTATATTTGGAGTCGGGGAGGAATTTTTCCTCTTATGAAGCAATTGGCATCAACCTCATGGGGCTTTTGCCATCCTCTATATTAACACGGTAGGATTATAGGTTGGACTTGATGGACTTGTGTCTTTTTTGAACCTTATCAACTATTTAACTAAAAACGTCATTCTCTCCTACCCCATCTAGGCCCAATTTCAGGTGTGGACCCAACACACAATGCTCCTTGAGTTTCCCATCAGAACTTCTGAAGCACTCCAGTCACTAAAGAGTTAATGTGACATTCATGAATAGAAACTTTGTTGGCTCAGAAAAATAACTAATCGATAGCACTTACCTTAATGGAACATCTTTAGTTAAATTAAATAGGCATTTTTCTTAGTAGAGACCTCGAGCGAAATCCAAAGAGCAACAAAGACAGTTTACAATTAAAGTGCCAAAAAGTAAACACTAATTGGATGATTATTAATGAAGTGCTGCCTGTTACATTATGATGTTCAAATAATCATCACTCTAAATGTCATTTACTCAATAAAATAAATGATATAGTGACTTGATACAATATAACTATTCCCAAAGCAAATGTAGGAGAAAGATATACAGTGATTCTTTTTTATATATATTACAATAGATTCCATTATTTAACCTATTTGATACAGAGGACTTTATTCAATATAGAGAGAGCAGGGTAGCACCCTGTATATATGTGTATATAGGTACAGAGAGCTTTCATCAGACAGTAAGTAGCCAGTTCATCTTATTAAAGTAAAACGACAAAGTCAGAGGTCCCAACTCCCAATAGTTAATTCAACCTTGTTTCGGAATCCAGACTAGTCATTCAAGTGAGAGAGTTATTTGACAAGCTGGCCATACACATGAGATAGCTCTCGGCTAAATGCTCATCCTGCAGATAGCTTTTTCTGCTAACTCCGCCATAAACATGCAAGCCTGGCTTGACTGAGCATGCATGCTTTCAATGGGGAGAGGGGAAGAAAGCAATATACCACTGCCAGACCCCTCACGTCATGACACTGTGCGCCGCGCATGACGTCACATCCGCTGCACCGAAGAGCTGGGTAAGTGTAACATCATTACTGCCTGCTGGGATCCTGTATCTAAGCCTGCCTTGTGGTAGGCTTAGATACAGGGTCCAACAGACAGCATCACACATGGGCTTAGATACAGGGCCCATGTGTGATACAGCCGGTTGGACCATGCATCTAAGCTTACCACAAGGCAGGCTTAGATACAGGATCCCAGCAGGCAGTAATCTTATACAGTATTACTACTATCTAAGCCTGCCTTGTGGTAAGATTAGATACAGGGTCCAACAGACAACATCACACATGGGCCCTGTATATAAGCCTACCACATGCGTTACTAATGTGTTTTTTTTTTTGTGTTTGCGGTATTTTACAGGTTTGGTCGTTGGACTACGTCGGATTCGAGGACTACTTCGATGACGGCTTTTTTTATTTTCAATAAAATGGTTAATGAGGGTTGTGTGTGGGGTTTTATTTCAATAAAATATATTTTTTCTATGTCTTTTTATTTTCTCTTAAACTTCATTACTATCGCTTTAGTAATGGCCATTGCTGAGCCACTGTATCTAATTCTATCCATAGCTATAGTGTCGTAGTGCTATAGATATGATGTCTATAGATATGATATGATATATATATATATACATACACGAATACACATTTTTTTTGGGGGGTGAACATATGTTAGTACAAGGATACTTACTGCTGGGGCCCTGTATCTAAGTCTATAATGTGTGATACTGTCTGCTGGGCCATGTATCTAAGACTATCATGTGTGATACTGTATGCTGGGGCACTATATCTAAGTCTATCATGTGTGATACTGACTGCTGGGGCACTGTATCTAAGTCTATCATGTGTAATACTGTCTGCTGGGCCATGTATCTAAGTCTATCATGTGTGATGCTGTCTGCTGGGGCACTATATCTAAGTCTATCATGTGTGATACTGACTGCTGGGGCACTGTATCTAAGTCTATCATGTGTAATACTGTCTGCTGGGCCATGTATCTAAGTCTATCATGTGTGATGCTGTCTGCTGGGGCACTATATCTAAGTCTATCATGTGTGATACTAACTGCTGGGGCACTGTATCTAAGTCTATCATGTGTAATACTGTCTGCTGGGCCATGTATCTAAGCCTATTATGTGTGATACTGTCTGCTGGGCCATGTATCTAAGCCTATTATGTGTGATACTGTCTGCTGGGGCCATGTATCTAAGACTATCATGTATAATACTGTCTGCTGAGACAAGGTGGGTATGTGGGACTACCTACAGGGGACTGCATGGCACTGTCTACAAGGGGTACGTATGGCAGGGGGACTGAGTGTGGAACCATACTGGGGGACTGTGACACTATATAAAGGGGGCATTGTATGGGGAACGCTCTACAGGTGTCTTTGATTAGAGCCCCGAGACATAACTTTGCTTGGGGCCCCAGAAATGCAAAATTTGCCCCTGAGGGTTGCCCCAGAAGGATACTTACTGCTGTATCTGAGGCTACATTCACACGTGCGTGACAGATTTACGTGCATAAAAAACACACGTAAATCTGGTCGTGTGCGTTGCGTTTTACATCAGTGTGCTTTGCGCGTGGTGTGTGTTTTTCACGCACTCGCAAGCACTTTTCTTTTTTAGTGTAATTGATGCGTGAAACACGGATGTCGTCTGTTTGCTGTCCGTGAAGTCCGTTGACTCCAATGGGCCACTAGGTGCATGAAATACACCAATATAGGACATACAGTGAATTTTACACAACAGACACTCGCTGTGTGAAAACTCTCGCATGTGTGAATGGCCCCATTGAAACCAATGGGTCTGTGTGCTGTGCGTTGTTTTAACGCACAGCACACCTACGAAAGTCACGCTCGTCTGAAATAGCCCTAAGTCTATCATGTGTGATACTGTCTGCTGGGGTCATGTATCAAAGCCTATTATGTGTGATACTGTCTGCTGGGGCCATGTATCTAAGCCTATTATTTGTGATACTGTCTGCTGAGACAATGCATCCAATTCTATCCAGTGGTGTAGCTATAGGAGCCTTAGTCTTAAATGATATGCTATCCGACATGTATGTAAAAATTATGTATTTTTCATGGGGGGGGGGGGGTAAATCTATGTCTCGGGGCTTGTGCCCCTGATCTTTTAAGACCCTAGCAACGCCCCTGATCTCTATTTATTCACTATGACCGACACTATTATCATGCACCTCGACTGACACTATTACACTATGATACTATTATATAATTTCTTTTATATATATATATATATATATATATATATATATATATATATATATATATGTATATATATACTTTTTACAAGCCTTGTGTTAGAGAAAGTTTTCTGATGAGGACCAGCAAAAACTTTCACTGTCATGTTGGACAAGTACAGGGCTGACATGGAATGGATGCCCCAACAATGTATCAGATGATTTTATGATGGTATCCTTTATAGTCATCCTTTATATGACTGTGCTGCCAGATATCTTGGTTCAATAATCTGAAATAAGCTGACTATGGCTCCAACCTCTAGTTCCTAGGAACATTCATGAGGGCTGCTTTGATATTATTTCCAAATATAATTTAAGTTGGTCATATATTAATAAATAGTCAAAGTTTTTTGCAAAAGTGATAGGGAGTTTCGCCACATTACATAAGACGAACTATTAGGCTATGTTCACACGGGTTATTTTCCAGGAGGAATATCTGCCTCAAAATTACGTTTGAAAGTTCGAGGCAGATATTCCTCTCCCTGCACGCCGATTTTCACGGCGATTTTCGCGCCGTTTTTCGCCTGCGGCCATTGAGCGCCGCGGGCATAAAACAGCGCGAAATACGCTTTCTCTGCCTCCCATTGAAGTCAATGGGAGGTCAGAGGCGGAAGCGCCCGAAGATAGGGCATGCCGCTTCTTTTTCCCGCGAGGCAGTTTTACTGCTCGCGGGAAAAAGACGCCGACGCCTCCCATTGAAATCAATAGGAGGCGTTCTCGGGCCGTTTTTGCCGAGTTTTGCGACGCGGTTTCCGCGTCAAAAAACTCGGCAAAATACTCCGTGTGAACATAGCCTTACTCTGTAAGGGCAAAGCCACACGTGGCGGAATTGCTCTTGAATTCCGCTGCGGACACTCCGCAGCGTTAATCCGCAGCGGAGCCGTTTCTCCATTGACTTCCACTTCTATTTAGTAGGGTTCGTTTAGACGAGGCTGAAAATTCCGCTGCGGAGCATAGGCTGCGGTGCGGAATTTGGTGTCCGCAGCATGCAATGGATGTTGCGGAGTTGTGGCGGACTGGTTGCGGACTCATGGCGGAATTTCTCCATTGACTTCAATGGAGATTCTAATTTCCGCAATGAAGTCCGCAGCTGTCATGCACATGTTATGTGTGCTGCGGATGCGTCTTGCTTTTTTTACATGACATTTCTTCATTCTGGCTGGACCTATGTATTTCTAGGTCTACAGCCAGACTGAGGAAGTCAATGGGGCTCCCGTAATTACGGGAGCGTTGCTAGGAGACGTCTGTAAATAGTCACTGTCCAGGGTGCTGAAAGAGTTAAGCGATCGGCAGTAACTGTTTCTGCACCCTGGACAGTGACTACCGATCCCAATATACAGCAACCTGTCAAAAAAATAGAAGTTCATACTTACCGAGAACTCCCTGCTTCTGTCTCCAGTCCGGCTTCCCAGGATGACGTTTCAGTCTAAGTGACGGCTGCAGCCAATCACAGGCTGCAGCGGTCACATGGACTGCCGCGTCATCCAGGGAGGTCGGGCTGGATGCCGAAAGAGGGACGCGTCACCAAGACAACGGCCGGTAAGTATGAAATTCGTTTACTTTCACTAGGGAAAGTGCTGGCCCTTCTCTCTATCCTGCACTGATAGAGAGAAGGGAAGCACTTTTACCGCAGTCCGCAGCAGCTGGTCCGCATCAATTTACTGCACATTTTGGGCAGATCCGCCGCAGAATCTGCAACGCAGATTCTGTGCGGCATTGATGCGGACAGTTGCGGAGGAAATCCGCCACGTGTGGGCATGCCCTAAGTCTTTACTATCGATAATAAAGTTCGAATTAACATAATTTTCTGAGAAGTTCATTAAAAAGTAAGATGGTTGCACTTGTCACAAAAATAGCCACCATAACTAAATAGAGAAACAACAATGGGGAACATTAAGAAATCCAAATGAACCACAATTCTGGCTCAAATTTCGCACAAAATGTATTATGAGTTTTAGACAATTTTTACAACTCACTCGACAGTTTTGAAAATTGTCTTGAAAAAAGATCGTGCCTAAGAGAAGCTCTAAATTGTGCCAGATTTATTAATCGTGCACCGTTCTTGTGTTGCACAAATATTGATATAAAGTATGCCAGCCATTATGTGGCGTAAGGAAGAGAAAAGTTTCTATATACTGTGTGTGTGTGTGTGTGTGTGTGTGTGTGTGTGGATAGATAGATAGATAGATAGATAGATAGATAGATAGATAGATAGATAGATAGATAGATAGATAGATAGATAGATAGATAGATAGATAGATAGATAGATAGATAGATAGATAGATAGATAGATAGAATATATACACTTCGTATATGCCTGTAGAGGACGGAAATCATGAAAGTACAGTATGTGGCGACCAGTGCGGATTCAGTTTAGTACTGATGAATATAATTATTCCAGTTGCTACTATATGATTATAACCAACTCATGGGATTTGTTTAGCCACAGTAATTCCCTGCTGATTAGAATGTTTCCAATTACTATTCTCATTTTCATCTAAAAGGTTCGATTGTAAAGCACCACATGATATATTATATTTTGACCTTAGAATCATGATAATTATACCTAGCAACATAGGGAGAGTCACAATATAAATATAGTATTCCTAATTGCATAAAATGATAATGATAATATTAATATAATGGTACATGATTATACTTTACAGGATTGTCCCTCTTGTGGGTAATATTTATTTTGGGTCAATAGTTCATTATTCTACAAATTGATATGTAAAACATACATTTAAATGGTAAACTTAAAGAAGACCTGTCACCTCTCCTCTGACATCTATGTTTTAATAAATACTTGTTATTCCACATGAAATAACAATTCTGGAACATCTTTTATTAGAACTCTACATTGTGCCATTCCTCTGTTACTCCTCCTATACAGTTATGAATAAATAAAAAAATGAATGTTGCCAGTTGGGGGTGTGTCCCTACACAGTCTGACACAGTCCAATCAGTATTGACTGAGTGAGACTGCGTATGGACACACCCTCTTGGGTAATGATTACACCATGTTGTCAATTTATTCATATATTTGTAAGAGGAATAACGGAGGAACGGCACAATGCAGAGTTCTAAAAAAATAAGTTCCAGTATTGTTATTTCATGGGGAAAACAAGTATTTAATAAAATAGACATATCAGGAGAGGTGACAGGTTCTCTTTAAAGGATATGTGCAACCAATTTTTCTATTCCTCCAAGGCTATGTTCACACGCTAAACAAAAAACGGCTGTAAAATACAGAGCTGTTTCCAAGGGAAAACAGCCTCTGATTTTCAGCCGTTTTTTAAGCATCAAACGTTTTTTGATGCCTTTTTTGCGGCCGTTTTTGGAGCTATTTTTCTATTGATACAATGAAAAACTGCTCCAAAAATGGCTCAAGAAGTAACATGCACTTTTTTTATTGGGCGTTTCTTTACGCGCCGTTTTTTTTAAACGGCCCCGTAAATAAACGCCACATCGGAACGAAACACAGTTTTTCCCATTGAAATCAACGGCCAGATGTTTTGAGGCGTTCAGCTTCCGTTTTTTTCAGCCATTTTTCGGAACGTTTACGGCACGAAAAACGACTGAAAATAAGCCGTGTGAACATACCCTAAAGCAACTAAAATGCTAATTGAATCAATTTTGCAAATATTCTTGATCAAAAGTATCCCACCATTCTACTGCATGTACAGTATTGTAGCAAGAAGTAAACGACAGATGGAAGAGATTATGATTGCAACATCAGACTACACAGGGTTTGTTTGTAGTCTGTAACCATGGAGACACATAGGTTTGCATAGCAGCTGTAGACACAGAGCAATAGGACATGTAAGTAAGACTATTGCAAAGTTGCTTCATTTTCTATTTCAGATGCATTGGAGCAGTCCAAAGTGCATTTTGACGCTACTACACTGATGTTTTCTTCTCCACTCATATGTAGGTAAGTTCAGAATTCCGCTGGTTTCCAGAGAGTAGTGCACTGTAGAAGCTCAAATGACAATGACACAGAGGTAATCTGCTAGATCATGTCTGTTAGTAGAGCATTACTATTTTGTTTATTTCTGTTACTTATATGGCACCAACATATTCACAGTGCTGTACAGAGGTCCTTACTAACTGTCCCCATTGTGACTCACAATCTAAATTCCCTAATGGTATGTTTTTGGGTGTGGGAGAAAACCAGAGTACCACACAAACATGGGGAGAACATACAAACTCCATGGACATGTTGTCCTTGGTTGGATTTGAACCCAGGACCCCAGAGTTGCAAGGCAACAGTGCTAATGGCTGAGCCACCATTACTAAACCACTATCCTTCCAAGAACAGCCAAATTTCTTAAAGCCAATCTGGGTTTGAATGGACAAAAAAAGTATACACAAATCATTACAATACTAAGGGTCCTATTAGACGGGCATATTTTCTTAATGGACAAGCAATGGGCGATGATTAAGCGAGTCATTTTCGTTCAAAAAGATGGTCCATTACACGTGACAATGGTTGCTAAAACTTTTCGCTGTTCAGTCGTTACTGGAATCGTTGCTTGTTTGCTCATACAGCAATTACACACAACGATTATTGAGCTTGTAGGTGGTGTGCAAAGGGCTGTAGGCAGGGTCGTCCCTACCATCCTACCTCAGGTGGCAGCCTGCAGCTTCATGAGGGGGGGGGGCGGCAATATGCAAGCCCAGCCTCTGAGCTCTTAGAATCTAGCAGGCATAGTGAGGGGAGCACACGGGCACAGCAGACACGTAACAAATGTGCCGCTCTCCCACTTATTGCCTACTCTGAAGCAGCATCAGAGCAGCTACAGGTCTGTCTCTTCCACCACTGAGTTCTATAGAGCCTGCTGTGTGGTAGCGTGGGGGCTGACATCATAAGTGGAGGCAGAATGGAGTCATCATTCAAGTTTTCTTAGATCCTGCATCCCCCACCCTCCTTTTCCTGTCTACGATGCTGTTTTAAGATTAGATATCAGCAGAAGGTCAGGACAGACAGGGGGAGAAGACAGGCTGCAGAGACATGTGCTGGCAGAGAGCAGGTCAGGAAGGTTCACAGGTTCGCCGTCATGTGTGGCTGAGGCTATGTTAACAATTTAGGAAAATTGTTATCAAAATCTCTCTCTCTCTCTGAGAATTGTTCAAGAATTCTCAAATTACATTACAACTGGTGGCACTAGTTATGAGGCACCATCTGCAGAGCAAATATTTTGGAGAACGAAAAGGGATTGTAAAAACATCTTGAAGCTCCTAGGTGATACAGTGGAGGAAATAAGTATTTGATCCCTTGCTGATTTTGTAAGTTTGCCCACTGTCAAAGACATGAACAGTCTAGAATTTTTAGGCTAGGTTAATTTTACCAGTGAGAGATAGATTATATAAAAAAAAAAAAAGAAAATCACATTGTCAAAATTATATATATTTATTTGCATTGTGCACAGAGAAATAAGTATTTGATCCCCTACCAACCATTAAGAGTTCAGCCTCCTCCAGACCAGTTACACGCTCCAAATTAACTTGGTGCCTGCATTAAAGACAGCTGTCTTAAATGGTCACCTGTATAAAAGACTCCTGTCCACAGACTCAATTAATCAGTCTGACTCTAACCTCTACAATATGGGCATAACCAAAGTGCTTTCTAAGGATGTCAGGGACAAGATCATAGACCTGCACAAGGCTGGAATGGGCTACAAAACCATAAGTAAGACGCTGGGTGAGAAGGAGACAACTGTTGGTGCAATAGTAAGAAAATGGAAGACATACAAAATGACTGTCAATCGACATCGATCTGGGGCTCCATGCAAAATCTCACCTCGTGGGGTATCCTTGATCCTGAGGAAGGCGAGAGCTCAGCCGAAAACTACACGGGGGGAACTTGTTAATGATCTCAAGGCAGCTGGGACCACAGACACCAAGAAAACCATTGGTAACACATTACGCCGCAATGGATTAAAATCCTGCAGTGCCCGCAAGGTCCCCCTGCTCAAGAAGGCACATGTACAGGCCCGTCTGAAGTTTGCAAATGAACATCTGGATGATTCTGAGAGTGATTGGGAGAAGGTGCTGTGGTCAGATGAGACTAAAATTGAGCTCTTTGGCATTAACTCAACTCGCCGTTTTTGGAGGAAGAGAAATGCTGCCTATGACCCAAAGAACACCGTCCCCACTGTCAAGCATGGAGGTGGAAACATTATGTTTTGGGGGTGTTTCTCTGCTAAGGGCACAGGACTACTTCACCGCATCAATGGGAGAATGGATGGAGCCATGTACCGTCAAATCCTGAGTGACAACCTCCTTCCCTCCACCAGGACATTAAAAATGGCTCGTGGCTGGGTCTTCCAGCACGACAATGACCCGAAACATACAGCCAAGGCAACAAAGGAGTGGCTCAAAAAGAAGCACATTAAGGTCATGGAGTGGCCTAGCCAGTCTCCAGACCTTAATCCCATCGAAAACTTATGGAGGGAGCTGAAGATCCGAGTTGCCAAGCGACAGCCTCGAAATCTTAATGATTTACAGATGATCTGCAAAGAGGAGTGGGCCAAAATTCCATCTAACATGTGTGCAAACCTCATCATCAACTACTAAAAATGTCTGACTGCTGTGCGTGCCAACAATGGTTTTGCCACCACGTATTAAGTCTTGTTTGCCAAAGGGATCAAATACTTATTTCTCCGTGCACAATGCAAATAAATATAATTGTGACAATGTGATTTTTTGATTTTTTTTTTATATAATCTATCTCTCACTGGTAAAATTAACCTAGCCTAAAAATTCTAGACTGTTCATGTCTTTGACAGTGGGAAAGCTAACAAAATCAGCAAGGGATCAAATACTTATTTCCTTCACTGTATATACCTCACTCTACTAATTCCGATGTTAATTACACTACACAAACTAAAGGCCCATTACACCGGCCGATTTTGGCCGGTGCAGCGAGCGCCGATCAATGAGACAGCTTGTTGATCGGCGCTCGTTTGCTCTTGTCACACAGAGCTATGTATGGGGATGAACAGTCGTTACTCCGATCGCTCATCCCCATACATTATTATCATGTCGGCAGGGTATCTCCCTGTTTACACAGGGAGATATGCTGCCAACAACGATAATATTTAACTTTTTTAAAACTATACCATCAGCAGATGAACGAGCGTTTGCTCGATAATCTGCTGATCGCTGCCCTGTTTACACAGGGCAATTATCAGCAACGGGTGTTCTATGAACGATCATTTGCCCGATAATTGCCCAGTGTAAAACCCCCTTTTAGGGTATGTTTACACGCAGTGTTTTCAGATGTTTTTCGGGCTATAAACGTCTCGAAAAACATGAAAAATCGGAAGCAGAACACCTCCAAACATCTGCCCATTGATTTCAATGGGAAATACGGAGTTCTGTTTCTTTACGCCTCGTCACGGCATGCAAAAAGGCGCCCGCGAAAAAGAAGTGCATGCCACTTCTTGAGCCGTTTTTTGAGCCGTTTTTCATAGACTCTATAGAAAAACAGCTCCAAAAACGGCCGTTAAAAATGCAGCGAAAAACCATTTTCCCTTGAAAAGAGCTCTGTATTTTCAGACGTTTTTGATTATGTGTGTGCACATACCCTTAGTCATCTTTTCTTATATGAAATAACACTTTAAAGGGAATCTGTCACAAGGTTTATGCTGCCCTATCTGAGTGCAGCATAAAGTAGTCAGGGACCCTAATTCCAATGCTATATTACGTACTTATCTACAATGTATACACGGGCTGTGTCTATCCCGCCCACCGGTCATTGATTGACAGCTTTCTTCCTATTCTGTGCATAGGGAGAAAGCTGCCAATCAGTGTCTGGTGGGCGGAGCTCTCTGCAGCTCATAAATATCGGGGACTCAAATAGGGCAGCATAAACCTGGTGACAGATTCCCTTTTAAAACCTCTGACATGATAAAGGGTTAAATTAGTAACATATGATACATTTTGCTTCCTTCCTTCCTTCAATAAAGATGAAGTTTGTAATCTGTGAAATCACAAAACCTTGTCATTACTCTCCTGTATCCGTGATGACATTGCAGTCATCTGATATGGAAAATAGGCCAAGCTGAATAGAACGTAATTTGTTTTTAATCAGTCTTTAAAATCAATACACTGATAGCTGAATTTCAGGTAACACTTTCATGTCGGTTCATCCAGTATTTCCTTTTTAACTCAAAGAAGTGTTACCCAAGAGATTTATTTTTCTGAAGTGACCTTGGGTTCGGTACAAAATAAAAAATAAGCCCTCCTGTTTTGTCTCAAGCCATTTCTATGGTTAGGCCCCATGCACACGAACGTAAAAATGGCCGTAATCACGAGCCGTAATTACGGCCCGTAATTACGGGCCCATAGACTGCTATAGGCCACGGGTACCTCCCCGTATGCTTACGGGAATGTGCCCGTGCCGTTGAAAAATATAGAACATGCCCTATTTCAGGCCGTAATAACGTCACGGGCAGGCCCATATGTCTATGGGGCTCCCGTAATTAAGGGTGACTATGTGTGTGCACCCGTAATTATGGGAGCGTTGCTAGGCGACGTCAGGGGATAGTCACTGTCCAGGGTGCTGAAAGAGTTAAACGATCGGCAGTAACTCTTTCAGCACCCTGGACAGTGACTATTGATCACAATATAGAGCAACGTGTAAAAAAAATAGAAGTTCATACTTACCCAGAACTCCCTGCGTCTTCCTCCAGTCCGGCCTCCCGCGATGACGTTTCAGCCCATGTGACCGCTGCAGCCAATCACAGGCCACAGAGGTCACATGGATTGCCGCGTCATCCAGGGAGGTCGGGCTGGATGTCGAAAGAGGGACGCGTCACTAAGACAACGGCTGGGTAAGTATGAATTTCTTTTACTTTTACTACGGAAAGGGCTGCCCCTTCTCTTTATCCTGCACTGAGAGAGAGAAGGGGCTGCCGATTAGTGCAGTGCAATTTTGCAGCGAAAACGTGCCCATAAATACGGGTGGAATACTAGTGACACCAGACCCGTATTTACGGGCACGAGTCTGTAAATACTGGTGCAATATGGGTCGAATACATGTGACCAAGGACCCGTATTTACGCCAGTATTTACGGAAGGAAAAAAATACATTTGTGTGCATGAGGCCTTACAAGTCAGCGAATTACAAATGTAAAGGAATAATCATACTCTTAATTTGCTGAAACCGTACAACCCTTAAAGAAGCGCTCCACTTTTTTCTTTGATTGCTCCCTCTATTTGTACTGATCCCCGCAACGTGTCGTTTTCGGGTCCAGCCTTGTTCTGGCTCCCATAGGAATGTATTGAGAGCCTGACTTCCAGTTTACTGAGTAGCACAGTGATTCCAGACAGGTCAGAGTAAAGATCACGTGGGTGGCGCTGGACCTAAAAACTACACGATGCGGGGAACGGTAAGTATTTCTGCACACAGCACCCCACTGAAACACCAATGTACAAATGGAGGGGGCAATAAAAGAAAACAGTGGAGTGCTTTTTTAAGGTCTTACCACAGATGGTCACATACATTAGATTGGGTTTTCTTTTTAAGGAGTCAAGACTGCAGGAGCAGTGGTGGATCATCATTAGGGTGTTTCGGACGGCCGTCCGGGGGGCGCAAGTTCCCGAACCGCACATAACCGCACGGGCCCCCTCATGCTCCGCTGCCAGCGACAGCCATATTCACTTGTATCTGCGTCCTCAGGACGCAGATACAAATGAATACTATAGGCTGCAGGCCACGTTCGGCCTGTAGCCTGTAAGGCGCTGGGAAGACTCACGGCACAGGCCGGCTTTATGACGTGACTGCATCATGCTGGTCTGCGCATGCGTCCGGACCGGAGCCTGTGTCGCGCTATGCCGGTTGTGGGAACGGGACAAGGTAAGTACATTTTTTTGGGGGGCTGTGTGGCAATATATCGGGGGCGTTTGCTGTATGGCAATATACCGGAGGGGATTGCTGTGTAGCACTATATTCAAGGGGGTGTGTGCTGTGTGGTACTATATACAACGGGGGCTGTGTGGCAATATACAGGGGGGGTTTCAGTGTAGCACTATATACAACGGGTGAAAACTGTGTAGCACTATATACAAGGGAGGGCTGTGTGGCACTATATACAAGGGGGGGCTGTATGGCACTATATTAAAGGGGGGCTGTGTGGCACTATATACAAGGGGGGCTGTGTGGCACTATATAATAGGGGGGCTGTGTGGTACTATCTACAGGCATCTGTGTGTGGCAATATCTACTAAGGAGGCTGTATGGCACTATCTACAAGTGGAGGGCTGTGTGGTGTTACCTACAGTGGTCTGTGTGGCACTATATACAAGAGGGGGGCTGTGTGGCACTATCTACTAAGGGGGCTGTGTGGCACTATCTGCTAGGGGGGCTGTGTGGCAATATATATACAAGGTGGGGAGGACTGTGGTGCTATCTACAGGGGGCTGTGTGTCGCGCTATATACAGGGGGCTGTGTATGGCGCTATCTACAGGGGGCTGTGTGTGTGGCACTATCTATCGGGGGCTGTGTGTGGCGCTAACTACAGGGGGCTGTGTGTGTGGCGCTATCTGCAGGGGGGCTGTGCATGTGGCGCTATCTACAGGTGGCTGTGTGTGTGTGTGTGTGTGTGTGTGTGTAGCGCTATCTACAGGGGGCTGTGTGTGGCGCTATCTACACGGGGCTGTGTGTGCCGCTGTGGTTATGGTGTGGTGGTATTATTCAGCTACTATGTGGTGGTAATATGTGATCATGGTGTGGCGGTATTATTTAGTAACAGTATGGGGGTATTATTCAGTCACTATGTGGTTATGGTGTGGCAGTATTATTCAGTAACAGTATGGGGGGTGTTATTCAGTCACTATGTGGTTGTGGTATGGCGATATTATTCAGTAACAGTATGGGGGTATTATTTAGTCACTGTGTGGTTATGATGTGGTGGTATTATTCAGTAACTGTATGGGTGTATTATTCAGTCACTATGTGGTGGAAATATGTGGTTATGGTGTGGAGGTGGAGGCATTATTCAGTAATAGTATAGGGGTATTATTCAGTAACAGTATGGGGGTATTATTTAGTAACAGTATAGGGGTATTATTCAGTAACAATATGGGGGTATTATTCAGTAACAGTATGGGGGTATTATTCAGTCACTATATGGTTATGGTGTGGTGGTATTATTCAGTAACAGTATGGGGGTATTATTCAGTCACTATATGGTTATGGTGTGGCGGTATTATTCAGTAACAGTATGGGGGTATTATTCAGTCACTATGCGGTTATGTTGTGGCGGTATTATTTGGATCTTATATTGTGTTATTATTGATAATATTGGTCTTATAATAGTGAGTTGTGTTCAGTAACAGTATGCAGGTAATATTCCATATAGTTCGTATAGTGGTATGATATAATAACTGTATATGTATGTAGATCATTTTTTTTGTGTGAGAGGGGGGACATATGCTTTGGGGCTTGCAACACTCCTGGACCCTCTAGAAATCAGTGATGCAGTCCTCTGCACACCGCCTTCTTAATTGACTGCATTAGTCATACTGTTTGGCCTTATTTACACGAGCGTATTTAACGTCCGTGATACGCGTCGCACGGACCTATGTAAGTCAATGGGGCCGTTCAGACATTCCGTGATTTTCACGCATCGTGTGTCCGCTGCATAAAACTCACGACATGTACTATACTTGAGCATTTTTCGCACATTACGCACCCATTAAAGTCAATGGGTGTTTGAAAATCGAGCACAGCACACGGAAGCACTTCCGTGTGTCACTCGTGATTCGCGCTACAGTTGTTAAATAAATGAAGGGGGAAAAAAACACCACATTCATTGCAGTTTCTAAGCATCGAAACCGCGTGTCATAAGGATGCCATATGCGTGTAAATCACGCAGCTACGCACCAAACACTGATGCACAAAAATCGTGTGAATTTCGCCTAAGGGTGTGTTCACATCTGTATCGGGGTTCCCTTGATGGCTTCCGTCAGACCTTTCCATCGGGGGAACCCATCAACGTAAAGGCAAACGGAAACCATAGCTTCCGTTTGCATAACCTTTGATTTCAATGGTAATGTTTCCATTGCAAACGGTTTCCGTTTGTCTGCGTTCGGTAAGGTTTCTGTTTTTTGGCGGAATCACAGCGCCACAGTGCTTGTACCCCACCGATCAAAACATATGCCATTTCACTATGACATATCAAAAGTTTTTATAAAAGTTTAGTTACACTTTAAAGAGAGGTGTTAAAATTTTTTGTTTTGATGTATTAAAGGCTATGTACACCTTTTAAAAACTGCTTTTTGAGATACAGCCGCTTTGTATACAGAGCAGCGGTATCTAGCACTAAAACTTGTATCCGTCAGGTCAGCGGTGCTGACGGATTCAGTGACAGCGCGTCCTGCCTGTCTCTGACACGCAGGATCGAGCTGTTATTGATCAAATCTAAGTTCATATACTACGGTTTTACATTTAAAAAAAAATATATTAATAGGATTGTTTCTTTTAAAGTTTTAAAAAAGTTCAAAGAAGAAAAGCATTGTTTAGGTGTCTAGCAAGGGAAAAGGGGGTTGAGTGGTTACATTGCGTGTAAGGGAAAAGGAGGGGGCCCTTGTTGTGTCAACGGCCCAGAGCCCATGGTACACTTAATCCGCCACTGTGCAGGAGAGTACGTCTTTTTGGCCCCTATGGCTCTGACGAATAGTTGAGAGGCAGCAATGGGACAACCTCTCTTGGAACCCAAGGCAGGAGTTTCAGAATTTGTTTCCGCCCTTAGTATCTAGTGCGATAGCTGTTGGATGGACGATCTTTTAGTCAACAGTTATCAGCCCTGATACACCAAGCAACATACACATTTGTCCCTTTTATTTATCGATTTATTTGCAGATGTTCTTGGTCAGATTTGAATTGATGACTTCAATCCTGCAAGGAACAGTGCTAGCCACTGAGTCACCGTGTTGCCCACATAAATAAATAATCTTCCTACCCCTTGTGCCGTTCCTGCTGAATGCACTCACGGAGCGACTGCATATGCTAATTAGTATGTACCAAATTACTTTCCAGCCCCCTGATTTGCAATTTGGGAGGCCATATATTGGATGCACCTGATTCCTATTTTTCAGCTTTATTTCCAATAAATAACTTCTTTTGGTAAGGTATATTTTTTTTATGTAAAACAGCATTTCACATTTCATATTATTTGCTTTTCAGGTAAGAATCTATAAGGACTTTGCCTAACTCATAAGGCCTTGTTCACACAATGCAGATTTGCTTTAGATTTTGCATGTATTTTTTAAGCCAAAACCAGAAACGGAACCTAAATAGAAGAAATATATAAAGAGGGACACAAATTCTGGTTTTATCTTAAAAAATGCATGCAAAATCTGCATTAAATCTCAACTGTGTGAACAAGTCCTAAAGCAGCAATATTGGTACAGCTGAACAGTGCGGCCTTGAGGGCTGGGAACCCTGAATGTTGCTTGTGTTGTATGTTCCCATAGAACAATGACAGAGATGTGTTCATAATGTTTCATTACTGCATTGTCACTTTATGAATATGACCTTAATCGATTTATCAGTAATCAATGAATATGTGCAATGCCTGGCTCATAAAAACGACTATTAGAATGACAGAAATTAAATACCTCATTGATTCTAAAGGATGCTTTTATGTCTTTTGAGCACACATGCACCTGACCTGTTCTGAATCCTGGATTATGTTATTGATTTTATTTGCGTGTTTATGACTTTTCTCATAACCAAAAGTCAAAGCAGCATAAATTCATGCACGTCATTATTTGGAGTGACTGTATGGACACTATGCTGTACCTCTTTACACTTTTATGTTTTATTGATTGTTTTAATGATCATTAATAAAAGGGGTAATCCAGGGGCGTAACTAGGAAAGACTGGGCCCCATAGCAAACTTTTGACTGGGCCCCCCCCCCCTGCCCTGGGTGTCACACAACCCCCCCTTGTAGATAGTGCCTTTTTTACAGCCCCCCCCCTGTAGATAACGCCATACAGCCCCCCTGTAGATAACGGCATACAGAGTCCCCCTGTAGATAACGCCATACAGAGTCCCCCTGTAGATAACGCCATACAGCCCCCTTTGTAGATATCTACAGAGGTGGCTGTATGGCGTCATCTACAAAAGGGTCTGTATGGCGTTATCTACAGGGAGGACTCTGTATGGCGTTATCTACAGTTGGGGCTGTATGGCGTTATCTACAGGGGGGGCTGTATGGTGTTACCTACAGAGGAGGCTGTATGGCGCTATCTACAGGGGGGACTCTCTATGGCGTTATCTACAGTGGGGGATGCATGGTGTTACCTACAGTGGGGGCTGTATGGCGTTACCTACAGGGGGGCTGTATGGCGCTACCTACAGGGAGGACTGTATGGCGTTACCTACAGGGGGGGCTGTATAGCTTGACCTACAGGGGGGGCTGTATAGTGTTACCTACAGGGGGCTGTATGGCGTTATCTACAGTGGGGGCTGTATGGCATTACCTACAGGGGGGGCTGTATAGCGTTACCTACAGGGGGGCTGTATGGCGTTATCTACAGTGGGGGCTGTATGGTGTTATCTACAGTGGGGGCTTTATGGCGTTACCTACAGGGGGGGCTGTATAGCGTTACCTACAGGGGAGCTGTATGGCGTTATCTACAGTGGGGGCTGTATGGTGTTATCTACAGAGGGGGCTGTATGTGCTAACGCCATACAGCCCCCTGTAGGTAACGCTATACAGCCCCCCCTGTAGGTAACGCCATACAGCCCCCCCTGTAGGTAACGCTATACAGCCCCCCCTGTAGGTAACACCATACAGCCCCCTGTAGGTAACGCTATACAGCCCCCGCTGTAGGTAACGCTATACAGCCCCCCTGTAGGTAACGCCATGCAGCCCCAACCCCCCAAAAAAATCTAACCTACAGTGTGTCCTACAAAAGACATGTATCCCCTCTCCACAGGATAGGGGATACATGTGTGATCGCTGGCAGCGATAGGGAGAACAGGGGACTGAAAGTCCCCTGAAGTTCTCCGTGACTAAGCTCTGACTTCCGGCGTCTGCGCAGCTCAATAAAAATGCGCATAGGCGCGACCGGCGCTCCATTCATTTCTACATAGCTGCCAACACAGAATGTGATGGAGAACTTCAGGAGACTTTTGGTCCCCCGTTCTCCCTATCAATGCCAGCGATCACACATGTATCCCCTGTCCTGTGGATAGGGGATACATGTCTTTTGTTTAATGGCAGAGCGGGGAGATACCTAAAGGACCTGTGATGACGTTTTCAGCATGTGACCGGGACAGGAGGGGCGGAGTTTATCAGTGGAGAGACCTGGTGGATGAAGGACCTGTGATATCAAAATCACGTGACCACTGTATCATAAGGAGGAGGAGCTTAGAAGTGGGAATAATGAGCTCATGTCATGTGAAGAGGATTACATGACATGAGGGTCGGATCTCTGTGAGGGAGCGGGGCTCCTGCGGTGTGTGAAGGTGATGATCACATGACATCAGGGAGCGGGGATCTGTGAGGGGGCGGAGCTCCTATACGCTGTAAAGTGATGATGATCACTTGATATGAGGTACGGAGCTTTGTCAGGGGGCAAGGCCAGTGGCGTAACTACCGCCCGTAGCAGCCATAGCGGCTGCTAGCGGAGCCTCCGGCAATGGTGGGGGCCCATGCCGGCGGGCGACACGGGCCCCCTCATGCCGCGGGCCCCTTAGCAGCCGCTATGGCTGCTACGGCGGTAGTTGCGCCACTGGGGTAATCCCAGAATCAAAAATTATCCCCTATCCATGACACTAAATGTGGCGGTGGTGAGCATGCGCCCTCCACTAGATTTAATGTGTATGGGACTAACAGAAACAGCCAAGCGCTATACTCGGCTGTTCCCGTTATTCCCATACACTTTGAATGTACGACAGCGCATATGATCAACCGCTGCTGCATTCAATGTCCTCCACACTGCGGAGTGTGCAGTAAGGAGGAACGTGGTTTCGGGACCCCCGTTCTCGCGATCAGTGGAGCTCCAAGCGGTGGTGCCCTCAGCCATCAGACAATTATTCCCTATTCTGTGGTTAAGTAATAATTCTCAATTCTGGGTATATCCCTTTAATTTAGATTTAATATAATGAACATTTGAAACATTCTTTACCATAGCACATAATATCTATTTTAATTTTAATGTGATGCTTTCTGTAACTTACATAGCCTAAAGAGATAAACCAAGTGTATTACCTCTGCATACAATTGCCTAATTTTTCCGCAAATGTAAAAATCTATGGGACAATTCATCAACATGTCTAAAGAATTCACAGCTTAATAAATCAGCTCCATAAAAGAACATAATGTGGAAAAAGACTTCTTCAGTAGGAACAAAATGACAAATCTAGGCCATTTTTTTCAGACATTGCAGCGCAAAGAGGTCCTGAGATATATTAAATGGAATAATGTATTCAAGCAGCAATTTACTTTTGTTCTCCTCTAGGCCATTTATACTGTATGCACCAGTCCTCAACAGTTGTAACGTTCCATGGTCTCTGGTCACCACTGTATCACCTTTAATGGCCGCGGCTTTACTCACCCTTTGTGGATTCAGGACTAGGGCAAATTTAACCTAACAGTGCGGTTTGTTGCCTCTCAACTCAAGAACATAAATGTAAGTGATTATTGGACATCAAGAACTGAGGATTATCCCATAGATAAATGGTTACCAACCTGTGGCTCCTCAGCTGTTGTAAAACAACATACCCTGACAAGCGCTGGCATCATTGAACATCAGGAACTAGGTATAAATCCAGTAGACCAGTGATCTACAACCTGAGCCTCTCCAGCTGTCGCAAAACTACAACACCCATCAAACCCTGATAGCCACAGGCATCATCAGACATCTGAACTAAGTATTATCCAGAAGACTCTTGAACTCCAACCTGCGGCTCTCCAAAAACTCCAACTCCTAGCATGCCCTGACAGCCTGCATTTGTCAAGGCATGCTGGGAGTTGGAGTTTCCTAGAAGATAGAGTGCCACAAGTTCGATCAGCAAACCAGGTTTGTAGGTTCTTGCTTATCTACTGTATAAGCCTGAATTCTGAATTTGGAGTACTCGGCAACCAGAAAAAGGATCACTTCTTCACTGGGTCAACGGCTACTGGATAATTGCCATCTGATCCACCAGGTTAAATACGCATTCCCACTTTTCCACCAGGAATCACACCTTGTTTCACAATCAGAAAGTGTACATTCCTTTAGGGTAGATATTCTATTCATACTGACTTAGCTGACTGTGCAATATCCAGACAAGATCAACCAGAGAGTGGAAACTCATTGAAGCTGGACTGGTATGGTATTGGTGCATGGTCAGGGCATTTTATACCGTAGAAAAGATCTGTATAACTTTTGTACACCATGCTACCTGTTGAACTTCTAACTTTTTGTGTGATGCATAGCACTACTGAGTATACTGAAATGAGAGTCACAAAAAAAAGAGGGTATGAATTATTGTGTCTTTTTAGCAGGATCAGTTGCTTTACTGTATGAGCGGAACCAAGGATAATTCACCAGAAAAACTCACATCATTGATACAAACAGATTTATAGCCTGCACTATAGATCCAGGCATATACATATTCTGTATTTGGAAAAACAGAACATAAAAATGAATAAAAAAAAGTGTTAACAAGTAGAGTTTTTCTAAGAATGAATTTTAATATTGTTGTTATAATATATAGTACAAAGCAAAAAGGGCACAAGAGAAATGGGAAACTTCTATTGTTTCTGTTGATTTATGTTCAGTTTTTAGATAAACATTATGCATCTGTAAAGCTAGAAACACAATGCTTGATGTGTTTGTGATGGAAGCTATGCATTTCAATGAGGTATACAATAATAATTCATCAACCGCAACTATTGCAGGGTCCCAATATTACTAAGATTTTAGGCATGATTGATGATCCCAAAAAAATGAGCTATCGCTTCCTGAATTGTATATGACCTAACTTTGTTTAACTTTTCTAATTCACACCGTTAGTTGTGAATTAATTTATGTTCTAGGTTACTTGGTTCTTCGTGTGTTTTCCAATTTATAGTGAAAGCTTTATATCGGAAGCTAAGTTAAGACTTGAAGGGGTTGTCTGATGAAGACAAGAAGAACCCGGCGCAGCCAGGCACACATTTCTGCTGCCGCTCTTAGGGTAAAAAAACAAAAAAAGCTCATACTTACCTGTAGCCATGGTGACACGTTCCTCTGACGTCCTGCAGCCCGGCCTCCTCGGATGACATTTTATACCATTGGCTGTAATTGGCTGCGGCAGGCACATGGGATGAAACGTCATCCCTGGACACGGACTGGACGCAGGAGCAGAGAGTTCTGGGTAATTATGATATATATATTTTTTTCCTACTTGCGATCTTTGCAGCGGAATCACAGCTTTACTGCCGCAAAAATCGCAGCATCTGCTATTTGTTGCATGTTTTGCCTCTCCATTTAATTCAATGGGGGAAACCCCCAACAGAAAAGCAGCGATTCGGCAACATAAATTGACATGCTGTGGATTTAAAAAAACGCACTCATCTGCTTTGCTGCTACGGTAAGACGCTGCGGATTTTCCGCAATGAAATCCGTTTCAGAAAATTCACAGTATTAATGCTACGTGTCAACCCGGCCTAACAGTAGCATTACCGGGCATTACATACAATACAAGGACCTGCTGGGTCAGCCAGAGCGGGAGGTGTTCTCACACAGCCATATTTATATAATAAAACCATGCTCCATATGAAATGGCCTTATAAAATTAAATGTTCTATTTTCAGTGTACTGTAAAATACACCTAATTTTATCCGTGCGCCGACTGCAACTTCTCGGTCTGTTCACTTCCTGGTCTGAGGTAAGAAAACAGCCGTCCCCTGACCACAGCGGAATGTCAGGAGCTGTTCTGCTGATTTACAAGAGCTAGTGTCAGGGTAAGTGCACACAGGCAGGGGGATACTCTGTGTAAAAGTACACAGCATATCCGTCCGGTAGGCCGCAGAGAGTTCCGCCTGAAAAACTGCACCAAATTGTGGCGCAGTTTTTGGGGCAGAATCTCCGCTGCGGTAATAATGCTAGAAGAAAACAGTTCAATCATACTTACCCGTTGACATAGCGACTGTTTCTGCTGCAGCAGTCACATGGGATGGAACGTCATCCCAGGAGCCCGGACTGCACTCAGAACAGATGATTGCATCGTGATGACAACGCCAGGGGGTAAGAATGAACCTTTTTATTATTTTTAAACCCAAAAAGTTGTATTTTTTTTTCTGAATTGTAATTTTTGCTGCTAATTCACAGTTTTTCCACTGCAAAGATTGCAACATTTGCCTATAAGTTGCGGGTTTTACGTCACCATTAAATTCAATGAGGAAAATTGACAATGAAAAGATTGAAAATATTGACATGCTGTGGATTAAAAACCGCACCGCAGGTCAATTTATGAACGGTTTCTTGGCTGATTTTTTCCACTGTGTGTGGATGAGATTTGTTGAAATCTCGTCCACTCTGCTGCTACTGTACTATGCTGGAGATTTTCTGCAATGAAATCCATTGCAGAAAATCTGCAGTGTTTACATTGTGTGCATCCCTAACCACAAAGGGATTTTCCCATCACAGAAAGTGCTAGGATCTGGCATCACTCTCTGATCCTTGAGGTCACGGTAGTCACATACCTCCCAACTTTCACGTATCACAAAGAGGGACAACCGATGCGGCGCACAATTTTTTTTCCTTTTAAGCCATGCCTCTAATCCCACCCAATCCCCGCCCATACACACCCGGGTAAACCCACACAGTATCATTCTCCCATAGTGCCTCCCACACAGTATAATGCCAAATAGCTGCCTCCACACACTATAATGCCCTCTATCTGCCACCATACAGTATAATGCCCCCGTAGATGCCACCATACAGTATAATGCCCCCATAGATGCACGCATACAGTATAAGGCCTACACAGATGCCTCATAGAGTATACGTGTATGTGCACACGAGAAGTGGCTTTTACGTCTGAAAAGACAGACTGTTTTCAGGAGAAAACAGCTGCGTCGTTTCAGACGTAAAAGCTCCTCCTCGCATTATTTGACCTGTTCTTCATTGAATTCAATGAAGAACGGATGAAATTACGTTTCAAAGAAGTGTCCTGCACTTCTTTGACGAGGCAGTTATTTTACGCGTCGTCGTTTGACAGCTGTCAAACGACGACGCGTAAATGACAGGTCGTTGGCACAGTACGTCGGCAAACCCATTCAAATGAATGGGCAGATGTTTGCCGACGTATTGGAGCCGCATTTTCAGACGTAAAACGAGGCATAATATGCCTCGTTTACATCTGAAAATAGGTCGTGTGAACCCAGCCTAATGCCCACACAGAATCTCCCATGCAGTATAATGCCCACACAGATGCCACCATACAGTACAATCTCCACAGAGATGCCCCATGCATTATAATGCCTAAACAAATTCCCCCATACAGCATAATGCCCCCACAGCTGCCCCCATACAGCATAATGCCCCATAGAGTGTAATGCCCCATACAGTATAATGCCCACACAGATTCTCCCATGCAGAATAATGCCCACACAGATGCCACCATACAGTACAATCTCCACAGAGATGCCCCCATGCAGTATAATTCCTAAACAAATTCCCCCATACAGCTTAATGCCCCCAAAGCTGCCCCCATACAGCATAATGCCCCCATAGCTGCCCCATACAGTATAATGGCCCCATACAGTATAATGCCCATACAGATGCCTCCATATAGTATAATGCCCCCATAATTGCCCCATACAGTATAATGCCCCATGGCTGCCCCATACAGCTTAATGCCCCGAAAGCTGTCCCCATACAGTACAATGCCCCATACAGTATAATGCCCTCCTAGCTGCCCTTATATAGTATAATGCCCCCAAAGCTGCCCCTAGTGCCAGTGCCCACATATAAAGTGCCAGTGCCCATGTAGTTAGTGCCCATGTAGATAGTGCCCCTATATAGTGCCCCAGTGTCCATGTTGATAGTGCCAAAATATTTATTTTTTCAAAATCTTTTTGTTTTGCAATTGGATCCGTCTGGAGGATATTTTTAGGTCTCTTATCTTATTTACATTTGCACCATTCTAGATAACCAGTGACTATGATCTGTTGTCGCAGGGGCAACACAGCTCAATATCTCTAGACTCTTCCCAGACTTTTCTAAGGGTGCGTTCACAAATATAAGTTGCATCAGCATCAGTTTTTTTTTGTCTCTCAAGCGATTACAACTGATGCAAAAACTGATGCAAAAATGCATCAGTTGCCATCAGGCTTTTTCACAATTTTTACTACGGAACCATCAGTTGTTATCGGTTGTCAATAGTTGTCATCAGTTTTGACCATACAAACTAATGTGTGAATAAATCCACTTTTTTGCAACAAAATCTGTACGTATTACTTATATCCAGAGTGCTGAAGTTGTCTATATACAGGAATACAACACATGACGGAGAGCAATGGAGCGGGGTGAAACCGTAGCGGAGTGCGGCTTGACTGGTGTAGAAGTAGCAGGATCATTAATGGGATTAGTGGGAATATAGTGATGGGGGTCTGCACTATTCAATTTAAGCCACTAGATCGGGGTATGGGTATGGCCTTGGTAGGGGATATATAAAGGAGGTGTAATAACGGGGAAGGGAGACACTCAGTCCCTGCCTACTTGCAACAACCCGTCCTAGGCGACGGGGTACAACTGGGCGACGGTCCCTACACTCAGTAAGTGCAAGACAGACAAACAGACAAGGGTACACAGAAGCTAGGGAAACGGGGCAGCTGCCCACGGAGACACCGTGAGCAACAAGCGTAGTGAACGAGCCGAGTCAAGCCTGGAGTGAACGAGGTACAAAACGCTGAGCAGGAGAGTAGTCAGAAAGCCAAGGTCTATAACAAGCAGAGGATGAGTAGTACAAGCAGTAGCAGCAAGGCCAGGAAACAAGCAGAGCAGAATCACAAGCAAAGGAGGAACAGGAAAGGCAGGTATAAATAGACAGTGGGCGGGAGCTAGCTCCGTCTGGCCAGGCTGTGATAGGCTCTCCCACTCCTAAGCCTGCCATCCTGAGTGGTGGAAGATGGAGTCAGTCTCACAGACATAGGAGCAGGTGCAGACTGATTGCCCACGGGCGTCGACACAGAAGCTGTGTCTGGCAAATCCTTTACAGTACCCCCCTTTTATGAGGGGCAACCGGACCCTTTGTAGGTGGACCTGGTTTATTGGGGAAACGAAGGTGGAACCTTGTGAGCAATACCCCAGCATGAACATCCCGGGCGGGTACCCAAGTCCTCTCCTCAGGCCCGTATCCTCTCCAATGGACCAGGTACTGTAGGGAGCCTTGGACCATCCTGCTGTCCACAATCTTGGCCACCTCGAATTCTACCCCCTCAGGGGTGAGAACAGGGACCGGAGGTTTCCTCGAGGGAGCCAAGGACAGGGAAAAGCGTTTAAGGAGGGAGGCATGAAAGACGTTGTGCACTCGAAAAGACTGGGGCAACTCCAGTCGGAAGGAGACAGGGTTAAGGACTTCAATGACCTTGTACGGCCCTATAAACCGGGGAGCAAACATCTTGGACGGCACTTTAAGGCGCAAATTTTTAGAAGATAGCCACACCAGATCCCCGACCACAAACAAGGGGTTAGCAGAACGTCTTCTAACTGCCTGAGTCTTTTGAATGCTCTGGGACGCCTCTAGGTTCTTCTGAGCCTGGGCCCAGACTGTGCACAGTTCCTGATGAACGACATCTACCTCGGGATTGTTGGAACTACCAGGTGAAACGGAGGAGAACCGTGGATTAAACCCAAAATTACAGAAAAAGGGGGAGACCCCTGACGAGTTACTGACCCGGTTATTAAGGGAAAATTCGGCGAGGGGAATGAATAAGACCCAATCATGTTGACAGTCAGAGATAAAACACCTTAAATATTGTTCTAGAGACTCATTAGTCCTCTCCGTTTGGCCATTAGTTTCAGGATGGAAAGCCGAGGAGAAGGACAGATCAATCTCCAACTTTTTACAGAAGGCTCTCCAAAACAATGAAACAAATTGTACCCCTCTGTCAGAAACAATATTGACAGGAACCCCATGGAGACGCAGGATGTGTTTGACAAACAAGGTAGCTAACGTCTTAGCATTGGGTAGTTTCTTGAGTGGCACAAAGTGGCACATCTTACTGAAGCTGTAATGATGGGGGTAAGGAAACAGACAAGTGAGTCCTAATCTACCCGCCACTCAGTCCCTGCCTACTTGCAACGACCCGCCCTAGGCGACGGGGTACAACTGGGCGAAGGTCCCTACGCTCAATAAGTGCACGACAGACAAGGGTACACAGAAGCAAGGGAAAAGGGACAGTTGCCCACGGCAACACCGTGAGCAACAAGAGTGGTGAACGAGCCAAGTAAAACCAGAAGTGTACGAGGTACGAAACGCAGAGCAGGAGAGTAGTGAACAAGTCAAGTCAAACCAGGAGAGTACGAGGTACCAAACGCAGAGCAGGAGAGTAGTCAGTAAGCCAGGGTCAATATGAAGCAGGGTCAAATAGATCAAGAAGATGCAGCAGGGCCAGGAAACCTAACGAGAAGAATCACAAGCAAGGAGGAACAGGAAAGGCAGGTATAAATAGACAGAGGGTGGGAGCTAGCTCCTTCTGGCCAAGCTGTGATAGGCTCTCCCACTCCTAAGCCTGCCATCCTGAGTGGTGGAAGATGGAGTCAGTCTCACAGACACAGAAGCAGGTGCAGACTGATTACCTATGGGCGTAGACACAGAAGTTGTGCCTGGCAGATCCTTAACAGTACCCCCCCCCCTTTTATGAGGGGCCACCGGACCCTTTCTAGATGGACCTGGTTTATTGGGGAAACGAAGGTGGAACCTCCTGACCAATACCCCAGCGTGAACATCCCAGGCGGGTACCCAAGTCCTCTCCTCAGGCCCGTATCCTCTCCAATGGACCAGGTACTGGAGGGAGCCTTGGACCATCTTGCTGTCCACAATCTTGGCCACCTCGAATTCTACCCCCTCAGGGGTGAGAACGGGGACAGGAGGTTTCCTCGAGGGAGCCAAGGACGGGGAGCAGCGTTTAAGGAGGGAGGCATGAAACACGTCGTGTACTCGAAAAGATGGGGGCAACTCCAGTCGGAAGGAGACAGGATTGAGGACTTCAATGACCTTGTACGGCCCTATAAACCGGGGGGCAAACTTCTTGGACGGGACTTTAAGGCGCAAGTTCTTTGACGATAGCCACACCAGATCCCCGACCATAAACAAGGGGTTAGCAGAACGTCTTCTATCTGCCTGAGTTTTTTGTATGCTCTGGGACGCCTCTAGGTTCTTCTGAACCTGGGCCCAGACTGTGCACAGTTCCCGATGAACGACCTCTACCTCGGGATTGTTGGAACTACCAGGTGAAACGGAGGAGAACCGTGGATTAAACCCAAAATTACAGAAAAAGGAGAGACCCCTGACGAGTTACTGACCCGGTTATTAAGGGAAAATTTTGCGAGGGGAATGAATGAGACCCAATCATATTGACAGTCAGAGATAAAACACCTTAAATATTGTTCTAGAGACTGATTAGTCCTCTCAGTTTGGCCATTAGTTTCAGGATGGAAGGCAGAGGAGAAGGACAGATCATTCTCCAACTTTTTACAGAAGGCTCTCCAAAACAAAGAAACAAATTGTACCCCTCTGTCAGAAACAATATTGACAGGGACCCCATGGAGACGCAGGATGTGCTTGAAAAACAAGGTAGTTAACGTCTTAGCATTGGGTAGTTTCTTGAGGGGCACAAAGTGGCACGTCTTACTGAAGCGGTCTACTACAACCCACACCACCGACTTGCCTTGAGATGGAGGCAAATCGGTGATAAAATCCATGGAGATATGGGTCCAAGGTCTCTGGGGAATGGGCAAAGAACGTAGTAAGCCCACTGGTCGGGACCTGGGAGTCTTGGACCTAGCACAAACCTCACAAGCGGCGACGTAGGCCTTAACGTCTTTAGGCAACCCAGGCCACCAATAGTTTCTGGCAATGAGGTGCTTGGTACCCAGGATGCCTGGATGACCAAATAGTGCGGAGTCATGATTTTCCCTAAGTACCCTTAGCCGGAATTGCAGGGGAACAAACAGCTTGTTCTAAGGAAGGTTCCCGGGAGCTGAACTGATCAGCAGCAATTTCAGAGACTAAATCAGAATCAATAGAGGAAATGATTATACCTGGAGGCAAAATACAAGCAGGATCTTCCTCCGAAGGAGGGCTGGCCATGAAGCTACGCGACAGTGCATCAGCCTTAATATTTTTAGACCCAGCCCTATAGGTAACCAAAAAGTTGAATCTGGTAAAAAATAACGCCCATCGAGCTTGTCTCGGGTTTAGCCTCCGGGCAGATTCTAGGAAAACCAGATTCTTGTGGTCGGTAAGGACCGTTACCGGGTGCCTATCCCCCTCCAGGAAGTGGCGTCACTCTTCGAATGCCCATTTAATGGCTAAGAGTTTGCGGTTGCCAATATCATAGTTACTCTCAGTGGGCGAAAACTTCCTGGAGAAGTAGGCACAGGGACGGAGATGGGTGAGGGACCTGGTACCCTGGGACAAGACAGCCCCCACTCCCACCTCGGACGCGTCAACCTCCACGATAAATGGCTCCATTTGGTTGGGCTGAACCAACACCGGGGCCGAGATAAAGCACTTCTTAAGGACCTCAAAAGCCTGGACAGCCTCAGGAGGCCAGTGGAGGAGATCAGCACCCTTGCGAGTGAGATCCATAAGAGGCTTAGCGATGACCGAGAAGTTAGCAATAAATCTCCTGTAATAATTAGCGAACCCCAAGAAGCACTGTAACGCCTTCAGGGAGGCAGGTTGGACCCACTCCGCCACAGCCTGGACCTTGGCGGGGTCCATGCGGAATTCATGAGGAGTGAGGATTTGACCCAAAAATGGTATCTCCTGCACCCCAAACACACATTTTTCGGTCTTCACAAACAGTTTGTTTTGCGTAGGACCTGGAGCACCTTCCTGACATGCTCAATGTGGGAGGACCAGTCCTTGGAAAACACAAGTATGTCATCAAGGTACACTACAAGAAATACCCCCAGGTAATCTCTTAAAATCTCATTTATGAAATTCTGGAAGACCGCGGGAGCATTACACAACCCAAAGGGCATGACCAGGTATTCTAAATGACCTTTGGGCGTGTTAAACGCAGTCTTCCACTCATCCCCCTCTTTGATGCGGATAAGGTTATACGCCCCCCGTAGATCAAACTTAGAGAAAAATTGGGCCCCCTGAACCTGATTAAAGAGATCAGGAATCAAAGGAAGGGGATACTGGTTCCTTACAGTGACCTTATTCAAGTTACGGTAGTCAATGCATGGCCTAAGACCACCATCCTTCTTCCCTACGAAGAAGAAGCCAGCACCTACCGGAGAAGTAGAGGGGCGAATGTAACCCTTGGCCAGGCATTCCTGGATATACTCTCTCATTCACGTTCGGGACAAGAGAGATTAAATATCCTACCCTTAGGGAGCTTAGCTCCTGGTACCAAATCGATTGCGCAATCGTATTCTCTATGAGGAGGTAACACTTCGGAGGCCTCTTTAGAGAAAACATCAGCAAAGTCCTGAACAAACTCAGGTAGAGTGTTCACCTCCTCAGGGAGAGAAATAGAATTAACAGAAAAACATGACGTCATGCATTCATTACCCCATTTGGTAAGACCCCCAGTATTCCAGTTAAACGTGGGATTATGCAACTGCAACCAGGGAAGGCCTAAAACCAAATCGGACGATAATCCCTGCATCACCAGTACAGAGCACTGCTCCAAATGAATGGAGCCAACAAGGAGTTCAAAAACAGGGGTATGCTGTGTAAAATAACCATTAGCAAGAGGAGTGGAGTCGATACCCACTACCGGGACAGGTTTAGTCAAATCAATCAATGGCATAGCTAGAGACATAGCAAATTCCACAGACATAATACTAGCAGAAGACCCTGAATCCACGAAGGCACTGCCGGTAGCAGACCTACCATCAAAAGCGACCTGAAAGGGAAGCAAGATATTATTAGGTTTCATCTTTACGGGAAATACCTGTGCGCCCAAGTGACCTCCCCGATGATCACTTAGGCGTGGAAGTTTTCCGGCTGCTTATTCTTACGCCAAGGACAGTTGTTCACTTGATGCTTGTTATCCCCGCAGTAGAAACAGAGACCATTCTTCCTGCGGAACTCTCTACGTTGTTGGGGGGACACGGAGGCCCCGAGTTGCATAGGTACATCCGAGTCTTCCGTGGAAGAACGAAGCAACGGAACCTCGGGAGGCATCATGGGGGAGTCAGAGGAGAAGGCACAAAAACGTTCAAGTCGTCGTTCCCTGACACGTCGGTCAAGTCGTATCGCTAAAGCCATTACCTGATCTAGGGAGTCAGAAGAGGGATAGCTAACTAGCAGGTCTTTCAGGGCGTTCGACAGACCCAATCTAAACTGGCACCTCAAGGCAGGGTCATTCCACCGAGAAGCTACACACCACTTCCTAAAGTCAGAACAATACTCCTCTACAGGTCTCTTACCCTGACGTAAGGTCACCAGCTGACTCTCGGCAAAGGCAGTCTTGTCAGTCTCGTCATAAATGAGCCCGAGAGCAGAAAAGAAAAGATCAACGGAGGAAAGTTCAGGGGCGTCAGGAGCCAAGGAGAAGACCCATTCTTGGGGCCCGTCCTGGAGCCGGGACATAATTATACCCACCCACTGGCTCTCAGAACCTGAGGAGTGGGGCTTTAAGCGAAAATAGAGCCTACAACTCTCCCGAAAGGAGAAAAAAGTCTTCCGGTCCCCTGAGAACCGGTCAGGCAACTTGAGGTGGGCTTCAAGAGGTGAGGTGGAGGGCAGTACCAGGGTAGTATCATGCAGGTTGTCCCTCTGAGCCAGGGCCTGGACCTGTAGGGAGAGGCCCTGCATCTGCTGAGCCAGGGTCTCAAGGGGGTCCATAGATGTGTCAGGGACCAGGGTAGACTAGGTATATGGGCTTGTGATTATGTAATAAAAGGGGTAGGGAGACAGACAGGTGAGCCCTAATCTACCCGCCACTCAGTAACTACTTGCAACGACCAATCCTAGGCGACGGGGTACAACTGGGCGACGGTCCCTACGCTCAGTAAGTGCAAGACAGGCAAACAGACAAGGGTACACAGAAGCTAGGGAAACGGGGCAGCTGCCCACGGAGACACCGTGAGCAACAAGAGTAGTGAACGAGTCGAGTCAAACCTGGAGTGAACGAGGTACAAAACGCTGAGCAGGAGAGTGGTCAGAAAGCCAAGGTCTATAACAAGCAGAGGATGAGTAGTACAAGCAGTAGCAGAAAGGCCAGGAAACAAGCAGAGCAGAATCACAAGCAAAGGAGGAACAGGAAAGACAGGTATAAATAGACAGTGGGCGGGAGCTAGCTCCGTCTGGCCAGGCTGTGATAGGCTCTCCCACTCCTAAGCCTGCCATCCTGAGTGGTGGAAGATGGAGTCAGCCTCACAGACATAGGAGCAGGTGCAGACTGATTGCCCACGGGCGTCGACACAGAAGCTGTGTCTGGCAAATCCTTTAAAGGAGGTGGTAAGGAGAGGGTACCTCAGTTGGTACCAGTATAGAGCAGTTCCCGCCCACCTGCCCGGTAAGGGTATAAGGGGTTATTGTTGTCATAGCAGTAGGTTAGGAGCGGGGAGAAGGGGTCCTTGGAGGAAGAAATTTTATGGTCAGGTGCACGAAAATGGGCCATACATTTGAATTTAAGGTGTAATACAACGAATGGAGTCCTGGGGAAAGGAGTCCCCCAGGAATATTTGGATAAGTTGTATTCGGTGCCCTTAGGCCAGGTTTGGACGGATAGGGGTAAGGAGATTTTACCTTACTTGGAGAGTAGGGGTTAAAAAAATGTAGACTGCCTCTAAGGATCGTTTTTCCCCCAAAAAAATGGAGAAGATAGAACAGGGTAATATCTTCTAGGAGTATTTTATGTAAAGTTATTTATGAGAATATTTGTTAATAAATATGGCTGCTATGGCCATGCACCATAACGGTAGTTGAGTCTTTATTTGAGGGAAAAGGTGGGGCCATGGTTTTGGCGGGTGTCAATCTTCTGTCCTTAAAGTCATGTGTCAGTTGTGATTGCCATTGTTTAAAAACAAGAATGAGCTCAGCCATGGAGATAACCTGTCTGCTATAGATCATTAAAATCAATATATCTGACTGCAGCCCCAGAGCATAGACTGTTTATTAGACAAAATGTAAAAATGTATAGTTAAAATAAGTAAAGTTCCATACTAGCAGTGTTGGAAGGAGAGACACAGAATGAGAAAACTTTAGTTGATTATTTGATTCTATTGGAAAATTTTCATTACGGTGCTTTTACTATTTAAACATTTGCAGCTAATCCATCGACTGAGCCAGGTACTGCCCCATGTCTTTTTGATGGAAGTGGTTGTAGAGATGGATGATGAGATGGATAATGGAGAAATTGGTATAAAAATACAAACTGAGAAGAAAGCTGAGGAAAATATAAAAATGTGGATTGTATTATCACACCATCTGTGCACAAAAGGCTATGTACACCTATGAAAACTATTTTTTTTAATAAAAATGTTTATCAGTGTGATTGGTGCAACTTTGTAATCATATTTTATTAAAAATTATTTTTACTTTTGCAGGCTCGAGCTGTTACCAATCACATGTAACTTCATAAATTAGATATGATAGATTACAGGTGGATCCTGTGCTCAACCCGTCAGTCCCGCTGAACTGACAGATTCAGGTCTCAGCGCAAGCTACAGCTGCTCTGTATACAGAATACAAAGCAGCTGTATCTCCAAAAGTAAAAATTATTATTAGTAAAATGTAATTACAAAGTTGCATCAATCACACTGATACACATTTTTATTCAAACACAAATTGTTTTCAAAGATGTACATAGCCTTTAATGTGTTTATTCAATATGCCATTTATATGTTTAGATATATAAATCTATCTATATCTACATATCTCTCCATGCTTTGACTTCCTGCTGGAATTGGGTGAGTTTGTGCTTATACACAGCAGCCACTCTAATCACACAAATCTGTAGTATAAGGCCTTATGCACATGTGATTACGGGCACGACCGGCAAAGGAGTGTTGTCCGCAATCACTGACCATGCACACAAAAGATGTGCATTCATTTCAATGGTGCCGGACCACAATTGTGGACCGTAAAATGACTTGTCCTGAGTTTTTGCGGTCCATATTGCGGGCCCCACAAGGTCCATGTAAAACACAGTCGTGTGTATGGACCCATAGAAATGAATGGGTCCGCAATTCATCTGCACTTTTGCGATAAATGGCGGACGTAAAAAATTATTTGTGTGCATGAGGCCTTAATCATTGTGGATGAAGACAAATAGCAACAACTTCAGCCTGTAACATCATGAGTGATAAGATAGATGAGGCAGATTTCTAAATCTATGCAGTGAGCTGTACAGCTAAGGCTTCGTTCACATATCCATTAGGGCTCTATTCTGATGTTCTGTTTGAGCTTTCCGTCAGAATTGAGCCCTGACTGAAACAAACGGAAACCTTAGGTTTCCGTTTCCATCACCATTGATTTCAATGGTGACGGATCCGGTGCCAATGGTTTCCATTTGTCTCAGTTGTACAAGGCCTTCGTCGTTTTGATGGAATCAATACCGTTGTCGACTATGGGTTTTGATTCTGTCAAAACAACCGAACCCTTGCACAACGGAGACAAATGGAAACCATATGCATCGTATCCGTCACTATTGAAATCAATGGTGATGGAAATGGAAACCTATGGTTTCTGTTTGTGTCAGTCAGGGATCCATTCCGACGAAAAGCTCAGATGGAACGTCGGAACGGAGCCCTGACACAGATGTGAACGAAGCCTAACATCTAGTCACTGATCAGAATTGTCCTAGAACATAGTTAAAAAGCAGCCAATACTAAAGAACAGCAAAGAAAAAAAGTATGTAAACATTACCTAAAGGTAGCTTTATATGATAGGAATGCTGGTTCAGCTAGTAACATGTCCAGTGCACATCCTCTTAAGTTTGCACCTACAGACTCAAATTAAGGTATTGGCATCTAGTGTATCAAGTAAAACGGTTGTCTGTTTGAGCGACTCTTTCTCCTGTTGAGGATTCCCCTGAAACAAGCAGATTGTGTGGGGGCAAGGGGTTCTTGCCTTCATGAGCTCAGGAAACTATGTAAGTTTTCCCTTTATTTGAGCATCTATTGAATATAGGTAATTGACACATGAATGAATGAAATATAGCAACTTACAGTATCACAAACTTCCTCTAGATAGAACTGTCAAAGATGGCAGAGCACATTTAACTATGAAGACAGTTTGCTAAGTGAAGCCCTCTGAGCTACATGTCTGTCATACACTTAAGTCGACTGCGCTATTGATTCCATCAAAAACACGTAAACCTTGCGGAATGGAGACAATCGGAAACCATTAGCAAAAGAAGCATTACCATTGAAATCAATGGTAATGCAAACGGAAGCTATGGTTTGAACAGAACCCATCAATAGGAACCGAACGCTGATGGGAACATACCCTAATAAACTTTATTAAACTGTGTTTAACAATTTTTTTTTGTCCCACTAGGGGACTTCACAATGCGATCATCTGATCGCTTCTATAATTCTTTAATATACTCAGTATACCAAAGCATTATTGCCTGCCAGTGTAAAACTGACAGGCAATCAATAGCCTGATAGGCATATTGTCATGGCAGGATTGGATGTTTTTGTTAGGTTGTCGGCTGCCATGGTTACCCATCGGCGCCATGTGAAACATGTCACAGTGCACTGATCGGGAGACATAGGGAGCCCCCTCCCATTGAAGCCATTTAGATTCCATGTTCACCTATCACTGTGCCGCCTAAGGCCGGATTTACACGAGCGTGTGCGTTTTGCGCGCGCAAAAAACGCGGCATTTTTTGCACGCAAAAGGTACTTAACAGCTCCGTGTGTCACCCCTGTATGATGTGTGGCTGCGTGATTTTCACGCAGTCGCCTTCATTATGACACTCTGTTTGTATGTTTGTAAACAGAAAAGCACGTGGTGGTTTTCTGTTTTCAATCATAGTTTTGACTGCTGTAGCACGAATCACGCGCGTCACACGGAGGTGCTTCCGTGTGCTGCGCGTGATTTTCACGCACGCATTGACTTCAATCGGTGCGTGATGCGCGAACAACGCACAAATATAGGACATGTCATGCGTTTCACGCAGCGGACATACGCTGCGTGAAAATCACGGACTGTCTTAACGGCCCCATAGACTAACATAGGTCCGTGCGAGGCGCGTGAAAATCACGCGTGTTGCACGGACGTATTACACGTTCGTGTAAAAAAACACCCCTAAGTGGTTAAATGGCCAGGTTCAGAGGTGACTCCGATCCCAGCCATTACAGCGGGATGTTGGCTGTATATTACAGCCAGCACCCGCTGTGGATGGCGCAGACACAGCTCCTATGCTTGTGCCATATACTGGGTTTACAATTACGTCTTATCGCGGTCAATAGCACGCTGCTATACACTTTGAATACCAGGTGGCGCCATACGATGTAAGTAAATGTTATAACTCTTCACTGGATAATTTTTTCAAACAGCATGTAATTGGCAAACCTTGTTCATTATTCATCTATACAATGAATATGATATTTAATGATGGGACAACCCCTTTAAGATTGGGCTCAGTGGCGTAGCTATAGGGGTCACAGAGGTCGCAGTTGCGACCGGGCCCCTAAGCCTGGGGGACCCACGGGCCCCCATTGCCATACAGCATGTTTTCTAACTAAATCTTCTGTGCCGTGAAGCCGGCACTTCCTGGTTACGGTCACATGGTACACTTAGTGTACCATGTGACCGTGTTGTCACGTGACACGGCTTCCAGACAGAGCAGAAAAGTCGGTGCGGAGGACTCCAGGTAAGCTGCAGTGTAATGTAATGTATTGTGTTGTAACGTTATGTATTGTAATGTAATGTAATGTGTTGTGATGCCTTGTAATGTATTGTGTTGTTTGCGGTGGAGAGGGGGGGGGGTTAAATCACAGCCCCCCCTCCTCCACCGCAAACTGCACAATACAACACAATACAGTATAGTACACATGAGTGTATGAGAGCGGGGCTGCGGCTGTGTAATACAGTCACTACCCCGCTCCTGAGTCCTGATATGTGCGCGCCGTCAGGATGATGTGATGCGGCCGGCGCTGCACTAATGAGCGTCAGCACTGAAGACAGAACATGGTGGGCGCGCTACAAAACACCCCCATGTTCTGTCCTCAATGCCTGAACCGCCGCTCATTAGTGCAGCGCCGGCCGCATCTCCTCATGCTGACCGTGCGCGCACTTATATCAGGAGCAGGGCAATGGCTGTATTACACAGCCGCAGCCCTGCTCTATAACGGCGGAGATCAGAGAAACCGCTCATCTCCGCCGCTATTCTCCTGAATGCTGCGATCAAAGCTGACTGCAGCATTCAGGGGAAAATGAGAAGGGGGGATGCCCCTGGATCGCGTCACAGGGAATTCCTGTGACGCGATTAAGGGACATACCATATATGGGCAGACAGCCCAGGGTCTATTGAAGGACCCCAGGGCTTTCCTACCATATTTCCTGTTGTTAGGGCATACTGAGGTATGTCCTAACAACTGCCTGTGTACTATCAGTACACAGGCTAATGTACTGGCATATAGGAAAAGAGAAAATGATCCAGCGCTGAGTCGTGCTCTTGTTTAAAAAGGAAGAAATATTCCCACTTTTATTGGAGAGATGAAATTAAAAATTGAAAGGAGACGCCATGAGTAAGAGCACGGTACGTGCTTGAAACGCGTAGGCTAGGGCAACGGCCCACAACCATCACACGTCTTGGGACTGCGTCTCCTTTCAATTTTTAATTTCATCTCTCCAATAAAAGTGGGAATATTTCTTCCTTTTTAAACAAGAGCACGACTCAGTGCTGGATCATTTTCTCTTTTCCTCTATTACGCACCGCCAGCCGTAGCGGGGATCCGAGCAAAGAGTCCGGAGACGCAACAGATCGGTGAGCTGGAGGTTTCCTCCCTTTTCTATACTATATCCAAGTATACTGGCATATAGCTATAGGCCAGTACATTGAAGTTTAAAAATAAGGTAAAAACAAAGTAATGTTAAATAAAAAAAATACACATACACCTTTTTTATAATAAACATTAAAAAAAGTCTCAATACATAAAACATACACATAATCGGTATTGGCGCGCTCGTAATAACCTGCACAACTATTTTTTTGCATCATTTATGATGTGTACTCTGTAAAAAACTAAAATAAAAATTGCTTTCTATCACTTAGGCCCCATTCACACGACCGTGCCCGCAATCACGGCCGGCCGCCGACTGCCACCCGCATTTTCGGGCCGTGCTCCCATACAAAGTATGGGAGAATGGCCCGCAAAATGCAAAAGGACGGACATGTTCCATAATTTTCGGCACAAAATTTCTACGGCACGGACACCCATCCATAGCGCTACGGAAATGTGTCCGCGCTCAATGAAAGTGAATGGAGGTTATTTACGGTCGTGTGCATGGGGCCTAATTGTGAGGCACAAGGTGCGATGATGAATTTAACCTCCATGTGCCTCACATTATTAGTAATTAACCCCATCATGTACCTTACATATTAACCCATTATGACTGAGAAACATGATGGGGTTAATTACTATTAATGTGAGGCACAATCAAAATTCATCATCACACCTCGTGCCTCACATCAGAAAATGGAAGAACTTGTTTTTTTTTTATTACTGTTGGCAAAGTAAATGAAGTATCGGTATCGAAGTCCAAATTTTGGTATTGTGACATCCCTACACTGTGGGTCGCATCCCCCTGGGGGTTTGTGAGTCACTCACCGAGGTCCCGGTTCCAATCAATGCTGGAGCAAGGAGCTGACATCTCCTTGATCCAGCATTCCCTGTGCCGTGAGCGGCTCAGCGCAGGCAGGCGGGATGTAGCGACATCATCGCGCCTGCCTGCGCTGAGTCACTCATAGTACACACCGGAGGAGGCGAAGGATCCTCCACTCGACGTGGGAACGGGGATAGGTAAGTAATTATGCACATATGGGGGCATTATACTGTATGGGGGGGCTGATATTGTGGGGGGGGGGGCATTATACTGTATGGGGGGCTGATATGGGGAGCATTATACGGTATGGGGCTATTATGGGGGGCAGTATACGTTATGGGGCATTATACTGTGTGGGGGCAGCTATGGGAGCATTAACTGTGTGGGGGCATTATACTATGGGGGCTGTTGGGCAAGGCGTCTGGGCATAGGAGCGCGCAGGGGTCTGATGATGATGGTAGTGCTGGGGAGGGGTAGGGGGGTCCAAGCTGAATTCTTGCACCCGGGCCTATGAGCCTTTAGCTACGCCCCTGTTGTGGTACAATTTTAGCATACCTTTCGGGGATCAGATCCAAAAGGTTAGAGAAGTTTATGTATATGGAGAAGGGTATGTTTATACTTTGCAGAATTTTCTGCAACTTAGAATCTGTTCCATACATCTGAATGACGTGTTCTGTAGCATGGACAGGGATTTTTACAATCTCCATTCAGAAGTATGCAAGTCGAGACAAAACAGTATACAACAAATCTGTCGAGTATAAAAAATACCATAAAGCTTTTCTTTATACTTCTTTCCTCAGGTATTATCTAACAAAATCTCATGCGTCAAGCCCGCTGCAACTGGCCTTGTAATGATGTCTATAAAAACGAATGTAGTGAATTTAGGAAATATGTAAGCTCTCAAGTTTCGACTCAGGATACTATCAGACATTGTGGTAATGATGCAGATGAAACCACGCTGTTACCACACCGAAATAAATCACATAAACTTAGTCAAGTATTTTTCATGAGCAGCTTTGCCACAATTGTGGTTAGAGTATTACAAAAGAAACAGTTCCTAATATTGTAATGAAAGCCATGACCTCAATTATAGCAATCCTGCAACAAAGGAACACATGAAAATACATGTTGTTTTTTTGGGGTGCAGTAATGGTGTGTGTTTTTTTTGCTGCATTACACACTGCGCACTCTTCCGTTGCAGTTTACAAATGAAATCTGCAACTCAGTGTATTATTATTTTTGTATTTGTGCTTCCCATCTCTTGTGGGATAGAAGGGCAATGTGACCCCCTGGGTAATTCCCCCTTCCAAACCAAGTACGGATGAGACCTGTAATGAAATATGTTATAAAATATTATGGAACTGGTATCTACATTGTACATTTTCAGAGCTGGGGGAATAAACTGATTAAATTATCAATAATTTTTATTATAGATCTGGATTTACTAGACTAATTAATAGGATCCATTGGCGTGTGTGTATGTTTGTACTTGTGAAAATGCAAGCTGTTAGCTGTGCTCTAGTGCAGTGTGCGTTTGTCGGGTACTCTATGGTATGTACCCATCCGCGCACAGTGCGAGTGTGTGTCGGGTACCTATCTGCCGCTATAGTATGTATCCATCCGGGCACAGTGTGCGTGTGTGTCGGGTACCTATCTGCCTCTATAGTATGTATCCATCCGGGCACAGTGTGCGTGTGTGTCGGGTACCTATCTGCCTCTATAGTATGTACCCATCCGGGCAAAGTGTGTGTGTCGGGTACCTATCTGCCTCTATGTTATGTACCCATCCGGGCTCAGTGTGCGTGTGTGTCGGGTACCTATCTGCCTCTATAGTATGTATCCATCCGGGCACAGTGTGTCTTTTGGGTACCTATCTGCATCTATGGTATGTACCCATCCGGGCACAGTGTGCATTTGTGTCGGGTACCTATCTGCCTCTATAGTATGTACCCATCCGGGCACAGGAGACTAGAGCACTCCTTGTATTTACTTTCTTGCTTTCTATTTTATGTTATTTTTGTACCTTGAAACTATCCTATAAGCAATATTTGCATGGAAGTATGAATTGCTATGCTGACATTCCTTTTTAGCATCAAACTTGAAAACATGATGCAAATGTTCTTACCTCCCCCTCAGCCTCAAAGGTGTATCACCAGAACAAGAACCCCCTTAGTATCTGAGTCATGCTGGATAGTGCAGAAATTATTTCTCTCATAACAGCTCTATAGTCTAAATTTAATATGCAGTAAAATAGTCTCCCTCTACAAACAACTACTGCAGCTATATGTTCTCTAAGTGCATGTGAATCACGCCATCAGAACAAAATAAATCAATGCATATAACACCAGATATATATTGTTGTTTTCAACACAATCACGTCTCCATTTATGCTATATTACATCATGCTAACAAATTATGAATTTTATATATATATATACTAGTATATAGTGAAACCTATTCAAAAGTGCACCTCGGTGGTGCTCCAGTATTATTGAGTGTACACCAATATTTTTTCCTTCCCCTTTACCTAGGGAAATTGTGTTTAGAATTTTATTTTATTTTTGTATCTGATTCGTGCGGACCTTGTGGCTCAGATGAGGTGGCAAAAGTTAAAGACCAAATTAAAACAACCATTAATATGAGATAAGGGAATGTATCAAAACTGGTGCAAAGGAAGAAATGAGTAGTTATCTATGTCTCATTTTCTGACTCCTCTTAGTCACCTCTCTTTCTCTCTGTACTTTTCAAAACTGTTCTGTAAGGTAAAAAAGTGCCTAAAACACCTTAAATCTGGCGCACGCCATGTACTCCGTTTGCTTAGAGCCATTCACAATGAAATTCCTGCTTGGTAAAACTCCCCTAATAAAAATGTAAAGAGAACACTCAAAGTTTGAAATGGAAATTAAGAAGTAGGACTTAGGCATTGCTCCAGAGCAGAGAGTTGGGTTAGCCCTCACCCTGAAAAGTCATTTTATGAGGGGTTATGAACAATCCCTTTAAATCTAATTCTTTACCAAAGCTGCATAAAAAAGCCAGTATAAAATTGAATCTCTGCACATTCCCTTTATACCTGAAAAATAGGGCTTTAGTACTAAACTATAATATTGTATGTAGAATTAAATTATGGGAAACAGAGAAAATAATATTCATTACTGCCTGAAGGAATAGGAAGCAGGATAACCTAGGTGATAATAGTAGTTTAATACAGAAAAGATTTAAAGTTCTCTCTGTAAACTGGACTAATACCATTATAGTTGTGTCAATAAACCATACACATTCATATATTTAGGGATGAACCGTCCATGAGGCAAGGTAAGCTTCTTGCCACAGGCGGTGGCCTGCTGCCTCTCTGAGGGGGCGGTGGCGCTACTGAAACCAGCCACCGCCACCCCCTCCTGCACTAATTGTACCTGCGTCTATATGGCTGGGCAAGTTCAGTGCCTTACAAAGATGCTGATTGGCAGAGCAGAATGATTTGCGCCACCAATCAGCGCCTTTAAATGACGCTAGAGGTGCGATGACGTAATCGCGCCACTTCCGTTGTTGAAAGGTGCTGATTGGCGGGGCAAGTCATTCTGTCCTGCCAATCAGCGCCTTTCAATGACGCTAGCGGCGTGATTATGGAATCGCGCCGCTTCTGTTGTTAAAAGGCTATGATTAATGGGGCAAGTCATTCTGCCCTGCCAAGCAGCGCCATTGTTCAGCCCCAGCAGACCTGCGCAGAAAAGAGCAGGCCTACATTGACAGAGGACGGTGTGGGAACGGGATCAAGGTGAGTATGTGAAAATGATTTTTTTTTTCCACCTAAAAGTTTGAGTGCCATTATCTACAGGGGGGAGCTATATGTGGAACACTATCTACAGGGGAAGCTATACGTGTGGCACAGTCTACAGGAGAGGCTATATGTGGTACACTAAGGGGGGCTATATGTGGGGCACTATATACAGGGGGAGCTATATGTGGGGCACAATCTACAGGGGAGGCTACATGTGCTGAACTATCTACAGGGGAGGCTATATGTGGGACACTATCTACAGGGGAGGCTATATGTGGGGCACAATCTACAGGGGAGGCTATATGTGGGACACTATCTACAGGGGGCTATATGTGGGGCACTATATACAGGGGGCGCTATATGTTGGGCACAATCTACAGGTGGGGATATATATGTGGGACACCATCTACGGGGGGGCTATATGTGGGGCACTATATACAAGGGGGGCTCTATGTGTGAGGAGCTATCTACAGGGGGGCTATATGTGGAGCACTATATAAAGGGGGCCCTATGGGGGGCACTATCTACAGGGAGCACTGTATGTGTGGAATATAGTGTATGGTGCTATTATAATTAGGGACACAGTGTATGGCGCTATTATAATCAGGGACACAGTGTAGGGTGCTATTATAATTAGAGTTGCAGTGTATGGAACTATTATATTTAGGGGTACAGTGTATGGCACCATGAGAATTTTATCTTCGTTTATAGGTGCAGAAATGTTTAAATAGTGAGTAGCTGAAGACACCTGAGCGGCAAACTGCAGAAATCGGCTGTGGATGGGAGAAGTCGTCATAGAGGTCTGGACCGGATGGAGAAGAAGGGGGGAAAAAAAACTAGAATCTGAGATCGTCACCGGTGAGTCACTTAATGTAAATGTTTATTCTGCCTCCAATCAGTATTGTAGTCACTGTATGATCTGCAGCAAGATGATGGGTGGTATGATTATTTTTTTTGTGAAACTGCAACTCCCAGCATATCCTTACCATTGTTCTTTCCATGCCGGGAGCTGTAGTTTTACGCTGTACAAACTTATACAACAGGGGTTGCACTAAATTGAGCTGTATTTGTGCTGATGCTGTATTTATGTACTGAGATTGGTTCTGGTGTTGTATATATGTACTGAAGTTGGTTCTGTATATATGTACTGAGCTTGGTTCTGGAGCTGTATATATTTACTGAGCCTGGTTCTGGTTTTGTATTTATGTGCTGAGCTTGGATCTGGTGTTGTATTTATGTTCTAAGCTTTGTTCTGGTGCTGTATATATGTACTGAGCTTATTTCTGGTGCTGTATATATGTACTCAGCTTGGTTCTGGTGCTGTATTTATGTACTGAGCTTTGTTCTGGTGCTGTATATATGTACTGAGCTTTGTTCTGGTACTGTATATATGTAATGAGCTTGGTTCTGGAGCTGTATATATGTAATGAGCTTTGTTTTGGTGCTGTATATATGTATTGAGCTTGGTTCTGGAGCCGTATATGTCAGAGCTTGGTTCTGATGCTGTAATTATATAGGATATATTTATAATAACAAAACTGCAGGGTAGATGGAATATTTTTCAATTCATTGTATATTTAATGGAAACCTGTCAGGTAGTTTTAACCCCTTGAACCGCCACCATGCAGTAATACATGCCCTGACAATATTTCCAAACATTCCCCCTGTATGTTGTTTTCAGATGTAGAAAAACCAACATTCAAAACGGCACACGCTACATGCCAATAACTCATTAAAGGGTCATGGGGTGGTGCCGCTATCCTGAAGTGTCACATAGTCCTGCCTCCAAACCCACCTTTCCATGCTTGATTGACATCCCTTATTTATTTCTGTCACTTACATAGCGCCAACATATTCCCCAGCGCTATACAAAGGTCCACACTTACCGTCCCCATTGGGGCTCACAATCAAAGTTCCCTATCAGTATGTTTTTGGGGTGTGGGAGGAAACCCACGCAGACACAGGGAGAACATACAAACTCCATGCAGATGTCGTCCTTGGTTGGACCCCAGCGCTGCACGGCAACAGCGCTAACCACCGAGCCACCGTGCTACCTCCAGCTGTTATACATCACTACCAGTCTCCTCCAACTTTCTCGGATGCGCCATTGCCTTGTACAACTTGGCTACACACCGTGCAGCAAGGTGTACTCTGCCTGGCTGCACCGCGCTTGACAGTACAAGGCAACGGCGTATTCGTAAGAGTTAGAGGAAGCTGATAGTGATGTAGAACAGCCAGGGGTGTTAATAAAAATCATTAATAAGTATCATTCATGAATGTGATGTTCTGTATATAGGCTGCAGAATGGATAGCATTGCTTTAGTTCCCTGTGAAATGTTCTCGGTGGTGAGTGCTTTCCATCTCACAGTGCATGGCATTATTTCTCATGCGCTGCTTTTATCTGCGCTCTTTATCACAGCGCTCTTTATAACATGGATCAAATTATGAAAATGTTCCATTTGGCAGCATTGCTCCACAGGTAATGAGTGAATTCAAGCTGAAGTAAGAATAGGAGGCCTGCTATGTTATATACACCAACATTTGTGTGTGTCTCTACTGTAGTTATGATTCCTCCTTCATTTACACACAAGCCTAATGCAAATGTTTGCGTCTTGCGATACTTTAGTATGACTACTTTCTTTTCTCAGGCGCCGTACACTTTACATTAAATAAACACATTCATACGGAGTGTATAGGCTACTGTAATGCATGATACAGAGCTGTGTTAATAATGACGCATTTGTCTAACAGACACCTTGAGGGTTTAATAAAAAGATTCAATTCTGCAATATGTATTTCTCCCCTGCCAAATAACAGGCCGGATTTCTGGAAGGTTTTTATTGAGCTTTCCGCATGTTTTCATTTTATTCCATGGTCACTTTCTTCAGCAAGCTTTGTTATTTTTAAAACTACCAGATGAGACTAAAGCTTATTTTCTGAACTCCCCTTTGTCAGTTGAAATCACAGTATAATTTAAGTTGTAAATGATCGTCTTTAGGCTATATTCACACTGGAGATTAAATCTTGCTCTGTTGATCCTTATGAAAAATCAGAACTCAAAAAAGCATCAGTTTTTACAGCAGTTTTCATAGATACAATGTGGAAAAAAGCACATTGCTGTCCTTGTCATTATTGTCATCAGTTGTCATAGTTATCATAAATTGTCATCATTTTTATTGTATGAGTTGTCATAATTGTCCTTGTTATCATCAGTAGTCATCAAGTGTTATCATTGCTATTAATGTCATTGGTGGTCCTCCTTGTCATTAGTGTCATTATTGTCATCATTGTAATGTCATCAGTTGTCATCATAGTCATTATTGTCATAAAATATCATCATTGTCTTTATTATCATCAGTTGACATCAAGTCATTGTCATTAATGTCATCAGTTTTCATCATTCTCATTTTTTTCATTCTTGGCATTAGTGTCATCAGTTGATTATTGTCATATTTGTCATTAATTGTCACCTATGTCATTATTGTAATCAATGTCATTAATTGTCATCAGTCATGATCGCTGTCATCATTATCATCAATTTTTCCGGATTATATGACAATCAATCAGATGCGACTAAGGACATTATTACTTACCCATTAGATTTTTCAACCATCTTCCCATAAACCTCAATATACAACTAAAAGAGCCCAAAATCTATATTTTTTCTGTAGTAGCAGTATTGCTTGCAAGGTTTCCTGTCCTTCACAAACAGCATTTATAATCACAATGGGTGACTACAGTCACATTTGAAAACAATTTTGTGCAAAATTAAAGTGTAACTGCACTTTTGCTAAATTTTGGATAAATCATAGAAACATATCAGAAGTTTTGATCCTACTGTCGCTGAAACGAAGGTGCAGAAGTGCTTAGCTGAGTACTCCGCACCTTTAGCTGTGATCGCCTCTCCACGTTAGGGTGAAGACGATAGATATACTATGAGAGCCATATTTCATCCCATGTGACCATTACAGCCAATCACAGGCTGTAGTGGCGGCCATCTGGGATGAAACGTCATCCGAGGAGGCCGGCCTAGGTGACATCAAAGGTCGGCCACCTGGGATGACGCTTCATCCCAGGTGACTGCCGCTCCAGTCAATCACAGGCTGCATTGGTCTCCTGGGATAATTCAGACGAACGGGATATACGTCCGTGCAACACGCGTGATTTTCACGCACGTCGCACGGACCTATATTAGTCTATGGGACCGTGCAGACAGTTGCGTGATTTTTACGCAGCATGAGTCCGCTGCGAAAAACTCACGACATGCCCGTTCTTTGTGTGTATTTCGCGCATCACGCACCCATTGAAATCAATGGGTGCGTGAAAATCACGCGCACCACACGGAAGCACTTCCGTGGGACGAGCGTGATTCGCGCAACAGCTGTCAAACTATGAATGTAAACAGAAAAGCACCACGTGCTTTTCTGTTTACAAACATCCAAACGGAGTGTCATAATGATGGCGGCTGCGCGAAAATCATGCAGCCGCGCATCATATGGGGCTGACACACGGAGCTGTTAAGTGCCTTATGCGCACGCAAAACGCCACATTTTTTTGCGTGCGCAAAACGCACACGCTCGTGTGAATCCGGCCTAAGACTGAGGTATGTTGAATAGTGAGATTGTCCTCTCTAGTGTGAATACATTATTGTATGGTTAGCATATCTAATATTTCCCATAGTCACTTATAGTACATCTACTATTTCATGTAGCAGGGGGGGGGGGGGGTTGGGCCTTACTGACATATGGACCTATAAAAATAACCTCTAGAACCTCTAAACCACTGAGCTTTAATCTACTGTACTTTATTGTTTGTCATTCTCTTATAGAATAATATCTAACATGCTTCGCAGTTGCTTTTAAGAGCACTTATTTCATCATACTCCACACCAGTGTATCATATTCCTATTGCCAACAGACTGAACTAAGTAGAGCAAATAACGTTTCCCACTAGTGTGGGAAACAGTTTACTATATATCTTATGAACACATCAGTGCAAATTCTATATGGAGAAGAGAAAAATATACTACTTGTAATACCTGCCTTTATCAGGGTTGTAACAATAAACTGCTGGGCTCCATATGTGCACCCACTATGTGGCAAGGGGGAAATCCACCAACAAACCACTTTCTGACACATGAAAAGAAAGGGGCGGTCTCACAAAGACAACCCCTTTTCAAATAAAAGCCGGCCTGTCAATCAGATGATCACTGCCGATGTAGTTCTCTAACCCCGATGATCAGCTGTTATTGCCAGGGGAAGCTGCGTCTGTTCATAAAGGTGAAAGACCACTGCAGGTAAATATAGCCTTACATGTGGGCCATTCAAATGACTGACCATGTGATGCATGGATATGCTGGTCCACCAAGCCTCTTGCCAAGCAGCTCTATGCTCTGGCTTATAGAGAGGGGTCGTGAGTTGGGAATCCCCGCTATGATATCCATATGACCTAATAGGACATATGGAAAGGGGCTGTTCTCATGTGATATCCCTATTAAAATATCGAAATCTGCTCACATACTTTTTTTATTTTATGACGCTCATGTTCTGTTTTTTTGAAAATCAGATTATAAAAAAGTTTACATTATTTAAATCTGGTTTTTGTTTGCTAAGAAAATGTATAATACAGTTTTAAAATAAAAGCATACATTTTCTTATTTCTACATAGTATTTTGCCCTTTCTTTCTACTTGGCTTTTTTGTGAATCATAGTATGGGTGTAACTAATAGGCTGTAAGCCAGCATAGCGCATTACACGTAACCCTTTGACTGGCACCCTTATATAGGCCTTATCTGTGTGCAATGATAATGCTTGCAGCCACCCACCTCATGAATAGTATGTGTGAGAGTGGCTGTTCATTAGTATTTTACACCTGAGCACTCTTCCTCTATGTAGCATTGTGGCTTGTCTGCATCCTGTTGGGAACTGGTGTTCGTATCTGCCCTTGTATGGACTTTAAGTTTTAGTGTATTAGTGTTTGATGATGAGAGGACGTGAAAAGCTTGTTCGTATGTATATATATATATATATATATATATATATATATATATGTATATATATATATATATATATATATATATATCCTTATGTTTAGCTGTCTACTGAAGAGAGCAAGGGTTGGGCAAATTGGGCAAATATTTTATTTGCTCTGAACATGACAATCTCTAAAGCCATATGTGTTTATGTTACGACAGTTATTATACAATGACTTTCCATGACACACGTAAAACTTCTGAAGAGTTGATAAGGAAAAGCCCTTTTATCTATTGCTATATCATTTACATTCATAATACTGTGCTTTAAATGAGTAATAAAAGACAGTGACACATTTCAGTAATAGTTTGAAATGAGTTACCTGTCCGCTGGCCTTTTTGACTGGCAAAACGACATAGCATTATTCTAATCAGATGACACATAAGCCTAACAGAACATCTATTTACTTAGTGCCAAGGTCTTACAAAACTAGTTTTTGAACATACTCACATGAACCTTATTTGGCAGGAAAGGATTCTGATCTTGTTACAGTCATCTCCAGAGATTGGCATAAGCCTTTGTTCTGGGAACTAATGTCATTTGGATGCCTTAAGTACAATGCAATATAAAATCATAGTCTATAAATGCAGAGAAATTCAGAACCATATTTAGGCTTGAATTTACATTGTGCAAATCCCTGAGTCCTATATTCTAGGTTGCACAAGTGCAGTGAATGATATGAATGAAATTTGGCTTCTCTAAGCCTATATTTTTTACGCAAACCGTGCACAACCCTTATGGATAGGATATGGGAGAAATTAAGTACGTTTTTTAATATAGAGAGTGCAGATAAGTTGGATTACTGTAAATAATAAGTTATTAAGCCACCACTAACAATAAAACCCAACTTTGTAAGTCATTTCTAAATACCATAGACATGTAAAGGATTAAATAATTTGGAAAACCTGTTCCCATACTGTTGGCCATCCCTAAATATGCTGATCATGTAGGGATCTCACTGCTGGGAGTTCACATCAATTATCAGACCTTTGACTCTACCGACTATACTAACATTACCTCATACAGTACCTGTATCGGCCTAATCCCCATTGCTAACTTCTGGACTTGTGGGTGGGGTAAAGCCTGTGTCTGAATTGTATTTGTGTGTGTTTTGGTGTGATGGGTGGTGATGACTACCTCTGGCATGGTAGTTTTGATTGAGAATGTGACTTCTTTGTATAGTGGGCATTATAAGTTTAGGAAATTTAATTCCCAGATGCAATATTGTTGGAGAGCTGAGGTACTATAATGTAAAAGCCTTTGAGATGCGCAGGCGTAAGTATGTAGTCTTGCATCTGGTGGGACCTTACAAGATAAAAAATAGGTGGGAGTGTTGGCACCAAGGTTGTTCGGAGTAACCCCATGAACAGAGAGAGATACTTCCCTACCTTGTTGAGGAGTGTGCCACAAAGTGTGGAGAGGGCCTGTTTACCTGAAATATGGGCGGAATTACTGCAATTGTTGGCCACCCAGATCTACAGAGTTTCAGGCGTGCAGTCAAGTGTTGCAAAAGTCAATGAACGGACTTGCTAGGAGCCGAGCTGCCATGCCTGATGGAAGCCTCTATGGCCTGCTGGAAACCCAGTTGCCGAGCTGGGCAGACACTGCTGAAATGGGCCTGTTTGGTATACCAGCGTGGAAAAAGGGGGATGTCATCACCATCAACCAATATATATAGGTCTTCATTGAAAGAGACGGTGTTCATTGCATGTAAAAAGTTGTAAGGATTCTGCCTTTGTATGAGAAGTACATCTACAGTAAAGGTTCGTTCTGAAACACCACCCGTGTCCGTTAGTGGACTGGTAAAGTTATGTTAACCCACTCTAACTTTAGGGACCTGTTACATCCTCATTATAGATTGCTTGACCACACTTCTGTTCCCTATCTCTTCGTTATACCCTTCCTTCGTTGAAACCTTTCACGGGCCGTGAAAAACAGTCTGTGTGTCATCTGGATTTCCCTGCCCGACCGCAGTAGAGGTGAAGGGGACTGAACAAAATTATACAGTACGGAACAGCAGTTCCGTGGGAAGGCAGGGACTCCTAGCATCATAAAATGTCTATGATGCCAGGAGTCCCGTTCACCTGTACCGTGGTCGGACCAGGAAATCCAGCCGACTGAACTCGGTCGTGTGTTAAAGACTTTTTACATTTGTCTTTTGCCTATAGCATCCGTATCTTCAACTATGGTACTTTCATTTGCAGAGAAAACAGAAAGGATCCAGTGATTCGTAGTATAACTTGGAAACACTCGGTTTCCACTTTATTGAATATAAGCAAACAAAAGCTTTGAAAGAAACACCAGGAGAAAAAAATGGACCTAGCCATGATTAAGAGCACAGCTAGTGCTTGAAACGCGTAGGCTAATCTATTTGCCACAAACCACCACCTTGTTTTTTCTCCTGGTGTTTCTTTCAAAGCTTTTGTTTGCTTATATTCAATAAAGGGGAAACCGAGTGTTTCCAAGTTATACTACGAATCGCTGGATCCTTTTTTTTTTCTCTGCTATTGCCTGCCGTGTGCCGTCACGTATGGTCCGGGCGATCATCAACACAGGAGCATCAGACTGGTGAGCTGGAGGTTTTCTCCCATTCCCCTCTCCCTTTCATTACTACTGTACTTTCATTTGGTCTGATTCTCCTCTGGTTAAACCAGGAAATCAACCACAGGACCAGCTAGAGGCACCTAAGTCTTGGGGACAGATGAATACCTTAACCCTAATTAAACTTTTGGGACAAGAATGTGCTATAGGTAAAATTGTGCCGCCCGGTGGGTTCTTTCCCTGAGTTTCACTAGAATCAGACTATTACAGTTTCACACAACTTTTTGAGCATACAGTTGAGGCATACATTTCTGTTTTTCCAGTAAAATAGAATATAGATAATGATGAACAAATTTAATTGCTTTAAATAATTGAAAAATATGCAATGTAAATGTATCATTTCTACAAATACTTTTAACTCCATGCTAATATGTACATTATCATGTTCAATGTAATTTTACTTCATGCAGTCTTTATAGTAAATGAACAGGTACTATTATTTTTGAACCAATTCTTATCATGTAGACTTGATACAAATCTTCCACTTTCTCCTAAGTATTATGCAGAAATGGAAAGTACATATTATTATGAACATCTGTCAAGTTTGCTAAAGATTTGAAAAACATTTTTATTTTATGAAGATAAAATTGAGGTCTTTTATGGTGTACAAATGATGCACAAAGTATTTTTTTTCTACTATTTTGCCAAGTGCACATCCATGTATTGTAAGCGCACTTCAATGTGCATACCTATTTTCCTATCGTTGGAGGCTTACCGTAAATAATGTTTGTCTTGGATTTCTTTCAAGGCTGGCAAGTAAGGCTAAATATTTGAAACTGGCAAAAGTGTAAATGCCTCTAGTATATGCTCCCACAGGCAGGATACGCTGCAGATTTTTAGAAAATCTACAGTGCAATCTCAAAAAAAGCAGGTAAATTAGTTTTAAAAAAAAGTGCATTTTTGTTGCACATATTACTGTGGTAATGCAATGTAGATGTGCAAATCACTATGAGTATGAGTGCTATTATCCAATAATATAAAGAAAGAGATTCAAATTTTAAAGAAATTTAAATAAAGCAACTTTTAGGCATGTTGAAAGTACATATAGCTCTACTATAACTATTTCTCTGTTACCAGCAAAGTCACTTGTTCACATTAATTTACAAAATTTACATTATCACAAATATGATGTTCTGAATACTGCAACTTAAAGAAGCCAATTTTTTTGCACATTTCATGCTAACTCCCCACCAATTTTCTAGCAGTGAAGCTGCATTACATAGGATACACGGAGACTCTGCAGTGTGAGTACAGAAGTTCTATATCACTAATCTCACTAGCAGGAGGCAGAGAGACAAGCTGAAGCTGCATCACATAGGAAACACTAAGGCTCTGCAGTGTGAGTGCAAGAGTTCTATGTCACTGATCTATCACAAGCAGGAGGAAGGGAGAGGACTGTGAAGCTGCATAATGTAGGATACACTGAGACTCTGCAGTGTGAGTACTATCACTAGCAGGAGGCAGAGAGACAGGCTGAAGCTGCATCACACAGGATACAGTAAGACTCAGCACCATTGTTTTGGAGGACAGCAGTTCTACAGTATGTCACCAATCTATCACTAGCAGGAGTTAGGGGGAGTAGAGTGAAGCTGCATCACATAGGTCTCACTAAAACTCTGCAAGTAGGGGACAGATGTTCTATCTCACTGATCTATCACTTGTTGCACTGTGATAGGACTCAGAGCAAGTGCACTTAGATAGAACTCAGAGCAAGGTGATGAGACTCCATCCCCTCTGCAAAGCCAAAGTCATCAGGGGAAATGTAAGTAAGCTGCATTAGAGGAACCATATCAGAGGGGAAGAAGGAACCAAGATGGCAGACAACCTATAAATGGCCCATCATCTAAACAGGTATACACAAGGCATACAAAAGAACCTCTAGATTATTCTTTAATAATAGCCTATGCTGCACTAGGTAGGCAAAAATTGCTGGAGTGCTTTAAATTCCCCTCATATGGCATTGACGCATGCCGAGACCCTGTACGGCTTTACACTAACTCTTGTACTTCTGTATGTTTTATTCACAAGGCACTATATTTTTCCCTAAAAGCAATGGCTCAAGGGCAGAATACCTCCGTAATATAGCATGTGATGATGGAGCATGCAACATTTTTTTTACTTATGTATTCTCACCGAATCCGTTCAAAAATACTACCATTTGCACCCGTATTAAATCAAAGGCACATACAGGTACATTATGGGCCCCTTCAGGCTATTAGCACTGTATTACGGATCCGTACCACACAGATCCATAATAAGATTGTAGGCATGAGGTCTAAGTGTCATTGTAGGTCAGAACATAAAAAAATATTCCTGGAATCGGTAGAAAAACATTGGATGTTGACATGATAGTCTTACATATTAACTAACACTGTTAGGAATGTGGAGGTACATGATGGGCCCACAGCAGGCTATTAACACTGTATTATGGATTCGTATCACACAGATCAGTAATATGAGGCCTAAGTGTCATTGTAGGCTGGAAGATTTAAAAAAAACACTGTTAAAGATGTTATAATTATTGTGGAAGTTTTGTAGAGAGCATAATTCATATTTATGTAAATTTTCAGCCTTGGAGCCACCTTATGTAATAACTAACTGATTGAATATCAATTCCCTAATAAATGTTATTCCGAGAATCATTTTTGACTATTAGTTGGCAAGAACTCTCTACAGCCCTGCAGTTTATTAAAAGGGCCGATGCCAATAATATCTTGTTGCATTAGAGACTTGCTGAAGGTGTGAGCGCTACAGGGATATTTGATATGCATGCAGTTACTTTATTAACTGATTTAGGTTACAGATGACTGGAATAATACAATAGTGAACCATGTCTACACAAGTGTAATTACATGAACATTCCTAGAGTGTTGCAGATACAATAAGTTTCTGAATAGTTTGCTCGGCTTTGAACCGTAAAATTTTTAAAATCTTTCCAAAATTACAAATTGATTTAATATCAGATCACTGGCCTGTGAAATACTGTTATTAGCAACATCAACCTCAAAATCCAAATAACACTACAAGTCTACTGTGAAAAGTGTTCTCATTGTGTCATAAACTGCTCTTAATATTTTTTATCAAATCCAGCACAGATTACATAGTACTCAGCAAAATGACATAATAAGCAAATATACACGAGTGCGGTATCCATCAAACCTGATTGATGCTTTCGGAATTGCATCTGGGCTGTCAATCTGCGGCAATTCGTCTGCTAAAATCTCTTCAGGACTACGAGGATCAGTGGCAATTGCCGGCTTCTGTTTTTCTTTGAGATTCAGCCCACTAATAATGCTATTCCACAAGCTGTTCTGAGACTTGGACCCTAAAACAGACATGAAATATTTGTACAATCTTTAGTTCTTGCATTTTATTTGGAAATGTTCAAGTATTTCTAGTCTTTGACACATTGGGCTCATAGATAAAAATGGAAGCTGGAATCTGAATAATTGCTATGGGTGATTACTTTTCTCTGCGCTCATTTTTATACATGAGGCCATTCACTAGTGTCGCCAGGTACAGTACTTGCATACATAACAAATGCTTACACTGACTGAGGTGCATAACATCTTGAAACTAGTTACGTTATTCTTAAATATCTGTAAGTAAACATAATGTATTTGCAGGAAGAAAAAAGTGGTGAACCATAAACGGCGCTGCTGGTAATAAAGGTAGAAGCAGTTCCAGTGTTTGAAATACAAAAATAAATAATTTATTGCAAAAGACTACACGTTTCAACACTGAACCAGCGTCTTCATCAGGCCAAGTGTGCAGTACCATAAAACAGTCATCTTATATAGTCAATGTGGTCACATGCATAAGAGGTTTGAAAAAAGTCATAGTCAAAGTTCAACTCTGACATCACAAGGGGTCATGGTGATGCAACTGGAGTTCAGAAAAAGAACTTCACTCAATTTAAAATAGACCACAATTTACATTTAAAATGTTAATACTTCAAACAAATAAAAGTGCAAATACACTAAATGAGATCATTAAGTGCCAAGAAGGTACAAAGAGTATACAAAATAAAATGAAAAGTATGCCTAAGATTTGGCACAAGGGCATTGGTGGCCCAGTGGCAGAACTCTCACCTACCATGCTGGAAGCCCAGGCTTGACTCCTGTCCAATGTAACACAGAAAAATGTAGAAATGGTTGACATAATGAAGAAGTTGCTCAAGAAATGGATAAAAATATAAATAAAGCGAAGCTGCATAATTAGAAAACATAATGTGTGAGAGTAACATATAAAACAACATCAAGTACAAAAATTGTAGTGTGATGATGATACCTGATTAGCAAAAAATTATATAAAGATTGAGAAACAATAGTCATCTGACATCAATCAGGTGACGTTTCAATTATATCGTTAAGGCCTTCAGGGTGCAAGCATGCTAGTTTATAGATCCAATAGTTTTCTCACCGTTTTAAGCGAGGGAATCTGTCGGCAGTACCTGGAGGAATTTGTTAGATGGGTGCAATGGATATATTGCCGCATTTACAGTAATGTTTTAGTCCACAATGCCTTAACACACTCTGTTTGAGGTGTCCATTATTCACATTAGAACAGTGCTTATTAATCCTGCAGTGTAAGGGTTGTGTTGTTCTACCAATATATTGGAGATTGAAGGGGCATGTCAATAAGTAGACCACATAGTCGCTCCCACAATTAAGGAATGTTTTGATGTGGAAGAATTCAAGGGTGACAGCAGAAGTGTATGATGTGGTTCTATGTGATATGTACAACAAAAACACCTTGAGTGCCCACAACGAAAAGAACCACAAAGTGAGGGGAACATACTAGGACGATTGGGCTTAGGATCACTTGGGGCAAGAATATTTCTTAGGGTTTGAGATCTTCTATAGGTGATCTTTGGCAGGTCTGGTAAAATGTCTTTCATGTATGGATAATTTTTTAAAATGTACCAGTGTTTACTTCCCATATTAAAAGTCATGATAAAATTGTGGTTGGTTTTTTCAGTGTCAATAGTCCTTACCACTGGTCGTATACAATCCTCTTGGGTTAGGCTAGCAGCTTTCATGTGGGCCCCTTTTATCAAACCACTTGGAAAGTTTTTGTCTTTGAATCGGTTTTTTTAAATATCACATTCTAAATTAAAAAGTTTTGGGTTGGAACAATTTTTTCTAATTCTTCTGAATTGACTGAAAGGAATGTTTCTCAGCCAGGGAGGGTAATGGGCCCTTTTGAAATCCAGGTAACTATTCACGTCAACTGTCTTAAAATGTGTGTTGGTGACCAGATTTCCATTGGTATCCTTGCTGATAATGAGATCTAAAAAGTCAAAAGTGCCTGAAAAGTTATGTGTAAAGTTTAATCCAAATTGGTTACAGTTTAAAAATTCAATGAAGAGGCAGGCCTCGGTCGCATCCCCTTTTCAAATAAAAAATAAATCATCAATGTAGCGTCATGTAGAATAAAATATTATCTTTAAAAAGGTGATTGCCATAAATATGAAGGTCCTCAAAAGCACCCATATAGAGGTTGGCATTGGAGGAAGCGAATCGTGACCCCATAGTGCAACCCCTGATCTGTTTGTAAAATTTATTATCAAAAGTAAAAATATTATGATGTAATATAAATTCAATACAATTGGTTAAAAAGGATACTTGTTTTCCAGGAATGTTCCGATTGGAGTGTAAGTAGAATTCAATGGTCTCTAGGCCTTTGTCATGTGGGATGTTGGTGTATACATCTGCTGTGAGAAAACTGAGGGATGCCAAACTATGTACGGAGTTGAGTATACGCAAGTCTCTAATTAATTGCGTTGAATCCTTTAGATATGACGGTAGTTTTAAGACAAACGGTTGGAGGTGTAGATCTACAAAGTGGGAAAGGTTACAAGTGAGGGATCTTATACCTGCAATTATGGGTGCCCGGGGGGGGGGGGGGGGGGGTTAGTGATTTGTGTACTTTTGGCAAATGATATATAAAAGACATAACTAACAAAAAATTCCTTTCCTTTTTGGTAATGATGTTATCACTAAAGGCCAATTCTATAAGGGATTTGTATGCAATGGTGTATGAAGAAAGGGGGTTAATTTCCAAATTTTCGTAGAACGAGGTGTCTGCTAACAACCTAAGGGATTCATGGATATAATCTGACATATCCTGTAAAACAATCCCCCCACCTTTGTCTGCAGAACGGATAACTATAGCTGAATTGTTCTTCAGGGATTTGATAGCTCTCCTTTCGGAGTGACAGAATGAGAAAGTTTCAAGAGTCGACCCATGTTTGTGTGAGGGGTAACAATTTGATTTGGGACGTACATCTACCGTGATTGGGGTTTTATCTGTTGGTTTGAAGTATTAACATTATAAATTTAAATTGTGGTCTATTTTGAATTGAGTGAAGTTCTTTTTCTGAACTCCTATTTTGCATTGAGTGAAGTTGCATCACCATGATCCCTTGTGATGTCAGAGCTGAATTTTGACCTATGACTTAGCAGTTTTCTCAAACCTCTTATGCATGTGACCACACTGACTATATAAGATGACCGTTTTATGGTACTGCACACTTGGCCTGATGAAGACGCTGGTTCAGCGTTGAAACACGTAGTCTTTTGCAATAAATTATTTATCTTTGTATTTAAAAACACGGGAACTGCTTCTACCGTTATTACCAGCAGCGCCGTTTATGGTCCACCGATTTTTTTCTTCCTCCAAATACTTTACAGCTGTAACCAACTCCAGTTACCGGATGGGACCTGTCTGCAGCGGTCTAATGATATCTATTTCATTATAAGTCTACAACAGTGTTGTGCCAATGCTAGCACAACGCCAAGAGGTGAGCTCAATTGACTTTCGTTCTATTCCATTATTTTTGGTGATCTGCACTATGTGGCACCGTTCGTTTTTTGCTTTCTTTTAAACATAATGTATGTATACTGTATATTTATTTTTTACTAGATTTAATTGTTGCTCACAGTATATAGTTGTACACTAGGGTTAAATGTCTCAGTTTTATCATTTTTGACAGTAATTGGAGTGAAGCTCCATTTCTGGGATGTGTCACAAAATTATATTGTCATTTCCATGAGCTCTTTATAGTATGATTAGCAGGAAGACACAGTTACTCGGAACTCTTCTATAGAGCTATGGGTGCCTCTGTTATTGACATCTTCCTGGACCCTCTGCACCAGCAATGATGAAAGTTGGTCAGTTTGAATTAATTCCACCAGCGACATCAGTGCTGGTGATGTGTGATTTCATGAGGTTTTGGAACATTTTGTAATTCTGGACAACCTTTTTAACAGCAATCTGACTGTGTAGTCTGGACAGCCCCTTATAAAAATTAAAAAAATAGTCTGATTGTGTTGTTAAGACCACCCCTATAAAAACAGTCTGACTGTGTAGTCTGGACTGCCATTTATAAAAAAAAAAAAAAAAAAAAACAATCTGGCTGTGTAGATCACCCCCTATAACAGCAGTCTGGCTCTATAGTCTAGACCACTCCCTATAAAAACACTTTGACTATGTAGTCTGATTGTGTAGGATTTAAACCCAGAAAAGTTTGTGACCCAGGCAACAGCTCTTTTCATAGAGCTATCTGGGATGTTGGACACCTCCACTGCTGAATCTATTGTCCTGGTTCTCTTGATTCTTGCTTTTTGAGATTCCTTGCCTTAATTACCTAATTAGTCTGACCCTTTTGGCCTCCTATATTAGCCTGGTCAGTGCACTTCCTCCATGCCAGACTACTGAGCTTCCTGCCTCTACTCTAGTTCCTTGATGCCTTACTCTACAGAAAACTGCTGCTTGGTATACCAAACTGTGATTGTTTCCTGACCACATCTCTGCCTTACCCTCTGTCCATATTGTATCAGTCACTGGACAAAACTGCTTCCAGACCTTGACACTAGCTGTGTAGTCTGTAGTACCCCTAAAACAGCAGTCTGGCTGTGTAGTTTAATCAAACCCCTATAACACCAGTCTGGCTTTGTTGTCTGGACCACCGCTTATCTAGCTAAGTAGTCTGGAAAACCCCTATAACAGCAGGCTGGCTGCATAGTCTGGACCTCTCCCTAGAGCAGCAGTCTACCTTTCCATATATTCAGTAGGTTAATAAGAAGAAAGGGAGCTAATTCAGATGAACGATTGGCTGCAGCAGTCACATGGGACAAAACTACATCATCTCACCTGTCGGCCTCCTGATAGGACGTAGTTTTCTCCCATGTGACCGCTGCGCTCTGTGATTGGCTGTAGCGATCACATTGGACAAAACAACATCATCTCAGGAGACTAGCAGGAATGCATCGCTACGGAAGATCAGTGGTGGGGGTGAGTATGGTATTTTTTTTATTTTAGGGGTGTAATTGCAAGTGCCTCAATTACCTTGTTTGACTCCCTGATGTCTTCTAGGACTGTATCCTACTTGGATACAGACCTAGAAGAGATCGGGAGTCTGACAAGGAAATCGGGAACTTACGATTCCACCCTTAAATTTAAAAAAATAGCATACTCACCACGTTTTCACGTATGGTTGCCTAGAGACACTTAAGAAATGAAAACAGAAAGTAGAGCCAGAGCAGTGTGGTCCTAGATTAAAACATGGTCAAAAGCCAAAAATACATATAAGAAATATCTTACAATGCTCTTTATATTATAAGCAATATAAATAGGTATTCCTACATTTGGTCCATCTTTATAGAAAGACGGCTAGAACTCCCACAGATATCAAATTTCAACTGACTCAAAAAAAAGTAGGAGCATATAGACAATGAATAACTTCAATTAGAATTAAAACATAATATATTTTATTGGGAAATAATTTAAAAAAGCAAGGTGAAACATACAATGAGAAAAAAAGATTCAATCAACAGAATTCATACAACGCTATCCAATATCTACTGCCTGTTGTTTCCAAAGTCTTTTATTATATATAATATATTCAGAATCTCATTTGTGTACCATTAAGGAATAGACCCATGGTAAAGTTAAACTATTAGTACTAGACAAGATACATTCACAAAAATACAGAATAATATTGCATAAATCCGCAGAGGTATTATGCATAAGTATCAGTAAGGCTATGTTCACACAGAGTTTTTTGCAGGTGGACTTTCTGCCTCAAAATTCCTATTTGGATGCTGGTGGGAAAAAGACGCCTCCGCCTCCCATGGAAATCAATGGGAGGCATTTTAGGGGCGCGGTTGCCGCGTCAAAAAACTCAGTGTGAATATAGCCTTAATGCTATGTTGACACTGAGTTTTTTGCAGGCGGAATTTTCCTCTCCATGCACGCCGATTTTCGCTGCGTTTTTCGCTCACGGCCATTGAGCGCCGCGGGCATAAAACGCCGCGCAATACGCTTTCTCTGCATCCCATTGAAGTCAATGGGAGGTCAGAGGCGGAAACGCCCGAAGATAGGGCATGTCGCTTCTTTCAACGGGAGGCATTTTCGGGCCATTTTTGACAAGTTTTTTGGCGCGGTTTCCGCGTCAAAAAACTTGGCAAAAAACTCTGTGTGAACATAGCCTAACTGACTTATATTATGTCCTTGTAAATAGTAATAAAGATGTTATAATAGCATTTCACACACAGACAACAAAGCAGCTTTACTTCGATGACACAATGGGCACAAAGTTAGTGGAGTGACTAGTTTGTATGACCGCCTCGACGCGAGTTTCGTCGTAGTTCTCCTCAGGAGGCGTGGTTGGAGAGTGTTTAGGACGCCTTTAAATAGGATGGGTTGGCCAACGGAGTAATGATTTAAAACAACAATCGATGGATGAACCAGACTGATAGGGCTAAAGAATACAGAAACTAATAAGCTACGACCTATGCAAAAAGTCAAATGGTCATCACCATGTATGTTTTCCGCCAGCTATGCCAAACATCCGATGGAAATAACGACGGAAATTATGCATGAAAGCCTATGTGTTTAGGTTTGTGCACTGCGCATGCTCTATGTACCGTGGACCGTGTTGGAGGTGGCAAGAATTGATGAAGCATCAATATGTTCGTGCTTGCGCAACTAGGTGTGCCTTCAATATCGTAAGCCATGTTGGAGGTGGCTTAGATTTAGAGAAAAGATGGAGTAGAGAATAAAGTATATTTTAACTGTAATGGCAGGGGTATATGTATATTTTAGAAAGAGAATAAGAATAATAAGGAATAACAATAGAAATAAAATAGATAAAAAAGAAAGAAACTAGGAGAAAGAGGACCGTGATTGTACAACATCAGTCAGAGTTAACCCCCTCAGAATAAAAATTGGGAAAATCGGACCCTGAGATGGGGCGTGCACGGGATATTATCCAACCCGGACTGTCCGGATCAGCGTGAGGTGGTATGGACATCCCGCAAACATACCCATCTACATATTTCTTTACTAAAATAAGGGGGATGTGTGGAAAATAAATAGATAGATACCATACAGTGATGGTAATGTGGTACGAGAACTAGGTAAAAACAGAGTGAATGAATAGTGAAGAATACATATATGTATCAAATAAACAATATTGTGTATTATGAGCTAAATGTCGCTATAAATCATAATAATGTAAACCTGTGCAAGTAATTAAAAAACTGATTTCATATTTTTAACACACAAAAAGTTATTAATTTAAATCACGTATACAGTATAATTGGTGCATAAATTGCAGACGTGGCGAAATAGACGTAATACAAAAATAGACTTAAAATTACGTGTACAATATATTGAGTGCTTAAAGGTGAAAACTGACAAAATAAACTTCATACAAAACAAGCTTAATATATAGTTAGACTTCACATATAGACTTATATATAAATTATTAAGCCAAAAAAAGAATACCTATAAATTCAAGGTCATATATCAATGAATAAAGTTGCATATATGGGACCCTTTCATTATGGCCATGTGGAGCTAAGCTACCCAATTTATAAATCCACCGGCTTTCTAATTGGGCCAATTTAAATCTAAAATGGCTTTTCTGCAGTCATTTGACCTTTCTGGGGGTATTTTCAGTGGGTTGGGGGCAATTCAGGACATTCTTAAGGTTTGTTTTTTTCTCGGACGTGAAAAACGGATGGCACATGGATGCCATCCAGACGGAAAATACTGACAAACTGAAGATAATCTCAGAAAAAACTGATGCAAACTGATGTAAAATCGTTTGTTTTTCATTAACTTAACTCGGACGATTTTAATAACGCTCAAATGAATAAGCCCTAAGGCTGGGTTCACACGACCTATTTTCAGACGTAAACTAGGTGTATTATGCCTCGTTTTACGTCTGAAAATAGGGCTCCAATACGTCGGCAAACATCTGCCCATTCATTTGAATGGGTTTGCCGACATACTGTGCAGACGACCTGTCATTTGCGCGTCGTCGTTTGACAGCTGTCAAACGACGACGCGTAAAAATACAGCCTCGTCAAAAGAAGTGCAGGGCACTTCTTTGGACGTTTTTGGAGCCGTTTTCTCATAGACTCCAATGAAAATAGCTCCAAAAACGGACGTAAAAACCGCAGCGAAAACGGCGCAAAAAACGCTGCGAAAAATGCGAGTTGCTCAAAAAACGTCTGAAAATCAGAGGCTGTTTTCCCTTGAAAACAGCTCCGTATTTTCAGACGTTTTTGGTCACTACGTGTGCACATACCCTAAAAATACAGCCTCGTCAAAAGAAGTGCAGGACACTTCTTTGGACGTTTTTGGAGCTGTTTTCTCATAGACTCCAATGAAAACAGCTCCAAAAACGGACGTAAAAAACGCAGCGAAAACGCCGCGAAAAACGCAAGTTGCTCAAAAAACGTCTGAAAATCAGGGGCTGTTTTCCCTTGAAAACAGCTCTGCATTTTCAGACATTTTTGGTCACTACGTGTGAACATACCCTAAGGCTGGGTTCACACGTGGCGGAATTTCACTTAAATTCCGCTGCGGACACTCCGCAGCGTTAATCCGCAGCGGAGCCGTTTGTCCATTGACTTACACTTTAATTTAGCAGTGTTCGTTTAGACGAGGCGTAAAATTCCGCTGCGGAGCATAGGCTGCGGAGCGGAATTTGGTGTCCGCAGCATGCTCTGTCTGTTGCGGAGCAGTGGCGGACTCATGGCGGAATTTCTCCATTGACTTCAATGGAGATTCTAATTTCCGCAATGAAGTCCGCAGCTGTCATGCACATGTTATGTGTGCTGCGGATCCGTCTTGCTTTTTTAACTTGACATTTCTTCATTCTGGCTGGACCTATGTATTTCTAGGTCTACAGCCAGACTGAGGAAGTCAATGGGGCTCCCGTAATGACGGGAGCGTTGCTAGGAGACGTCAGTAAATAGTCACTGTCCAGGGTGCTGAAAGAGTTAAGCGATCGGCAGTAACTGTTTCTGCACCCTGGACAGTGACTACCGATCCCAATATACATCTATCTGTAAAAAAAAATGAAGTTCATACTTACCGAGAACTCCCTGCTTCTGTCTCCAGTCCGGCCTCCCAGGATGACGTTTCAGTCTAAGTGATGGCTGCAGCCAATCACAGGCTAATAACAGGCTGCAGCGGTCACATGGACTGCCGCGTCATCCAGGGAGATCGGGCTGGATGCCGAAGGAGGGACGCGTCACCAAGACAACGGGCGGTAAGTATGAATTTCTTTGACTTTCACAAGGGAAAGTGCTGTCCCTTCTCTCTATCCTGCACTGATAGGGAGAAGGGAAGTACTTTTACCGCAGTCCGCAGCAGCTAGTCCGCATCAATTTACTGCACATTTTGTGCAGATCCGCAGCAGAATCTGCAACGCAGATTCTGTGCGGCATTGATGCGGACAGTTGCGGAGGAAATCCGCCACGTGTGGTCATGCCCTAAGGCTGGGTTCACACGACCACATTAACGTCCGTAATGGACAGACGTATTTCGGCCGTAAGTCCCAGACCGAACTCAGTGCAGGGTGCTGGGCTCCTAGCATCATAGTTATGTACGATGCTAGGAGTCCCTTGCCTCGCTGCAGGACAACTGTCCCGTACTGTAATCATGTTTTCAGTACGGGACAGTAGTTCCACGGAGAGGCAGGGACTCCTAGCATCGTACATAACTATGATGCTAGGAGCCCGGCTCCCTGCACTGAGTTCGGTCCGGTACTTGCAGCCGAAATACGTCCGTCCATTACGGACGTTAATGTGGTCGTGTGAACCCAGCCTGAAGTTTTTTTCTGTCTCTCTGTTTCCTTATTAGGGTATGTTCACACGGCCTATTTACGGACGTAATTCGGGCGTTTTTGCCCCGAATTACGTCCGAAAAAAGCGCCTCAATAGCACTGACAAACATCTGCCCATTGAAAGCAATGGGCAGACGTTTGTCTGTTCACACGAGGCGTATATTTACGCGCCGCTGTCAAAAGACGGCGCGTAAATAGACGCCCGCGTCAGAGAAGTGACCTGTCACTTCTTTGGCCGTAAATAGAGCCGTTATTCATTGACTCCAATGAATAGCAGCGCTAATTGCGGCCGTAATTGACGCGGCGTTCAAGCGCCTGCACATGCCGTTACGGCTGAAATTACGGGGATGTTTTCAGGCTGAAACATCCCCGTAATTTCAGCCGTTACGGACGCCCTCGTGTGAACATACCCTTAAAAGGTATTGTTCAGGATTAGAAAAATAAGGTCTGCTTTTTTCAGAAAATAACACCACACCTGTCCATGAGTTTTTTCTGTAACAGCAGCTAACTTACATTTTACAGGATAACATATTTCATTAATTCATAAAGTTCAAAACATGAAGACTATAGGAAATTGTGGTGTTATAGAACATTATGATAACAGTGGCTAGCTTCACTCCTCTATATATCAGTGATGTTTATGATTTCCTTCTTCTTCCTAAAGTCTTGTACTGCCACCTAGTGATTGCTTTTGCTAAATACTTTACAAAGTAAAAACATTTAACTTATTAGGCCTAGTTCACACAGTGCAGACTTGCAACAGATTTTGCATGTATTTTTTAAGCCCAAACCAGGAATGGAACCTAAACAGAAGAAATATATGAAGAAATGCCTTATAGGTCTGCTTTTCTGGATCCAATTCTAGTTTTGGCTTACAAAATGCATTCAAAATCTGCACTGTGGGAACAAGGCCTCAAACTACACTAAACTTTTATGTTGTGCCAAACTAAAATCTATACGATACATCCTCCTTAATGATCAGGTTATATTTCCTTTTAAAAATGTATATAGTTTATAAAATGTACTATTTTACATACTGAAGATTATATAGAGAGAGCTGTTTAATGTAAACTCCCGCACCACATTACTTATCCCATTTGTTTTCAGTACATTTGCTTGCAATGGGTTTTATGGTGTTCTGTTCCGACGAGCCTTAATTTTCCGCATCGCTGTCAAAATACGGCACGGAAAATGACAGCTCGTCAAAAGAAGTGCAGGACACTTCTTGGGACGTTTTTGGAGGCGATTTTCATTGACTCCATTAAAAAACAGCTCCAAAAATGCCGTAAAATACGCCGCGAAAAACGTGAGTTGCTACAAAAACGTCTGAAAATCAGGAGCTGTTTTCGCCTGAAAACAGCTCCGTATTTTCAGAAGTATTTTGCGAAGCCGTGTGAACATACCCTAAGGCCGGATTCACACGAGCGTGTGCGTTTTGCACGCGCAAAAAATGCAGCGTTTTGCGTGCGTTGCAGTTCCGTGTGTCATCAGTCAATGGTGCGTGGCTGTGTGATTTTAACACATATGCCATCCTTATGACACGCGGTTTTGCTGTTTAGAAAAAGAAATGAAGGAAGTGCTTTTATTTTTTCTTTCATTTCTTTACCTACTGTTGCGTGAATCACACGCGACACACGGAAGTGTTTCCGTGTGCCGTGCACGATTTTCACGCACCCATTGACTTCAATGGGTGCGTGATGCGCGAAAAACAGCCAAGTATAGGACATGTCGTGAGTTTTACGCAGCCGACATACGCTGCGTGAAAATCACGGACTATCTGAACGGCCCCATTGACTAACATATATCCGGACGTAAAACACGTTTGTGTCAATAAGGCCTAAAAGTGATGACGCTCTGACACGGCCCCAAGTGACAGAGCTCTTGCTTCATGTGCTGTTCGTGAACATGACCGCAAGGGGCTGTCACATTGACTATTGCTTGAGTCCCGAGCAGAGCATCAGCTAGCGCTTTGCTCGGGACTCCAGCACTGCTTCCAACGTCCATATTTGGTCAATTCAGGGGTTTCCTATCGTTGGAGTCCCCGAGCAGAGCATCAGCTGATGCTCTGCCTGGTGACTCCACAATTTCTGCCCACGTCACTGTCTATATATGGACAATGACGTTGGCAGAGCAGTACTGTGGTCCCGGAGCAGAGCATCAGCTGAGCTCTGCTTGGCGACTCCCAAACTTCTGCCTACATCATTGTAACTGTCCATATATGGACAATGACATCGGCAGAGTAATACTGGAATCCTCAAGTAAACCGTCAGCTGATGCTTGGCCTGGGGACTTCACCATTCTGCCCCCGTCACTGTCCATATATGCACTGCTCTGGGACTCCAGTACTGTTGCCGACGTCACTGTCTATATATGAACAGTGCAGTGAGGTGGACAGAAGTCCTGGAGTCCCCGAGCAAAGTATCAGCTGATGCTCTGCTCAGGGACTCCAGCGATAGGAAACCCCTGAATTGACCAAATATGGACATCAGGAGCAGTGCTGGAGTCCCGAGCAAAGCGCTAGCTGATGCTCTGCTCGGGACTCAAGCAATAGGCAATGTGAGAGCCCCTTGCGGTCATGTTCAGGAACAGCACATGAAGCAAGAGCTCAGTCACGTGGGGCCGTGTTACAGCTGACATTCACCTGTAACGGCAGGAACCGGAGCTAGCTCCGATCCCTGCCATTAACCCCTTCGATGCAGCAATCGAAAGCGATCGCTGCATCTTAGCGGTTGCTAGCAGATCGCCAGCCCTGACAGGCAATCCGGACTGGTGACTGCTGCTATGGCAACAGGAGACACAATGGCCTCCTGCTCTGCGATTACAGAAACCGATTAGGCCCAGACGGGAGGCGAAGCCTATTCGGCTTGTTGTCAATGAATAACTGACAGATCTAATACTTTGCACTACGTAGGTAGTGCAATGTATTAGAAAAAAAACATCAGACAGTTGGACCTTCAAGTCCCCTAGTGGGACTTGAAAAAAAGTGTAAAAAGTGTAAAAAAAAGTATAAAAAAGTGAACAAAATAAAAGTTTGAAAACAATAAAAGTTTCAAGTAATAAAATAAAACACAATCGCCCTTTTTCTCTTATCAAGTCCCTTATTATTGAAAAAAATAATAAACCATACGTATTTGGTATCGCAGCGACCGTAACGACCTGAGGTATCAAAATATTATATTACTTATTGCACGCGGTTAACAGCGTAAAAAAAAAAACGTAAAAAAACTATACCAGAGTTTCTGTTTTTTGGTCACTTTGCCCTACAAATATTGGAATAAAAAGTGATCAAAAAGTCGCACGTATCCAAAAATGGTACCTATAAAAACTATAGCTCGTCTCGCAAATAATAAGCCCTCATACAGCTCCATCGACAAAAAGTTAAAAAGTTATGGTTCTCACAACTTGGCGACAGAAAAGATACATTCTTTTTACAAAAGTAATTTTATTGTGCAAAAAGTTGTAAAACATAAAAAAGTTCTACAAATTAGGTATCGCCGGAATCGTACTCACCCGCAGAATAAAGTTAACATGTAATTTATAATGCATGGTGAACGCTGTATAAAAAAAACCTAAAAAAAATAGGATAAAAGGTGATCAAATAGTCACATGTACCCCAAAATGGTACCAATAATAACTACAGCTCGTCCCGCAAAAAAAAACATACCACTACGTCTATGAAAAAATAAAATTAGTTATGGCTCCAATAAGTCAGGAAATAAAAAAATATGCAGTTGTGCCGGCCCGAGGGGAACATTTCTTCTGTTTCAAGAGGCGATTTATCAAGGACCTAAAATTAGGAAACCAGGAAGGTGAGGGCCCAAACATATCCGCTGGAAGCGACGGAGCGCGTATTATACCAGGAGAACACTTTCCCAGCAAAATTCCCCAAACTGCAAAGGTGCGGAGTGTGGACCAAAAGAGGCATAAGAAAGGACGCCATATATCAGTGCGACACCCGCCTGTGCAGAAAGGATTGCTTCACAGTGTATCACACATCTATGGATCATTTTATTGTTTTTTTACCCCATTATTATACCACCTGACTATGCCCCTGATGTACTCTGCCCAGCTTACATGTACCTCCACATTATAAATGGAAACACCAGCAATACTCAAACAAATCTACTACCAAGCAAAATCCGCTCTTCAAAAGCCAAATGGCGCTCCCTCCGCTCTGAACCCTACAGTGTGCCCAAACAGCAGTTTCCTTCCACATATATGGCATCGTCATACCCGGGAGAACCCTTTTAACAATTTTTGTGGTGTGTGTCTCCAGTAGCATAAGCTGGGCATGACATATTTTCTAAATGCTGTTTTGAATACTTTGAGGGGTGAAGTTTTTAAAATGGGGTGACTTTTTGTTGGTTTCTAATATATAAGACCCTCAAAGCCACTTCACAACTGAACTGGCTCCTGTAAAAATAGCCTTTTGAAATTTTCTTGAAAATGTGAGAAATTGCTGCTAAAGTTCAAAGCCTTGTAACGTCCTAAAAAAATAAAAGGATGTTCAAAAACTATGCCAATCTAAAGTAGACATATGGGGGATGTTAGTTAGCAACAATTTTATGTGTTATAACTGCCTGTCTTACAAGCAGATACATTTAAGTTGAGAAAAATGCTCATTTTTGCAATTTTTCGCGAAATTTTGGTGTTTTTCACAATTAAATATTGAACATATCGAGCAAATTTTGCCAGTAACATAAAGTCCAATGTGTCACGAGAAAACAATCTCAGAATCGCTTGGATAGGTGAAAGCATTCCGACGTTATTACCACATAAAGTGAAACATGTCAGATTTGAAAAATGAGGCTCTGTCAGGAAGGTCAAAAGTGGCTAAAGAGGGAAGGGGTTAATATCTATCACCTCTTGACATGTCTGTTTTAATAAATTATTGTATTCCCCATGAAATAAAAATTCTGGTACGTGACTTATGTTTTTATTTTTGACTTTCTTCTCGAACAATAGGGGTAAAACATATATGGGAAATTTATTAAGACTTGCACCTCATACTCCAGTCTTAATTAACAAAAAAGTTGGAGTAAACGCTGACACATTTATTTAGAGGCAAATTCCTCTTAATAAATGTGTTGCATCTTTTGGCGTGCCCGTGCGCCACCAGTGACGTGTCTACCCGGAAAATAATTGAAGATCAACACAGAGGCCAGAGGGTGACGTCACCCGTCTAGTACCCCGTGGCAGCATCTGGAAACGGGGCCAATTTAGAAAATGTAAGTATATTACAAATGTATTTACATTAATTAATTTCAAGCATTAACACATAGTCGTTTTAACTTGGAAAACCCCTTTAAGGTCAAAACTATGCTGTGTCCTTAAGGGGTTAAATAGTTAAATAAAGGAAATAAATTAAAAAAATGAGTCTTACTGCTCCTCTTCCCCACTCCCTCTACAGGCTCCGGGCCCATTTTTCAAATCTAACATTTGTCACTTTATGTGGTAATAACTCTGGAATGCTTCTACCTATCCAAGCGATTCTGCAATTGTTATCTTGTGAGACATTGGGCTTTATGTTAGTTGTAAAATTTGGTCGATATATTCAATGTTTATTTGTGAAAACAAGCAAAATTTAGAGAAAGTTTGAAAAAAATAGAATTTTTTGGAATTTAAATGTATTTGCTTGTAAGACAGATAGTAATACCACACAAAATAGTTACTGGTTCACATTTCCCATATGTTTACTATATGTTGGCATCATTTTCTGAACATTCTTTTATTTTTCTAGTATTTTACAAGGCTTAGAACATAAGCAGCAATTTCTCAGATTTTGAAGAAAATTTAAATTTTTTTAGGTACCATTTCAGTTCTGAAGTGGCTTTGAGCATCTTCTATATTATAAACCCCCATAAACACCCCATTTTACAAACTAGAACCCTCAAAGTATTCAAAACAGCATTTAGAAAGTTTCTTAACCCTTTAGGCGTTTCACAATTTAAAGCAAAAAAGGTGAAAATTAAAAATTTCTTTTTTTTGTCAGAAAATCATTTAAAAAAAAAAAAAATCTGTGAAAGAGAAGGTTTTACCAGAGAAATACAACTCGATATGTATTGCCCAGATTCTGCAGTTTTTAGAAATATCCCACATGTGGCCCTAGTGTACTTATGGACTGAAGCACCGCCCTCCGAAGCAAAGGAGCACCTAGAGGATTTTGAGGCCTACTTTTTATTAGGTACCATGTCCGGTTTGAAGTGGTCTTGAGGTGCCAAAACAGTGGAAATCCCCCAAAAGTGATCCTATTTGGCAAACTACACCCCTCAATGAACTTATTGAGGGGTATAGTGGGCATTAAGACACCACAGGTTTTTTGCTGCATTTTGTGGAATTAGGCTGTGCAATTGATAATCAAATTTTTCCGATAAAAGGTACAAATTTTTATTTTTCACAAGGAATAAAGGAGAAAAAGCACCCCAACATTTGTAAAGCAATTTCTCCCAATTACGGCAATAGCCCATATGTGGTCATAAACTGCTGGTTGGACAAATGGCAGGGCTCAGAAAGGCAGGAGTGCTATTTAGCATGTAGATTTTGTTGGATTGGTTTCTGGGCGTGTGTCACATTTGCAGAGCTTCTGAGGTACCAATACAGGGAAAACCCCTTAAAAGTGACCCGATTTTGGAAACTAGACCCCTTGAGGAATTTATTGCAGTTTTCATGGGGTGCATGCGGCTTTTTGATCAGTTTTTATTCTATTTTTTTAGGAGGCTTGGTGACTAAAAAATAGCAATTCTACTAATGTTTTTTATTCCTTTTTTTTATAGAGTGTTTAGCATGCGGCATATATGACATATGCACTTTATTCTGCGGGGCGATACGATTACGGCGATACCATATGTTTATAGTTTTTATATGTCTTATGGCGTTTGCACAATAAAACACTTTTTATAAAAACTCATTTACTTTTTGTGTAAACATATTCTAATAGCCATAACCATTTTTTGGATGGTGAAGAGACTAATATGGTTTATTATTATTTTCTTTTATGGCGTTCACGGCGCTAGATAAATAACTAAATACTTTTGTAGTTCAGGCAGTTACGGGCGCGGCAATACCAATTATGAATAGTTTATTTATTTTTATTTTTTAATAATAAAGGACTGATAAGGGAAAAAGGGGGATTGTCTCGACACTGATTGCCGCCCTAGACTTGGGATGTGATGTCCAATTTTACTTGCAGTACATTGTTTCAATCAGACGATCCGTCCGTGCAGAGGTTCACCACTGCGCACCTCTTGCTCTTGTTCCCGTTCGTTGTTGTTGTTCTTCCAACTTCTGGGACAATACAACATTGAACAGTGCTGACATCTTGGTCTAGGCCCGTAGCAATCTGCCGGAGTGATAAACCATGGTTTCTCAGTTCAAGGATTCTCTCCCTCTCAGTTTGCGACAAGTGGCGATAACTGGCACGTCGACAAACAGGAGGCATCGCACAATCATCCCACACCAATTGATTTTTGAGATTTTATGTGGCTAAAAAACGTTGCTTTCAGTTTGGCTTTTATGCCCCTCTCACATGCCATAGATTGGAGCTAATCGACACCTGCTACTTAGCAACACCTGCTACTTTTTCAATTTGCATAATCTAATAAAAAATATAATTGCAAATATAAAAAAGATTGCAGCACCCCAGGAATCTGCATACTTGTGATGTGATTTATTGATCCATGTAGATAAATACAACGTTTCATCCCTCTCTTGAGAAAGTCTCTATGGGAGGGATAAAATGTGGTTATCTATATGAGTGAATAAATCACATCACATGTATTGGAAATTCCTAGAGTGCATATATATATATATATACACATACACAGTCAACTCACGTTATTATGACCACCTCCTACTTTCGACGTCGGCAGCCGCGTAGCCCATGAAGGAAGTAATGTGTCGTGGGTTGGCTTGGTGGGTATATAAGGCGTGCGATAGGATGCCTGAACACATATCACTCGTTGTTGCCATAGGTAAAAGGGCCGATTTATCAGAGTTGCAAAAAGGGATGATTATTGGCTTTCGGGCCAAGGGTGACAGTATTTCTCAAACAGCGCAGTTTGTGAACTGTTCGTGTGCTGATGTGGTGAAAGTATATTGTGAGTGGACACATGGCACCAATGGGAATATCCGACGTGGAAACTGCGGAGAACTATGTGCCATTGATGTGAGAGGTGAACGTCGGCTACGAAGGTGCACGAGGGCCGAACGGCACGGTACAGTGGAGCAGCTCACTGTGAAAATCAACCAGGGTGCTACCAGACGTGTGTCTAAAACAACAGTTCAGCGAACTCTACTGCGTATGGGGCTCCGAAGCAGACGGATGGTCACTGTTCCAATGCTAACAAAGGTGCATTGGAAAAAAAGGCTTCAATTTGCACGGCAGTTTCAGAATTGTACCACCGATGATTGGCAAAGGGTTGCCTTCTCCGGTGCGTCACGTTTTCTGCTTCATCGAACGGATGGACGTTGGCGTGTCAGGCGAGAAACTTTTGAGAGCAAACACCCTGCAACCACATCATTGCAGATCACGTCCACCCATACATGCTGTTTGTGTCTTATATGGGGCAGATGGAATGTTCCAGCAAGAAAATGCAACATGTCACAAGATTAGAAATGTCCGACAGTGGTTGGAAGAGCACGACCAAGACTTCAAAGTACTTCCCTGGCCCCCTAATTTGCCAGACTTGAACCCTATTGAGCATCTGTGGGACCACCTCCATCGTCTTGTTCGCCCTATGGATAATCCCTCACGCACAGGGCCAGCACCTGCCAAGAGGCGAGGTGAGCTTCTGGCCTCAGGCGGCCGGGTACAGCATTTGTACAGAAGCTAAGAACTGTCGTCCAACTCCCATGTAATAGCTGTTGTCCGTGCTGCTATCTTACTAAAACTCCCTGTGTTACTTTAAAATCTCCCCCTCCAGCCCTCCCTTCTCTACTCTTCACACAACCTATCCTCCTGCTGCTGCTATTACCAGTCGGGACGTGAGGGAACGGGAGGGGAGACAGAGGGCACTGTGTCGGGCTGTGAGCAGGAGAAATGCTGGAGTGAAGGCTCTCACCCAACCAAGCTGCTAAACTCCCTTCCCAAATATGATACATAAAAAGTAAGTGCATGTGTGTATACAATGTGTACTTTATATGTGTATAATGTGCTTATTTGTATGTATATGATGTGTGCATGTAATGTGCATATTCTTGTGTGTCTGTGATGTATACAGGTATATATAGTGTCTGTGATGTGTACATGTGTATATATAATGTGTGTGTGATGTGTACATGTGTGTCTATATATATATATAGTGTGTGTGATGTACATGTGTATATATATATATATATATAGTGTGTGTGATATGTATGTGTGTGTGTGTGTGTATATATATATATAAATATATATATATAGTGTGCATGTGATGTGTACGTGTGTGTGTGTGTGTGTGTGTGTGTGTGTGTGTGTGTGTGTGTGTGTGTGTGTGTGTGTGTGTGTGTGTGTGTGTGTGTGTGTGTGTGTGTGTATATATATATATAGTGTGTAATGTATTGTGTAATGTGTACATGTGTACATGTGTAATGTGTACATGTATATAAAGTGTGAGCTGTTGTATTTATTTCACTCGTAGTTTAAATACTGCAGATTTTTCCAATGGATTTTGTTGTGGAAAATCCGCAGCATAAGGGCTTCTCCACACGTAACGGATTTGTTGTCGAAAATTATGCGTATTTTGCTGCGTTTTTCACAATGTTGGGGGATGGTGACATCTCTTAAAAACGCATCAATTCAGTCCTCTTTCCGAAGCAGGAATTGACATGCTGCAGTATGAAAAATACGCACCACAGGTGAATTTCTGCTCGGATATTTTATGCAGCATGTGGATGAGATTTGTTAAATGTCACTCATTTTGCTGCTACTGTATCCTGCTGCGTATTTTCCGTCAGCAATTCCGGACGGAAAATAAGCAGCAATTCCATTATGTGTGGACAAATTTTAACAAATCTCATCCACACACTGCGGAAAAAACGCTCAGACAATTGACGTGTGGTGCGGCATGTCATTTGAATTGGCGTAAACGCTGCTTATCTGTTTCTGGTCTTCCCCATTTAATTCAATGGGGAGGTGAAACCCGCAACAAATAGCAGTTTTTGTGGTTTTTTTGCGGCAGAAAAGCAACTCAGAAAAAATGTAAATCTTAGGGTATGTGCACACACACTAATTACGTCCGTAATTGACGGACGTATTTCGGCCGCAAGTACCGGACCGAACACAGTGCAGGGAGCCGGGCTCCTAGCATCATACTTATGTACGATGCTAGAAGTCCCTGCCTCTCTGCAGGACAACTGTCCCGTACTGTAATCATGTTTTCAGTACGTGACAGTTGTCCTGCAGCGAGGCAGGGACTCCTAGCATCGTACATAAGTATGATGCTAGGAGCCCGGCTCCTTGCACTGTGTTCGGTCCGGGACTTGCGGCCGAAATACGTCCGTCAATTCCGGACGTAATTAGTGTGTGTGCACATACCCTTATACTTACCCATAATTCTGTTTATTCGTCTGGGCCAGCCTCCTGGGATGACGTTTCATCCCATATGACTGCTGCAGCCAATCGCAGTCAATCTCATGGGAAGAAACGTCATCCCAGGGCTGCAGGATATTGGAGGGAAGCGTCGCCATGGTAAGTATCCATTATTTTTTTTCTGCTTAGTTCTTCCACAGCGGCCATTCCTGGCCGAAAAACGGAGCCACAGCGTGGTGCGGGTTTTTTGCCAGAATTCCATACAGCGCCCAGGGCAAATGCGCTGTGTGCTTTTACACAGAGTTTCCGCCCTGTGTGAACATACTCATAGTATATACATGTAGTAGCTGCTGTCTTACAATGATACAGCTGCAAACCACGCCAACATGCTGTATTCCCACAAGTCTGCTTAGTTTTCAAATGATTGTTAATGTCCATGCAGTTTTTTGTAGACATTAACAATCCTTTGAAAAACGTACCGACTTTTGCTAAAACTGCATGTGGTAAGTGTTGTACTGGACAATGGTTGTTGTTACGATCTGATTGTTTGCATTAAAGGCTATGTACACCTTTGAAAGGGATTTATTTATTTTTTTATAAAATGTCAGTGTGTTTTGTGCAACTTTATAATTAGTTTTTATTTTTAAATCTTTTTACTTTTTGAGATACAGCTGCTCTGTATCCTGTATACAGAGCAGCTGTATCTTACGCTGAATCCTTAACCTGTCAGGTCCGTGGGACTGACGGGTTCAGTGTCAGCGGGTCCTATGTGTCTCTGACACGCAGGACAAACCTGTAATAGATCACATCTAAGTTACTTAGATGTGATAGATTACAGGTGGATACAGTCGACTACTCTATTGATTCCAACCAAAAATTGAAACTTTGCGGAACAAAGACAAATGGAAACCATTAGCAACGGAAGCGTTACCATTGAAATCAATAGTAATGCAAATGAAAGCCATGGTTTCCGTTTGGTTTTCGTTCGTGGGTTCCCCGGAGGGAAAGGTCTGACGGCACCCTCGAACGGAAAACCGACACAGGTGTGAACTAAGCCTAATTTTTACTGTATGATCTGTACATATGGTGGAGGGTACTATTTTTTGGGGTGTAACCAACTCCCAGTATATCATTACCATTGTTCAGGTCATACTGGAAGCATCTAACCTGACTTTGTAAATGATCTCTGTACTGAAATGTATTTATACTGAGTCTGGTTCTGCGGCTGTATTTATGTACTGAGCTTTGTTCTGGTGATGTATATATGTATGAGCTTTGTTCTGGTAATGTATATATGTATTGAGCTTTGTTCTGGTAATGTATATATGTACTGAGCTTGGTTCTGGTGCTGTGTATATATGTACTGAGCTTGATTCTGGTACTGTATATATGTACTGAGCTTGGCTCTGGTGCTGTATTTATGTACTGAGCTTGGTACTTGTGCTGTATTTATGTATTGAGCTTGGTTCTGGTGCCGTATTTATGTACTGAGCTTGGTTCTTCTGCTGTATTTATGTACTAAGCTTGGTTCTTGTGTTGTATTTATGTACTGAGCTTGGTTCTTGTGCTGTTTATGTACTGAGCTTTGTTCTGGTGCTGTATATATGTACTGAGCTTTGTTCTGGTGCTGTATATACTTACTGGGTTGTTTCTGATACTGTATATGTGTACTGAGATTAGTTTTGGTGCGGTATATATGTACTGAGCTTGGTTCTGGAGCTGTATATATGTATTGAGCTCGGTTCTGGTGCTCTATATATGTTCTAAGGCTGTATAATATAATTGAGCTTGGTTCTGGTTTTGTCTGTGTATATATGTACTGAGCTTGGTTCTGGTGTTGTGTGTATGTGTATATGTACCGAGCTTGGTTCTGGTGCTATATATATACACATATATATATATATATATATATATATATATATATATATATATATATATATATATATATATATACATATATATATATATATATATATATATATATATATAAAAATAAATACATATATATATATATATATATATATATATATATACACTACCGTTCAAAAGTTTGGGGTCACCCAGACAATTTTGTGTTTTCCATGAAAACTCACACTTACATTTATCAAATGAGTTGCAAAATGACTAGACAATATAGTCAAGACATTGACAAGGTTATAAATAATGATTTTTATTTGAAATAATAATTTTCTCCTTCAAACTTTGCTTTCGTCAAAGTATGCTCCATTTGCAGCAATTACAGCATTGCAGACCTTTGGCATTCTAGCTGTTAATTTGCTGAGGTAATCGGGAGAAATTTCACCCCATGCTTCCAGAAGGACCTCCCACAAGTTGGATTGGCTTGATGGGCACTTCTTGCATACCATACGGTCAAGCTGCTCCCACAACAGCCCTATGGGGTTGAGATCTGGTGACTGCGCTTGCCACTCCATTACAGATAGAATACTAGCTGCCTGCTTCTTCCCTAAATAGTTCTTGCATCATTGTCCTGTTGTAGGATGAAATTGGCTCCAATCAAGCGCTGTCCACAGGGTATGGCAGAGATGCCCCTTGAGAAAGCAGTCCACGCGAAACGCGCATTGGGGTTTCTCCTCACCTTGGAGCTACTGGACCATCTGAGCGATATGGGTTAGTTACTCTTTCTACTTACGAAATTTATATTACATTCCGGGACCATTTAGTCCCTTTGAGACTTATAGACGCTGAGTACATACACTGGCGAAGAAATAGAAAAGTTGATCCAGCGCTGCAGGAGTGTTTTTTAAAAAGGAACGTATTTCTAAATTTATTAATGTCAGAAAATGTTAAAATAGTATAACAGGCAGACTTGGTAGCAAGGCAGCAACAGGTAGGTATAGTAAGCCTACGCGTTTCAAGCACATCGGGTGCTCTTAATCATGGCTATCATTCATTCACTGAGACCCAAGTCCTTAGGTTTATGTGTTTGGCTCCATGGGTGGAGCTTGAAGTGTTTCTTAATTAATTAGTTCGGGCAGCTTCTGTGTTGCTTAGGAGTATAGAGTATACTGTTAACCCTTTGTTGTCCATGGGTTAAATAATTTTATCTCTCCTCTAGAAACACAGAGAATGGTGCACGGAAGGTACTACCAAAGATCGATCAATCGGTGAGTATGTTTTTGTTTATATCTTATGAATGGTATACATCATGACCCCGATATGTGTCTTTTATTGATCTGGAATTGATTGATGCCAATCTATAATATGAAAATCAACTGTTATCGCATTTAAGCCGCACCAAATGTGAAGGCGCACTAACCATGCCGATTTAGGGAAAAATTTAAACCTATTATGGACTTGTGTATCTGTGAATCAGTGAAATGTACATAAATACCAGTCTTGCAACATGTTAGAAAACATAGAAAAAATTTGGAAAATAATTTTAAAGAGGACATTAGTAATTCGAATGAAAAAACGTAAGGGAATGTTAAAAACAAATGTAAATGTAGATATCAACATAATGGATTCTATGTTGTTTTAAAAACAAAGAGTATTTGTGTGGTTAAGGTGGAAACAATTACTCCTAAAGTATTGTGTATATTTATTTGATATATTCTTATGTTGTACATAGGTGTATATATGGAGAGAACTATCTCCGTATACCAACTTCATTGGGCATAAATATACCAGATACAGAAGTGGTGGTAAATATGCTCTTGGCTTAAAGTGTTTAATGTTACAGCTTCAAATTTAGAGAAACAGAGGTATGCTAGTCATTCAATTATAAAATGTGTCCGGACTCGGATTAAAAATTGTTGCAGAGATCCTTTTTGTAGGGATTGAAAGTAATGCAGTTATAATATATTTATAACAAGTTTGTCATGTAGGAAAGAAAATTTAGTTGTCTAGATGATTAACTGATTGTAATATATTTATAATAGGTTGGCTGAGTGGGGAGAAAATTAGATTGCCTGAGTGACTCAGTATAGAAACATGAGCTCTTTCCTCAGATTAAGACCCTGTGGAAACCTTGTTTTCAAGTTGTATATCCAAAATGCTTCTCGAGTTAGAAGCATTTTTTTGAGGTCCCCTCTTCTGATAGAACTTTAAATTTTTTCAATAGCATAGGTTTTTAGAGAAGTTATATTCCTATCATGGCAGGTGATAAAATGCTGTGCGGCATTTGATATGTTGGTGATTGCAGGGTTTCTGACATAACTCAAATGCTCTAGAATTCTGATTTTAAGTTTTCTAGTAGTATAGCCTACATATTTTAAGTCACAACTGGTGATTCTATGATGTAAACTACGAACTCACTGTTACTATTAATATATGATTTAATAGGAAAGCTGTGTTGGCCATTGGAATCTTCAAATTTTCTAATTATTTTGGTGTAATTACACACCTTACAGGGGTGAGATCCACATTTGAAAAAACCTTGCTGTTCAAGCCAGGTGGTGCTGGTTGTATTAGTTGACAGTAGTGAAGGAGATAAAATGTTACCTATCGTCGGTGCTCTGCGTGCTACTATCCTACACCCTGATTTCAGAATGTTTTCTAAGTTGGCATCCTCATATAATAATGGGATGTATCTGTAAATCATATTTTTGATAGCAGGAAATTGGTTACTGAATTGTAGACTTAATGTTGGAATGTCGTTATTTATGGTAGTTGTCATTTTCTTGGTATTTTTATTTGATTTGTCTGTTAGTAAATCCTGTCTGTCTTTAGTATTTACTATTGCTTTAGCCCTGTTGAGCATCCAATTCTTGTAGCCCCTTTTATTTAATTTTTTGCACATTTTAGATTGTTCCCTGTCAAAGCTTTGGCTTGAGCTGCAATTCCTCTTTACTCGTGTAAATTCTCCTATAGGAATTGATGCGATAGTGTGTCTTGGATGATTGGAACTGGCATGTAATATGGTATTACCAGATATTGGTTTCTGGTAAATTTCAGAATGTATTGTTTTGTCTATTGTGGCAGTAAGTTTTAAATCTAGAAAATTAATATTACTCTCTTGACTAGTATATGTATATCTAAGGTTGAAGTCATTATTGTTGAGCTAAATGAGGAAATCAGGTATGGCAGATACATCTCCCTCCCATATAAAGAGGAGGTCATCGATGTATCTGCCATACCAATGTATATAATTGGCAAAGGGATTGGTGTTAGAAAAAAGGGTGATTTCCTCCCACCAGGCCATAACCAAGTTAGCCAATGAGGGTGAAAATTTAGCCCCCATTGATACTCCCCGTTTTTGTAGGTAGAAACAGCCATTGAACTTAAAATAGTTATGGGTCATGAGGAATATGAGAGCATCAGTGGCGAAATTTTGTAACGTCTGGTCATATTTTCCATATTTCCGCAGATGAAATCCCAGGGCCTTAACTGCAACCGTATGGGATATGCTCGTATACAGTGCAATAACGTCACAACTAAGCCATGTAAAATTGTTTGCCCATATCTTGTCTTGAAATATACAGAGGACATCTTTAGTGTCCCTGAGGTGGCCAGGGACCCTCTGTCCCAATGGTTGGAGCAGAAGATCCAGCCATTCTGAGAGTCTCTCGGTAAGAGACCCAATACCGGAGACAATTGGGCGCATAGGCGGTGGAACTAAGCCCTTGTGAGTTTTCGGTAATGCATGAAAGATTGGGATAATGGGGTATTCAATTAATAAGTAGTCATATTCTTTTTTGGATAGGATGCCACTCTCTAGACCAGTATTTAATAGATCTCTTAAAATTGAGCGATATGTTTGGGTGGGATTGTGCTCTAATTTTAGGTATGTTTCGGTATCTGTGAGTAACTCCATGATTTGTTTCACATATGTGTCTGTATCTAGAACTGTAACACTACACCCTTTATCAGACATACGAATTACAATGTCTCTATTCTCCTGGAGTGATTTCATGGCTTTTTTCTGGGCAATAGACATATTGTGTTTGCTGTAGCCCCTCCTGTTGGACTCTTGTAATTGTTGAAGTTCTCTTTCTACGATGGGCTGGAATTTGTCCATGGACTCTGTTCTCGATTGAACGGGATAGTATGATCGATTGGAAGTTGAGAATTCTTCCAATCTGGTGATTGACTTTGGCGCCTTTTAGATGTGAGTGTAAGAATACTATATAGCGAAGTTACAATTTACCTCTTCCTCCACAGACATTATCACGGTATATACTCTGTCTGTGTTGGATTTTATTGTGCGATGTAACTATGCATATTCCCTGTTTGACATAGAATATTGTCATTTATATGGTTACTTCAGATATGGCTTTTTTAGCCGTCTTTTAGAGCCTACTTTTTGACACCTACGTGCTCTTTTGTCCTATGTGCAACTTATATACAGTTGTCTGATTTGAGGTCCCGATTTTAACTATTTGTATTTTGTACTGTTCAATAAAGTTTCTACCTTTTCTATGCCTTTGGCATTTAAAATTAAGATAGTAGGGGGCGTGGTCTCGGCATGTGAGGAAGAAGGACGCATTCTGAGGAGCTCCCGCCGACCGTGAATTAACTTGTGATATTTACCGTATCATCGAGGTATGCCCCGGGGGAAGTCTCTGAAAGCTACAGAGAAGACTACGCCGGCATCTTCGCTGTCCCGATTCTTGCGGCCACGCGTCTCACAGACACAGGAGGAATCCAACATGGCGACCGCGGCACACAGTGGGACGCCTCAACGACCGGCAGCGATGGCCTCGGCTCACTCCGGCTCTGTATCAGGTGTGTCCACTTCAGTCAAGCCCCTGACGACTACCCCTGATATCAGTCCAGGCCCAGAGAGATCTCCTGATGGAGGATCGTGGTCTCCCGGCCCTGTCTCCCCACTCCTGACTAGACTAGACCTGGCAGAGGCCCTTAAACATCTCCCATCACAGAACTTTTTTGATAACATGCTGGAGAGGATGGAAAAAATGCAGCGTACGTGCTTGGAGGAGGTGAACCGCACGGTGGAGCAGATGTGTTCTAGGGTCTCAGCAATTGAACAGTAGACGAATACTCATGGCAGCAGATTAGATAGGCTGGAAGACCAAATGTGCTCGCAACATTCATTAATACAGGCAATGGTGTTAGATCACGATGATTTGGAGAACCGAAATAGGCGCAATAATGTACGGATTCGAGGTCTGCCAGAGGACAAGGAAGGAAACAACATACGCGCTGTGGTTGTGGAATTGTTTAATGGTATTCTGGGAGACCCTGTGGATAACCATATTGAGCTGGACCGTGTGCATAGAGCGCTGGGCCCCATGTCAGTAGATCTGGATAGACCTAGGGACATTGTGTGTCGGATTCATTATTTCACGGTAAAAGAAGCCCTAATGCGTAGGATGCGTGTCATTGGCCGGGTGAAATTTCGAGGGGCTGAAATCCATATTATGCCTGATCTGTCGGCTCGCACCTTGCACATGAGACGGGTGTTGCGACCATTGCTGGATATAATTAAAGAAGCTGATGCGACATATATGTGGGGGATTCCGTTTCACCTTATCATCAAGAAACAAGGCTTAGTGGTTGCAGTACATTCGCCGCAAGACCTGCCCGCCCTTTTTGTCCTGCTGGAAGTCCAGCCGAGCACCGTCCCGGATTCGATTGCTGCAGCCCTAAGTTATCGTCCATCTAGACGCGGCAGGAACCGCCCTGTGGATCCTCTCAGACCCAGGCCGCAGCGCGCCCGACCGGTGAAACCGCAGCTGCCATGAAAAAAAAAAGAATATAGCATCGGGAGAATCCTGGCCGGGTGTGGAGTCAGGTTTATGTTGGACACTCCAGGTTTTTTCCCCGATTAAGATGTATGATGTGTGGTTACATGAGTGTATTGCTAGCAGGGTGGGAAGAATATTGATGTTTTATGAGTCCCAATGCAGAGTTGAGTAATAGCTTCTTTAAATTGTTTAAATTGTTTAAGATATGTCAGCTGAGAGCAATTGATGGGTGACACGAATCCTCTAAGTTGCGGATAATTTTGCATACTACCCTGAGTGCGTAAGGGTTTTTCGGGGATCAGCTGAGGTGGGGTTCGGGGGCGGATCCGGGTTATATCTGATGCTACGGGGTTACGCAAAGAGTCTTGGATCCCTCTTGGAATTGTTGGGGTGGTTGGTGCGAGTCAATTGACTCTTATGGGGGAGAGGGACCTCGGGTCCATACTTGGCAGTCCGATATCTAGGTTAATGTATGTCACGCTCTGGGGTTGTTTACCAGAATTCCTTAATAGATAACATGTACACTCTTTTTAGAAAGGGTGCTGATGGTCGCTGATGGTGTAATGTTTATAAATAATAACACGGGAGGTGGACTCCACTTCCTTAGATACCTTACCAACTTCCCCCCCTTAGGTATTCCCACCGGGGTGTCTCGTTGGTTGAGCCTCCTCGTTTCTTAGGATTTTCCTTAGAAATTTTTTCCAGACCCTCCTTATTTGCTTGTCTCTCCCTAGTTCTCTTCCTGGTTTTCTTCTCCGTTTTCTTTTCTTTTCCTCTCTCTCTCCCTTTTGCTTCCTTCCTCGCAGCTTTCGGGAAACATGAACACGGACGTGAAATTAATCTCCTATAATGTTCGGGGCTTGAGGACGCCTGAGAAGCGCTCCATGATTTTGACTGAGTTGTGGAGACTTAGAACCCAGGTAGCATTTCTCCAAGAGACACACTTCAGGAAAGATAAGGTACCTAAGCTTTCCAATAAGCGATTTCCGTACTGCTATCATGGGTGCTCAGAGGATTCTAGATCTCGGGGGGTGAGTATTCTCATCGCTCAAAATGTGCCTTGGTCATTCATTGATTCTCAGGTGGACCCTCAGGGTAGATTTTTGTTTGTCAAAGGTACTTTATTTTCACAGATCGTCACGTTGGCTAATTTATATTTGCCTAACACGGGGCAGTCAGCAGCGATTGCTGATTATCTGGAACAGCTTCAGTCTTTTGGGGAAGGCCTGACTGTAGTTGGAGGAGATTTTAATGTGGCCATGGAACCTCATCTAGATGTATCCAGGGGTGCCTCTCATCTTCCGTACTCTCAACTTAGGTCAATCAGGAAAACTATTCACGATCACCAACTAGTGGATGCGTGGAGGACTCTGTACCCGGGAAATCGAGACTATTCATATTACTCAGCAACACACGATATGTTTTCCAGGATAGACTATTTTTATATCAGCCATTTCCATCTGGATAGAGTGGGGGGGGGGGGGACATTCATTCATCTCCCTTATCAGACCATTCACCCATAGCGCTCTCTCTCTCTTTTGCTCTGTTTTCTCAGTCGCAGGGCCAGTGGAAACTTAATGAGTTTTTGCTTCATCACTCTGAAGCTCAAACGGAAATTCACCGTGAATTGGAGTTGTACTTCTCTACTAACACTGGTTCAGTATCGAATCCATTCACCTTATGGGAGGCCCATAAATGTTATATAAGAGGCTTCTTCATTAAATGGGGTGCGCGGCTCAAGAGAGAGAGAATGCCAAAGACGAGAGACCTGTTGACTAGGATTAGCGAGGTAGAGGTCAAACATAAACAACGCCAAACACCAGAAACTAAGGATGTCTTGCTGGCCCTTCGAGAGGAACTTAGATCACTTTATGAAATTAAGGCTAAAGCCACATTGGTTAGATGCCGGAGAATATTTTATGAGTATGGAAATAAAACAGGGAGGATATTGGCAAACGCTCTGAGAACTCAGAGGGCCTCCACATATGTGCCACATCTTATGTCTGGCGCAGGGGTGAAGGTCACTTCGCCGAGAGAGATTGCCCGTTCATTTAGGGAGTTTTATTCCTCGCTCTATCAACTTACACCACATTCTCCTCCCACTTGGGAGGCCGTACAGGAGTATATATCCTCCTCGGGCCTCCCACAATTGCCTGAAGCGGCTTGCTCTGAACTGGACCACCCAATAACTTTAGACGAACTGACAAGGGCTATGCGGGACACTAAGAAAGGGAAGGCTCCGGGCCCTGACGGACTGACGATGGGTTACTATAAAATGTTCTTGGACCAGTTGGCTTTCTGGGGGCTCTTAATGCGGTGTCATCAGGTAGCTCAGTTCCTTCAGATTCATTGAGAGCTACCATAGTGGTTATCCCAAAAGATGGCAAGGATCCATCCTCATGTGCGAGTTATAGGCCGATATCTCTGCTTAACGTAGACCTGAAACTATTCTCTAAGATATTGGCAAACCGGCTGGCCCCAGTGATGACCACTGTGATTCACAAAGATCAAACAGGCTTTATTCCGTCTCGGGAAGCAAGAGATAACACGACTAAGGCCCTCAACCTAGTCCACTGGGCCAATACACAGAAAAACCCAGTTGTTATTTTATCAACTGATGCGGAGAAGGCTTTTGATCGGGTCGGGTGGCCATTTTTATTTGGAACTCTGGAGCACATGGGCTTGGGTCCTAATATGCGCTCCTGGGTAGGGGCTCTATACTCATCGCCTTCGGCTTCTGTGAGAGTGAATGGTACTTATTCTTCCCCGTTTCTGATCCATAATGGCACAAGACAGGGGTGTCCTTTTTCGCCCCTGCTCTTTGCTTTGGCCCTGGAACCTTTTTTGTGTAAAATTAGAGGTAATGTTAATGTGAGTGGCTTAACTTTGAAAGGAAAAGTTTTTAAGGTAGCTGCATATGCAGATGATCTGCTGTTTTTTGTGACTTCTCCTCACATTGCAATGCCCAATCTAATGCAGTTGTTCAGGGAGTATGGCTCATTATCCAATTTGATAATTAACTTCCAGAAGTCGGAGGCGATGACGTTGAATGTTCCGCAGGATTCAGAGAACAACTTACGTGCTAGTTTTCCCTTTAGATGGACACGCGACTCGATCAAATATTTGGGTATCCAGTTGCCGGCCTGTATAGAGCGGACTTTTCACCTAAACTTCTTACCTCTGTTACAAACACTGAGGAGTGATTTGGCTCGGTGGACGAGGGGGACCTTTTCATGGTTTGGGCGAGTGGGTATTATTAAAATGAATGTCTTGCCCAGATTTCTGTATCCGATGCAAGCGTTGCCAATTAAATTACCTTCGTCCTTTTTTAAAACTGTGTATCAACACATTGCCTCCTTTGTATTGGCCAATAAACACCCGAGGCTTCAGAGGAAGATTCTGGTCCTGGCCAAGAGACGTGGGGGGATTGGGTTACCTGATGTGGAGCAGTATTATCATGCCATTCACTTGACTAGGGTGGTTGACTGGTGCCGTCATGAACCATTTAAAGGAACAGTGTCATCACAAATTATTTTTTTATATGTTAAAGATGTTAGTGCTTTATTAAAAACGTTTATATTCATTTGTGTGTTTGTGTTTTATTTTTTCTTATTTTTACACTTTTTCTTCCCTATGGGGGCTGCCATTTTTTGTTCCATTTCTGTCTGTGTCGATTAACGACACATACAGACATGGAATACGGTAGCCACAGTCCCATAGGGACTGCGAACGGCTCCCGTCCCATTGACTTCCGTGTACGGCGTCTGTGTGGGAACTGTGCATGCGCCGCTCCCACACAGTCCAATTCGAAATTGGCGCCGTCCGGCGCCATTTTCCTGTGGACCGGAAGTCGCGGCCGGACAGTAATATTACTACTTCTGGTCGCGGCTTCCGGATTTGTGCACTTGGACCAGCGGCAGCAAACGGAGCGGACGGGCCGGAGGGAGCCGCGGCGGCAGGAGCAGGTAAGAGATTTCAATGTATGTTCGTGTTTGTGTGTGTTTACTACTGTATGTAAACCTACTACACTGTGTGTTAGCTCAAAAAATGGCGACACACAGTGTAGGAAGTTACACCGTTCAAACCCCTCGTTTATCCCGGCACTAGCCAGGATAAAGGAGGGGGGGATGCTGAGAGCTCACTAGAGCGAGGGCTTTTAACCCAATGTTGCAATGCTGCAATTTTGGGAATAGCTCCATCTAGTGACCAAAAATGGGTAGCATTATAAATTAGAATTAATTTATAATATTTCCTGACTCGTGAAAAAAATAAAAAAAATTTGAACAATGTTTAATCACCCACACACTAAATGTTTAATTAAAAAAAAAACAACATGTTTTTCTGGCAACACAATGCCTTTAAGGATTGGATAGCAGTGGAACAGGGCTTTACAGATCTTCCATTGAAATGTTTGCCCTGGATACATAGGGCTCATTGGAGATCCTTGTGGGATCACCCTACTGTGTATCCAACCCTGCAGGTGTTTAGGACTATGCAGAGCCGGAAGGGTATTTCGTCGACACCTTCGCCGCTCACACCAGTGCTGGGCACGCCAGAGTTTGAGCCAGGATTAACGGATAGGACATTTAGGACCTGGATTCAGAAGGGACACTTTAGGGTTGGCAATTTTTATAGAGATAATAAGTGGCTATGCGAGGAGGAACTTTCTCGACCAGAGGGGTTGCCGGTAGCATCCCAGTGGCAGACACTACAGCTGACTCATCACTTAACACATTTACCTGCCCCGGGTACATATGATCGCCCACTGACCCAGTTTGAAGTTCTATGCTCTCAGAGGAGCCATGTGAAACGAGCATTGTCCAATATTTATGGTTTATTAAATGCTCCAGCGGAGGACTTTACGCCACCGTTTATTGCAAAATGGGAGCGAAATCTTCAGATCTCCTTAATGCAAGAGCAGAAGGAGAAGGTCATGCTCCTTTCGCATAAAGCCTGAATCAGTAATGCGTATCAGGAAACGAACTATAAAATATTATCCAGCTGGTACAGAGTCCCACATGTGCTCCACAAAATGCTCCCCCGAAATATCTAGTCTCTGCTGGAGATGTGGCAAGGAAGAAGGTACGCTGCTACATATATTTTGGAGCTGCGAAAGTCTTAGGCCCTTTTGGTCAGGGGTGCAAGATATTATATTTGTAATTACGGGATTCACAATAGAGGATGACCCGGCGTGGATTTTGTTACATCACCATGACATTGCTATTGGGACGTATAAGAAGTTGTTGGTGAGGCATTTATTAAATGCTGCCAAGGCATGTATTCCGGCAAACTGGAGATCCTCTGAGCCCCCCTTGATTAGACAGTGGTTGGAGCGGGTAAACGACATCCGGAGAATGGAAGAACTGCTTCATTCTTCACCTGAACGTGCGAGTCAATTCAGGAAAACTTGGTTTTACTGGTTCGATTTTTGTGGTTCGGACAGGTACAAAAGCGTCATGGGCGAACGGTCTGGTGGTAATGCTGGGAGTGCATAGACTACCTGGCTTCCTGGGGGGCTGTGGGGGGGGGGGGAACGGGGAGAGAGGTCTCCCAGACTTCTCCTTGATCTTTTATCTTTTCCTATTTCTCTCTTTCCCTTGAATTCTACTATTTTTTGGTGATTTTCCGAACATAAGGACTAAATTCTGATGGGTGGAGATGGGGTTTTCGGAGCTGCCGAATAGAGGCGTTAAGTTCAAGTGTAAAACTGGCCACTAGAACACTAGATAGATGTACGGGATATGTTACAGTAACAATAATAGTTGAATTCGTACAAATTGTTGAATAAAGTGTTGAGATGTTATTACTTGGCTGAAACTTATGTACCCATGTCACCTTCTCTTTCTTCTGTATCCCTAATATTTTTGTTGAAAATAAAAATTTGAAATACAAAAAAAAAAAAAATTAAGATAGTATATGACTCTTTTTTTCGATGTGTTGCAAGGGTATGACATGGCGTTGCAAAATGGAGTAATAGCCTTCCTTATTCAAAATCCCTTTTACCTTGTACAAATCTCCCACTTTACCAGCACCAAAGCAACCCCAGACCATCACATTACCTCCACCATGCTTGACAGATGGCGTCAGGCAATCTTCCAGCATCTTTTCAGTTGTTCAGCGTCTCACAAATGTTCTTCTGTGTGATCCAAACAACTCAAACTTCGATTCGTCTGTCCATAACACTTTTTTCCAATCTTCCTCTGTCCAATGTCTGTGTGCTTTTGCCCATATTAATCTTTTCCTTTTATTAGCCAGTCTCAGATATGGCTTTTTCTTTGCCACTCTGCCCTGAAGGCCAGCATTCCGGAGTCACCTCTTCACTGTAGATGTTGACACTGGCATTTTGCGGGTACTATTTAATGAAGCTGCCAGTTGAGGACCTGTGAGGCGTCTATTTCTCAAACTAGAGACTCTAATGTACTTGTCTTGTTTCTCAGTTGTGCAGCGGGGCCTCCCACTTCTCTTTCTACTCTGGTTAGAGCCTGTTTGTGCTGACCTCTGAAGGGAGTAGTACACACCGTTGTAGGAAATCTTCAGTTTCTTGGCAATTTCTCGCATAGAATAGCCTTCATTTCTAAGAACAAGAATAGACTGTCGAGTTTCACATGAAAGCTCTCTTTTTCTAGCCATTTTGAGAGTTTAATCGAACCCGCAAATGTAATGCTCCAGATTCTTAACTAGCTCAAAGGAAGGTCAGTTTTATAGCTCCTCTAAACAGCAAAACTGTTTACAGCGGTGCTAACATAATTGCACAAGGGTTTTCAAGTGTTTTCTAATCATCCATTAGCCTTCTAACACAGTTAGCAAACACAATGTACCATTAGAACACTGGAGTGATGGTTGCTGGAAATGGGCCTCTATACACCTATGTAGATATTGCATTAAAAACCAGACGTTTGCAGCTAGAATAGTCATTTAGCACATTAACAATGTATACAGTGTATTTCTGATTATTTTAATGTTATCTTCATTGAAAAAAACTGTGCTTTTCTTTCAAAAATAAGGAAATTTTTAAGTGACCCTAATCTTTTGAACGGTAGTGTATATATATATATATATATATATATATATATATATACATATATGTAGTTGATGTTTTTTTATATCTATAAGATTACAACCCCTACACTATGCTACTGGATAGAATTAGATACATTGGCTCATCAGACAGTACCACACATGATAGGATTAGATACAGAAGCTCAGCAGAAAATATCACACATGATAGGTTTAGAAACAGTCGCTCAGCAGAAGTACCTGAGCACAGCAATACCTCATATGTGGTAATAAACTACTATTTGGACACACGGCTGGGCTTAGAAGGGAAGCAGCGCTATTTCGCATCCAGATTTTGCTCGATGTTCAGGTGCCATGTCGCATTTGCAAATCCCCGAAGGGACCAAAACAGTGGAAATACCCCAAAAGTGATATGACACCCCTCAAGAAACTTATCTAAGTTTATAGTTAGCATTTTGACCCCACAGGTTTTTTTGCTGAATTTATTTGAATTAGGCCATATTTACTGGTATTTCAATTTGTAATCTGGGGGCATATGTAAGTTGTGAAAAGCAAATCAGACTATAATAAAAGGATACATAAATAATAACATTAATAAGTTATATATGTGTGGTACGCTTCAAAGCAATCCTTTATGCAAAGGCCAGGTTTTTCGGGGCAGGTGTCACACAGATAAATGTGTCATTCTGGGGGTTCAATCCTGGAGTCCTTCCATTCATACACCCGAAATCTGTAGATGTACCCTGAGCTACTCTCACACAGGTGGTACATTTTAATTCCATACCTTGCCCTCTTACTGGGAAGATATTGGCAGAATTTTAGCCTCCCCTTAAAATGTACAAAGGACTCATCTATTGCAATGTTCTTTTCGGGGAAGTAAGCTTGTTGAAATCTGGTGCAGAAATGACGCACGCAGGATCCGAGTGCAGTCTGGACTGAGACGTTCTGTGGGTGAGCTGGAGGGTTCCTCCTCTTTCTTCTTATCGAGTAAAGAGGGCATGCTGTCAGGGACAGCAGTCATCTTTACTTGGTCCCCATGCATTTAGAAACGGTGACCGCTTAACGCTCCAATGTACCCCTTAATGACCAGGCAATTTTGCACGTTAATGACCAAGGATTATTTTTTGTTTTTTCACGGTCGCATTCCAAAGAGTCGTAACTTTTTTTTTATTCTGTCGACATAGCCGTATAAGGGCTTGTTTTTTGGCAGGACGAGTTGTATTTTGCAATTGCACCATTTTTGGATGCATATAATATATCGATTTACTTTTATTAACTTTATTTTGGGAGAGAATTGAAAATAAGCAGCTATTCCAGCATTGATTTTCACGTTATAAATTTAAATTTTATTTTATTTTTACTGTAATCTTTTTTGGTTTTTTTTCATAAACTTTAGTTAACTATTTAACTTTTTTCTTTTTATCCCACTAGGGGACTTTACTTTGCGATCTTTAGATCGCAGATATAATGCCTTGGTATACTTAGTATACCAAAGCATTATTGCCTGTCAGTGTAAAACTGACAGGCAATCTATTAGGCCATGCCTCTAGCTGCTCCAGTTGCTGAAGGTAGACCTGGGGGCCTTTGTTAGGCCCCCGGCTGCCATGGAAACCTGACAAGGCCCCGAGATTTCTTTGCACCGATGGGGCTTCGATTCTGACAGTTGGGGCAGGAGCCAGGCTGTGTATAACAGCCGTGCTCCTGACGCTGATCACGTGGGTACACTGGCAGTGTCCACGCGATTAGAGGACGAATATATCTGTCCTTATGCGGGAACTAGCTCCTCGCGCCTAGCGCCGTCATTGAGGTGTTAACGGTTTTCCGGAACCAACGAACTAATTGTTATTGCACTGCACATATAAAAATAATGCAATTTGTAGTATACCTGCGTTTTATTTCATTTTCTAACACTTGATTCCAGCGGCGGTCACATGATGCGTCTTGAATAAGAAAATCTGCACTTCCAGACGCTGCCCAGTACATGCTCTTTCACTTCCGTTTTCCGGTTGGCTCAATGTACGGGAACGTCATTCCTGACCTCACTGTACACTGAGAAAAGTGGTGGACCGGATACTCTTTCTCCGGTGTATCTGAACATGCGTGGTTGCTACACTAACAGTGTTTACCAGGCATGCCCACTCATGTGCTCTAATAGCACTTGCGCAGAATTTTCTCTCCCCTAGCCTGCCAAAACCCCTCCCCCTAGTGTAGTAAGCGTGTTTCACCGGCCTTGCTTTTGGCGCATGGCATGCTAGGATAAAAAGCGATGCATGATAGGAGCGGAGCGGAAGCTGTCATTCAAGAAACGGAGGCATGTAAACAAAGTTCAGGATGTAAACATAGAACGTTTACAGCACAAAAAGAAACCGAAAACTAACAAAAGGAAATTAGGGGGATTTATTTATGGCTAATAAAAGCGGAAGACTGTTAATAATTTTTTTTTTTCGATCTCAGAAAACCCCTACGAGAGAGACGTAGTAGTATGTGGCATGTCGTTAAGGGGTTAAGGGTATGGCATTTAAACATTTACTGTTTTTTCTGAGGAAGGATAAGAATAATGGTTTGAAAAACAGACATCAAAGTGTACCCATAATGAATCAAATAAAAAAAATATATATTTCATCATTTCTTTAATGTCTTTTGAGCTTCATTTGTTCATCTGAGTTCAATTATTTTCTGTTTCTTGTATGAAAAATGTAATGGCAGGAAGGAGGTGAAGGGAAAGTGAGCCCTAATCTACCCACCGCCCTGTCCCTGCCTACTTGCAACGACCCGCCCTAGGCGACGGGGTACAACTGGGCGGCGGTCCCTACGCTGTCTAAGTGCACGGGAGAACAAACAGGGAACACGCAAGGGAAGGGGCAGTAGCCCACGGAACGCCGCGAGGAAACGGAGAGGTGGATGAGTAGTCAGGACCAGGATGAAGTGGAGTATACAAACGTGAGCACGGAGAAGGAAGCAAGCCAGGGGCAAGCGAAGCAGGTTAAGCGGAACTGCAGCAAGGCAGAAGCACGGCAGAAGCAGGCTGGAGCAAGCAGCAGTGGGGCCAGGAATCCAGAAGAATTACAAGCACTGAGGAAGAGAACACAGCAGGTAATAAAGGACAGGGGGCGGAGCTAACTCCGACTGACCCGGCCGCGATAGGCTCTCCCACTCCTGAGCCTGCCACCCTGGTTGGTGGGAGTCGGTGTCAGTCTAAGAGGTCTGGCCTCAGGTGTGGATTGATTAATCCCAGGAGTATACCTAGAGGTAGTACCTGGCAGATCCCTAACAGTACTCCCACTTTTATGAGGGGCCACCGGACCCTTACTAAGAGGACCCGGTTTAGGAGGTGGAACCTCCTCATCAATACCCCAGCGTGAACATCACGAGCAGGTACCCAAGTCCTCTCCTCCGGCCCGTATCCTCTCCAATGGACCAGGTACTGGAGGGAGCCCTGGACCATCCTACTGTCCATAATCTTGGCCACCTCGAATTCCACCCCCTCAGGGGTGAGAACGGGAACAGGAGGTTTCCTCGAGGGGGACCAGGACGGGGAGCAGCGTTTAAGGAGGGAGGCATGGAAGACGTCATGTATACGAAAGGATGGGGGCAGCTCCAGACGCAAGGATACAGGGTTGAGGACTTCAATGATCTTATAAGGTCCAATAAATCGGGGAGCAAACTTCCTGGACGGGACCTTAAGGCGCAAGTTCCTTGACGACAACCAGACCAAATCCCCGACGACAAACCGGGGGTTAGCAGAACGTCTACTATCAGCCTGAATCTTTTGTGCGCTCTGGGACGCCTCTAGGTTCTTCTGAACCTGGGCCCAGACTGTGCACAGTTCCCGATGAACATCCTCTACCTCAGGATTATTGGAACAACCAGGGGAAACGGAGGAGAACCTTGGGTTAAACTCGAAAATTACAGAAAAACGGGGAGACCCCTGACGAGTTACTGACCCGGTTATTCAGGGAAAATTCAGCAAGGGGAAGGAATGAGACCCAATCGAATTGACAGTCAGAGATGAAACACCTTAAATATTGTTCCAGGGATTGGTTAGTCCTTTCCGTTTGGCCATTAGTTTTGGGATGGAAGGCGGAGGAGAAGGACAGATCAATCTCCAACTTTTTACAAAAAGCTCTCCAAAATAAGGAAACAAATTGTACCCCTCTGTCAGAAACGATATTGACTGGGGCCCCATGGAGACGCAGGATGTGTTTCACAAACAAAGAAGCTAACGTCTTGGCGTTAGGTAGCTTCTTAAGGGGCACAAAGTGGCACATCTTGCTGAAGCGGTCTACTACCACCCACACCACTGACTTGCCCTGAGATGGGGGCAAATCGGTGATAAAATCCATGGAGATATGGGTCCAAGGTCTCTGGGGAATGGGCAAGGAACGTAGTAGGCCCGCAGGTCGGGACCTAGGGGTTTTGGACCTAGCGCAAACCTCACAAGCGGCGACGTAAGCCCTAACGTCTTTAGGCAACCCAGGCCACCAATAGTTTCTGGTAATGAGGTGTTTGGTGCCCAAGATGCCAGGATGACCAGATAGAGCGGAGTCATGGTTTTCCCTGAGTACCCTTAGCCGGTATTGCAGGGGAACAAACAGTTTGTCCCCAGGGACGTTCCCGGGAGCTGAACCCTGATCAGCCGCGATATCAGAAGCTAAATCAGAATCCGTGGCAGAAACGATTATACCAGGGGGTAAAATACAAGCAGGATCCTTCTCGGAAGGAGGATTGGCCATGAAACTACGTGACAGAGCATCAGCCTTAATATTCTTGGACCCAGCCCTATAGGTAACCAAGTAATTAAATCTGGTAAAGAATAGTGCCCACCGACCTTGTCTAGGATTAAGCCTCCGGGCCGATTCTAGGAAAAACAGATTCTTGTGATCAGTAAGGACCGTTACCTGGTGTCTGGCCCCCTCCATGAAGTGTTGCCACTCTTCAAAAGCCCATTTAATGGCTAGAAGTTCGCGGTTGCCAATATCATAGTAACTCTCCGTGGGCGAAAACTTCCTAGAGAAGTAAGCACAGGGGCGGAGATGGGTGAGGGAGCTGGTACCCTGGGACAAGACGGCCCCCACTCCCACCTCGGATGCGTCAACCTCCACAATAAATGGCTCCTCTTGGTTGGGCTGAATCAGCACGGGGGCCGAGATAAAGCACTTCTTGAGGGTCTCAAAGGCCTGGACGGCCTCAGGGAGCCAATGGAGGACATCAGCACCCTTGCGAGTAAGGTCCGTAAGAGGCTTATTGACGACCGAGAAGTTGGCAATAAATCTCCTGTAGTAGTTGGCGAACCCTAAAAAACACTGTAACGCCTTAAGGGAGGCAGGTTGGACCCATTCCGCCACAGCCTGAACCTTGGCAGGGTCCATGCGGAATTCATGAGGAGTGAGGATTTGACCCAAAAATGGTATCTCCTGTACCCCAAAGACACATTTTTCAGTCTTAGCAAACAGATTATTCTCCCGAAGGACCTGGAGCACCTTCCTGACATGCTCCACGTGGGAGGACCAGTCCTTGGAAAACACCAGTATGTCATCAAGGTACACAACAAGAAAATTACCCAGGTAATCTCTCAGGATTTAATTAATAAAATTCTGGAAGACAGCAGGGGCATTACACAACCCAAAGGGCATGACCAGGTATTCGAAATGACCCTCGGGTGTGTTGAACGCAGTTTTCCACTCATCCCCCTCTTTGATGCGGATAAGGTTATATGCCCCCCGTAGATCGAACTTAGAAAACCATTGGGCTCCATGAACCTGATTAAAAAGATCCGGAATCAAAGGAAGAGGGTACTGGTTCCTTACGGTGACCTTATTCAGGTTACGATAATCAATGCACGGCCTAAGACCACCATCCTTCTTCCCCACGAAGAAGAAGCCAGCACCTACAGGAGAAGTCGAGGGGCGAATGAAACCCTTGGCCAGGCATTCTTGGATATACACCCTCATGGCTTCACGTTCAGGACATAAAAGATTAAATATCCTACCCTTAGGAAGCTTGGCACCAGGCACCAAATCGATGGCGCAATCGTAATCTCTATGGGGGGCAACACCTCGGAGGCCTCCTTAGAAAACACATCGGCGAAGTCCTGAACAAACTCAGGAAGCGTGTTTACCTCCTCCCGGGGAGAAATAGAGTTAACTGAAAGACATGACATCAGACATTCACTACCCCATTTGGTGAGATCCCCAGTATTCCAATCAAACGTGGGATTATGCAACTGCAACCAGGGAAGACCTAATACCAGATCGGACGATAATCCCTGCATCACCAGTACAGAGCACTGCTCCAAATGCATGGAGCCAACCAGGAGTTCAAAAACAGGAGTATGCTGAGTAAAATAACCATTAGCAAGGGGAGTGGAGTCGATACCTACTACAGGGATAGGATAAGGTAAATCAATAAAAGGCATTTTTAGAGACATAGCAAATTCCACAGACATGATATTAGCAGATGAGCCAGAATCCACGAAAGCACTGCCCGTGGCAGACCGGCCAGCAAACGAGACCTGAAAGGGAAGCAAAATTTCATTGCGTTTCACATTAACGGGAAATACCTGTGCGCCCAAGTGACCTCCCCGATGATCACTTAGGCGCGGAAGTTTTCCGGCTTTTTATTCTTGCGCCTGGGACAGGTGTTCAATAGATGCTTGTCGTCCCCACAGTAGAAGCAGAGACCATTCATTCTGCGAAACTCCCTACGTTGTCGAGGGGACATGGAGGCCCCGAGTTGCATAGGTACCTCCGAGTCCTCCGTGGAGGGGCGAGGAGACGGGACCTCGGGGGGGATCGCAGAAAAGTCAGAGGGGAGCACATTGAAACGTTCAAGCTGACGTTCCCTGAGACGTCGGTCAAGTCGTACTGCTAGGGCCATAACCTGGTCAAGGGAGTCAGAAGAGGGGTAGCTAACCAGCAGATCCTTCAGGGCGTCAGATAATCCTAACCTAAACTGGCACCTTAGGGCCGGGTCGTTCCACCGAGAAGCTACGCACCACTTTCTAAAATCAGAACAGTATTCCTCAACCGGTCTCCTACCCTGACGTAAGGTCACCAGCTGACTCTCGGCCAAAGCAGTCCTGTCAGTCTCATCGTAAATGAGTCCGAGGGCAGAGAAAAAATGATCAACAGAGGAAAGTTCAGGGGCGTTAGGAGCCAAGGAGAAGGCCCACTCTTGGGGCCCTTCCTGGAGTCGGGATATGATGATACCCACCCGCTGGTTCTCGGAACCTGAGGAGTGGGGTTTTAGGCGGAAATACAATCTGCAACTCTCCCGGAAGGAGAGAAACGTCTTACGGTCCCCTGAGAACCGGTCAGGTAACTTGAGGTCGGGTTCTAGAGGTGAGGTGAGGGGTACTACCAAGGCAGCGTCACCCTGGTTGACCCTCTGGGCCAGGGCCTGGACCTGTAGGGAGAGGCCCTGCATCTGCTGGGTCAGGGTCTCAAGGGGGTCCATGATAGCGTCAGCGTAGGAGAAATGGTAGACTAGGTATGGGCTTGTAATTATGTAATGGCAGGAAGGAGGTGAAGGGAAAGTGAGCCCTAATCTACCCACCGCCCTGTCCCTGCCTACTTGCAACGACCCGCCCTAGGCGACGGGTTACAACTGGGCGGCGGTCCCTACGCTGTCTAAGTGCACGGGAGAACAAACAGGGAACACGCAAGGGAAGGGGCAGTAGCCCACGGAACGCCGCGAGGAAACGGAGAGGTGGATGAGTAGTCAGGACCAGGATGAAGTGGAGTATACAAACGTGAGCACGGAGAAGGAAGCAAGCCAGGGGCAAGCGAAGCAGGTTAAGCGGAACTGCAGCAAGGCAGAAGCACGGCAGAAGCAGGCTGGAGCAAGCAGCAGTGGGGCCAGGAATCCAGAAGAATTACAAGCACTGAGGAAGAGAACACAGCAGGTAATAAAGGACAGGGGGCGGAGCTAACTCCGACTGACCAGGCCGCGATAGGCTCTCCCACTCCTGAGCCTGCCACCCTGGTTGGTGGGAGTCGGTGTCAGTCTAAGAGGTCTGGCCTCAGGTGTGGATTGATTAATCCCAGGAGTATACCTAGAGGTAGTACCTGGCAGATCCCTAACAAAAAAAAGTTGGAATTGATCAGTTTAAGGTTGGGGTAATGTTGTGACCAACAGCATCGGTTATTTACCTCTTTACCCCATATATATGTAATGTGCACAAGGCTATGTTGTAACTTTAATTTGAATTACATGTGTAGCATTAAAAGTTATTTATGGAAAAGGCTACATGCACACCACAGCATTGTTTCCTTGGCTGCCTCTAGTACCACGAAGTGGCAGAAAAAAAGGATGAATGACACTGAAGGGCAAGAGGGCCATAGGTTCCTTATTGATTTTCATATGGATCAATAGCAGATCGAAACAAAAACTTATCAGAAATCAATGAAAATCAAGCCCTAACGGCCTTGTGCCCATCAGCAAAATTCATATCTTTTTTTTTGACCAAAGGATTAATAGAGTAGTTTCCATACAGACTTTGTTATGACTTAAAATACAGGGTTGCACTATCCATGATGTGAGATTTGCATTTTGTCTAAGGTGGCGGCCTACCAAGACAGCAGTGGGGGGCAATTTAGCCTCCAGCTCTGCACTCCTGCACAGATTTATCCCTTTAGGACTTACTTGCATGTTCCGGTTTTATTGTGACAAATAAATATAACAAAACTGTGACGTGAGAGTAACCCCTAACCTCACAAAATGTGTGCAGGGCAGTGAAGGACCTGTAGAAGGACATGTACAAATATGGTCACATGACGGTAATAAACTAAAGCAAGTAACATGGTGGTCTGCATGGGTTTATTGGCTGTTTATTGGTTTGTGAGAGTCATTGAGGACAGGAACTGATGTCTGAATAGCACTTAAATAGATACATTGTAATTCAAATTTTCCAATGTTTTATTCTGTTGCCTAAATTTTCACATTTTCCATTCTATATTGCCCAAAATATGCAACAAAAAACATTACATTGAAATTAGACATTACAATTTAGTCAAATAAACATTGCATTATTGCACATCGCCATGTATTTGTGTGCTACGGCCGACGAGTCATTTATGCCCGTCCCAGCCTCCATCCTCTCCACATTACTGTAGACAACTACAGAGTGCTCTGATTGGTCCCCTGCTCCGTGGCTTAGTTACACTGCTTGAACACACTGCTCATCTAGATATATGTGTTTCTCTACAAAGTAAGCATCACTCCGGCTGCATCTCCAACTCCTGGAAACCCCATTTATGCAATTTACTGGTTTACATAGTCTGCTCTTCCCCAACAGCCCCTTCCTCACGCCCCCCCCCCCTTACATACTGTACTAAGAATTTTCATGATATTTATTTTTTAAACCTCTTCTCAATTTTTAACACTGTTCCAACTTTCTGATGGTATATATTCCACCAATGTTGTCTATTTTACCTATTTATAATGTTACTATAAAACATTTTTTACTAATCATGTTTGTATTGTAACAATGTCAATTGACCTTAACCCTCTAGACCACGCCCCCTTTACTCTATGATGTCATACTTTTATTTTCCCTTCCTTTTACTGGTGTGTATATAAACTCCTGTATATTGTACTGCTGTTACACTTGCCTGAGGAAGACACCTGTTCGGTGTTAAAACTTGTAGCCCTATGAAATAGAAAAACACTTTTAAACTGATTCATCCAGCAGCGCCCAGATATCTTTGGTTTTTTTAAAACTTTATTTATGCTACTTATTGCGGCTGCTTTCATGCACAACCGGCCAAGGAGGAGCTGTAGCTAGTCCAAAACTGCTCAAAGCTACTGTGCAGACTTGTGCCTGTTATTAGCACATCTCGCCAAGGTGAGCCGTTATATCTCCCTCTGGACATTCTCAACATACCAAAAGGTTTCCTCACTATGGAGAACCATGTTTTAATTTCTTAAACAAGTAAGCATTGCATTATGGCAACTATTATTTACTTACTTGCAAATCTCGCCAGGGGTCTTGCATTTTTTTCACCAGCTTCATTTGCAACTGAAACCAAAAAAGAAATGTACTATTTCAGCAAACGTTCATCAAACCTAAATAAAATGATTAGAATTAATAGTATTTGTTTATAATAGCAGCAATAAAAATTGCATTATATTAACTTGTAGCGTCGGTTCATCGTATCACAACTTTCTCCCATTGAAGAAAGTGGGCGATTCACAGTGTGAGCAGTAAGGGAAATGAAGGGGATGGCCCCTTCAAAACAACTGATCGGCAGGAGTGTTGTCAGTCGGAGCCTGACCGATCTGATATTAATGGCCTATCCAAAAGGATAGGCCATACGTTTTTAGGGACTGGACAACAACTTTAAGAAAAAAAGAAAAAGAAAACAAAAGGGATAAAATGCGCCTTTCATCAAAATGCTATCTATTTTCACACAAATAATTTTACCATGATATCATAAGTAGATTCTGAATTATGTAAATATTTTTTTTTTATGTAACTTACACTATTGTTAGTGGCGTACATAGGGGGCTAAATAGCAAAGATAAATATTAGATCCATTTCAGGTTCTGCTTGACACTGTCACGATGCGGGGTGTGGACCCACTGGGCCGTACCGCGTAGCGGGGATGGCAGCTGGCCAAACCGGAAAGTACACAGTTCAATGGTTCAGCGAGAGTACCTGAGGCAATCGTAGGCAGTAGCGAGGCGGACACGTCCAGAACCAGGCGGAGGGAAGTCGTTCGGTGAGGCGTAGCAGGGCAGCGTAGACTGTAGGACAGCACGGTAGGTAGCACAGCATGGCAATAGCACTAGGTAGCACGGAAACAGGATACGGGATACGGAATACAGGAGCAGGGTACACTGGGAGGCTGGAAGACACTGGGAGACCATAAGCAAGACGAACAACGGGAAAACTAACAACGCGCTGGCAAAGGGCAAGAGGGCAGAGCCCTTTTTATAGCCCAGGGCAACCTGGGCCAGATTGCAGTTTTTGCAAAAACGCTCGCACTGGCCCTTTAAGGCCGTGCACGCACGGGCGCGCGCACCCGCCGGAGACACTCGGAATCCGGAAGAGAGTGCCGGCGCCTGACTGGGGGACGACGCTGCAGGCAGGTAAGCTGTCCATGGCCACGGCCGTCGGGGGTTAACGACCGATCGACGGGCCGTGGCCATAGACGTTACAGTATCCCCCTTCTTACGCTCCCTCTTCTTGGGACCAGAGCGAGAGAGAAACTTCCTCACAAGGGCAGGGGCATCGATGTTCTCCTCTGGCTCCCAAGACCTCTCTTCTGGGCCGAACCCCCTCCAGTCCACCAAATAAAATGTCCTTCCTCCCACCTTCTTGGTAGCCAGAATCTCCTTTACCTCGAAAGTCCCAGATGGGCCGCCAGGAACCACTGTGGGACTAGGAGTCCTGGAGTAGCGGTTCAGGACCACCGGTTTTAGCAGGGAGACGTGAAAGGAGTTAGGAATTAGGAGTTAGGAATCCTGAGAGCGGGGGGGAGCCGCAGCTTGTAGGATACCGGGTTAATTTGTAGCAGGACTTGGCGTAAAGTCGATTCTCTCTTAGACGGAGCAACACCTGGCGGACATGACTTTGATGAGTTACTGGGTCCGGGGAAAAAATCAGAATGTCATCGAGATACACCACAACACAAACATAAAGGAGATCACGAAAAATGTCATTGACAAATTCTTGGAATACTGCGGGAGCGTTACACAGGCCGAAAGGCATGACTAAGTATTCGTAATGCCCATCACGAGTATTAAAGGCAGTCTTGCACTCGTCACCTCGACGAATCCGGATCAGATTATAGGCCCCCCGCAGGTCCAGTTTAGAAAAAAAATTTGTCCCCCCGTATGCGATCAAACAGTTCAGAAATTAAAGGCAGAGGATACCTGTTCTTCACCGTGATCTGGTTTAGGCCTCGGTAGTCGATGTAAGGTCGTAATGATCCATCTTTCTTTTTAACAAAGAAGAACCCGGGGATGAAGATTTACGAATGAAACCCCTCTCCAGGTTCTCCTTGATGTAAGCCGACATGGACTGGGTCTCTGGCAAGGAGAGAGGGTACACTCTACAACGAGGGGGAGACGATTCCGGAACCAGGTCGATTGGGCAGTCATATGCCCGGTGTGGCGGCAAGGTCTCGGCCTCCTTTTTATTGAAGACATCGCCGAACATGGAGAAACAGAGGGGCAAACCTGCCAACGACTGAAGAGGAGCGGGCTGTGGTGACTGGATGTGACTCAGACAGCTGTCAAGACACTTCGGGCCCCACTGGAGAACCTCTCCAGAGTTCCAATCCAGGACGGGGGCGTGCAGCCGAAGCCAAGGCAACCCCAGCAGCACGGGGTTGACGGCCTTGGACAGGACGAACAGAGAGATGATCTCAGCATGAAGGGCTCCCACTTGGAGTTTCAACGGTTTGGTTATGGACACAACTGGATCTGGTAATGGCAGTCCATCCACCGAGGCAACGATCAGCGGCCTTTCAAGCGGGGTAGTAGGCAACTGTAGGAGATCCACAAGATCCTGGCAGATGAAGTTGGCTGCCGAGCCGGAGTCCAGATATGCGGAGACCTGATGAGACCTCTCGCCAGCAATGATGGTTACAGGGATAAATAGCTTGGAGGAGAGTTCTTGCTTCAATGTGTTGACGCCCAGGGTTGTCTCTCCAACCAAGCCTAGGCGCTGTGGTTTTTTGGCTTGTGAGGACACAGACGCACGACGTGGCCAGCGAGGCCGCAATATAAGCACAGTCCAGAGGTGCGCCTGCGCTGTTTCTCCTGGACCGATAATTTTAGTCGGTCAACTTGCATCGGAACCTCGGGCAAAGCGATAGAAGCAGGCAAGAGGGGTTGCTGAAAGTTGGGCGCCAGTCTAGGACGCCGGCGCTCCAGACGAACCTCATGGGATCTCTCCCTCAGCCTTATGTCAACCCGAGTGGCAAGCAGAATCAAGTCGTCCAACGCGGGAGGCAGGTCTCGAGCAGCCAGTTCGTCCTTGATCTCGGGCGACAGGCCATGCCAATAGGATGCCACAAATGCCTCATTGTTCCAGGATAGCTCTCATTCCAGAGTTCGGAACTGAATAGTATACTCGCCCACGGAGTTGTCCTCTTGGCGAAGGTTGAAGATGGCGGTGGCGGCTGATGAGACTCGCCCTGGCTCCTCAAAAATGGTTTGGAATATTCGTGCGAACTCCTGGAAGTCTCGGGTCTTGGGTCACTGACGTTGCCAGATAGGGTTAGCCCATGCCAGGGCCTTGCCGGTCAGAAGGGAGATGATAAATGCGATCTTGGCTCCATCTGACGGAAATGCCCGAGAGTGCAGGGTAAAATAAATGTGGCATTGGTTCAGGAACCCCCGACAAGCACTGGCGTCTCCATCGAACCGAGAGGGCAATGGCAGCGAGAACCGAGGGTCCGTACAGGAACTGCCAGGAGGAGCAACAGGAGGGTCGGCTTGAGGAACTTGCATAGAAGCAGGAATGGAGGCAACTAGCGTCCCTAGCTGCTGCGCCATAGAGTCCACGGCCACGAGGAGCTGGTCCTGCCTAGTTCGGAGATCCAGCAGATCCGCCTGCATGGCTTGGGAGGGTGACAAGCCCTTGAATTGGCCAGCGGGGTCCATGGCCAGAGCGTACTGTCACGATGCGGGGTGTGGACCCACTGGGCCGTACCACGTAGCGGGGATGGCAGCTGGCCAAACCGGAAAGTACACAGTTCAATGGTTCAGCGAGAGTACCTGAGGCAATCGTAGGCAGTAGCGAGGCGGACACGTCCAGAACCAGGCGGAGGGAAGTCGTTCGGTGAGGCGTAGCAGGGCAGCGTAGACTGTAGGACAGCACGGTAGGTAGCACAGCATGGCAATAGCACTAGGTAGCACGGAAACAGGATACGGGATACGGAATACAGGAGCAGGGTACACTGGGAGGCTGGAAGACACTGGGAGACCATAAGCAAGACGAACAACGGGAAAACTAACAACGCTCTGGCAAAGGGCAAGAGGGCAGAACCTTTTTTATAGCCCAGGGCATCCTGGGCAAGATTGCAGTTTTTGCAAAAACGCGCTCACTGGCCCTTTAAGGCCGTGCACGCGCGGGCGCGCGCACCCGCCGGAGACACTCGGAAACCGGAAGAGAGTGCCGGCGCCTGACTGGGGGACGACGCTGCAGGCAGGTAAGCTGTCCATGGCCGTCGGGGTTAACGTCCAATCGACGGGCCGTGGCCATAGACGTTACAGACACATTACACTACATTCCTAAAAACCTTTGTAAGAAAGTCCTGGTGCTCCCATCCATTTCTCAGATTTTATGCAAGGTAATAAGTAGTTTAGCTGTTTGTACCAAACAAGAAGCCAAACAGTTTTTGGACGGTTTATAGTCCGGTAAAGAGACCCAAAGGAGCATCGTCCCAGGATTAAGAAAAAAATGAACACCACAGATCCTATCTGTCTCACTCTTGACTACTTCCCAGGAGGGTATGATCAATGGTGATGCAAACGGAAGCTAAGGTTTCCGTTGAGGGGTTAGCCCGACAGAAACCTCAGACGGAACCCCTCAACGGAAGGGCAACGCTGATGTGAACAGGCCCTAAGGGACTTGAAGTAGTGATTGTTTGATTATTGCTTGTCAGTGTCAGGTTAAGCAACAGAGATCAAAGGTTCCTCTGTTCTCTGCTGTTACAGCAGGGCCGTAGTTGCGTATTATAGCCGTTGCCCTGCTCCTGATCACACAGAAACACTTGCTGTGGACAAGAATGCTCATCCAGATGCTGCAACTACCTACTGCTAAGGACGAGCATAGTCGAAATGCGTTGTCTACCTGGTTAATAGATGATTGACATATTCCTGCAATTTGATATTTCATAAAAAAGTCAGCCAGTCAAAGAGCACCGCAATTTACATCTACATCTGTGCAGCGCTATTAACTGTCTTTCTCAAAGGAAAGGTTAGAATAAAAACATATTTTTTTTATAGTTTAGACAAGGTTAGAATATGATATTTCTTCAGGTGATCTGGCATAAATGTTAATCTTCATCTTAGATTATATTGACTATGAATAGATTTAGAATACCATATTGATATTCAGCAACGGAAAAATTTAATATATATATAAATATAAAGTACAATGGCATAAATGTTTTTTTTCCACCCCACCTCCCCCCCAAAAAAAAAAAACTGAATTAAAAAAAATAGTTTTTTACATTCTGTGTCACTATCGAAATGAAAACAAAATTTCAAGAAATCTTGATATTTCTACACTGGACACACAATAAGCTGACATTTTCTGTTTTTGCAGTGATCACTTATCAGCATTCATCTCATCATCATTCATTATCATCATCACAGGCAGAATAACAATGAAAAGTTACACCTCTAATAATAAGCTGGATGTACTGTAGATAGGATCACATGGACAATACGTGATTGGGAAAGCTCACCTCCTCCCCCTCCCTGCACAGTGACCTCTGCGCAGAACACAGAGCATGCCCACAAAGCTCAAAGAAATTATCTGAACTGCTGTTCACGTAAACATGTAAAGAACATAGAATTAATACATCTACTTTTTTTCTAACCTATTTTTATTTTTTGTTTTTATATGATTCAGGATATAGTTTTAACCCTTTCACTGCCAAGACAATGTTCTCACTTTTCACATACAGTACAAAAATAAAACCTGAATTATAAAATAAAAAAAATCTAGTTATACCCCACCACCCATATTTTTTCTGAAAGTAGACACTGGACCCTTTGTGAAAATACCAACAGCACTTTACAATTGTTGACGCTTTCAGGAAATTTTGCATCAGAGTATAAACAATGCATTACATTTCATGTTCGTGGCTAAAAGTTTGACCCCAGAAAGCCTGGGAAGCACAGCACCTCCTAAAGATAAAGTGCACAATGTGTAGAGTTCATACATGCCACTTATGGCTATGTCTACGTGCTTATATCTTCACATAATCACCAGAGCTGAATAGACTAAAATTTTCAGGGATTCAGGTGCCGGCAAACATACCAGTCACATAGTTGACAAATGTCCAGATTTGGCGCAGGGGGTGATTATATGTGTAACTGCTCATCTTCTCACTCTTTAAAGGGGTAATCCCGAACTCCCAACTTACACATTTATGGCATATCCACAGTTTCCCATAAATGTGTGATAGGTGTGGGTCCCGCACCTATGTGGGGAATAGGGATCCTCTGACTCAGATCCCAACTGAAGAGGTAGCCGCCAGCTGCCATGTCCAGGCAGGGAACAAATGTAGAGAGCCACACACATGAGAGCCGACAGCAATCTTACCAAGCAGGACAGGAATTGTGAGACCCCCGTTCTCCACATAGATGCAGGACCGAGAGGTAGCAAATTTTTTAACATTATAGCATGCCTCTAACCCCGCCAAATCCCTGTCTATATACACCCAGTTTCCTTTATGTCCACACACAGTAATAGTGCCTACCTTTGGGTAACAACCAGTAAAATTGCTCCTTTGTGCTCCACACACTTTCACAGAGCCCTCTTTGTATGGCACACAGCAATAGTGTCCCCAAACAGTGATGATACCTCTTTAGTGTCCCTTCACAGTAATGATGCCCCTTAGTCCCCCACACACACAGTATAATGCCACATAGTGCCACACACAGTATCATTCCCCATAGTGCCCGAACATAGTGTCATGCCCTAGGGGTGCCAACCACACAGTATTATGAACCTATAGTGTCACACACACAGTATTTTGCCTCCATACTGCCCCCCACACACAGTGTAATGCCCCCATAGTGGCTCACACACATTATAATTTCCCAATAGTACCCCCTCCCACAATTTAATGCCCCCATCTCCACACAGTATAACACTCACATACTGCCCCCCAAACAGTATAATGTCCCCATAGTGCCCCCATACAGTATAATGACCCGATAGCCCCCACTCACAATATAATGCCCTACACAGTATAATGCCCTCATGTGCCTCACAAAGTGGAATGCCCCATAGTGTCCTGCACAGTAAAATGCCCCCATAGTGCCCCAAACACAGTATAATGCCCTCATAGTGACTAGGAAATAATAAAATAAATACTCACCTAGCTTTGTCCCCATGACAAATGGAGGAAAGCATGCTGCAGGTCTACTCTGATCTGTGCTGTGGGTGGCTCAGCGCAGGCAGGCTTGATGATGTCACTTACATTAGGTGTCACATAGTGAATGGTTCAGCAGGGAGCTCTGCTCCACCATTGCATTCAACTATATCTGTGTCCTGAGTACGCACATACAGTTAAAACCGGGACATGATGCAGGCCTCCAGGGACAGCGGGACATCTACCGGAATCCAGGACTGTCTCGCTGCATCTGTGAAGGTTGTGAGGCATGTCGTTACCTGTTATGGGCCACTCATCCACTTTTCCTTTACGCTAGTTTTGAAAAATCTACTCCACTATGTGCCCAACTCAAATTTTAACCACAAAGCAATGTTCAGTACAATTCTCTCAATTACATCCAGTCCACTTCTAGTTTGCTTATATACCTAAGTATATATCACTAATATTCCATGTAGTATAAATCTGTCTCAGGTTATGGTCATACGTGGCAGTTATAGTGCAGACATTTTGTCACGGAGCCCGTGGGTTTTTCTGTCACAGGGCAAGCAGAGGTTGGTTTGAATTCACCTTGTCACTAAGGGGAAGCAGAGTTTAGGGGAACCACTAGTCTTCACACTTTAACACTTATACAGGGATCTGGACTTCACTGCAGGGGAATCCCAGGTCACTACCCCCAGAGAAGTCTCCATTGGTGACGGCCAATGTAACAGGTTTAGTGTCTATATCGTGGTCAGGTATGGCAAAAAAGCCAATGCAGGTGGCATAGGTTTGTCACAGGTATTGTAGCAAATGGTCAAGACAGCCGGCAGTTTCGTCATGGGTATCATAGCAAATGGTCAGGGCAGAAAAAAAAACGCTCCCGCCCCCCATTTAAATCAGTCGGAGGCGGTTTTGGCCATTTTTTGCCGCGGATTCCAACATGGTTTCCAGCGTCAAAATCAGGTTAAAACAACTCTGTGTGAACTGGGCCTTTTGCTGGTTTTGACACGGAAACCGCATCGGAAACAGCGGCAAGAAACGTCCAAAACCACCTCCCATTGATTTCAATGGGAGGCAGATGCGTTTTTTTTCCCCAGTGGTTTTTAGCCAATTGCGGTAAAAGAAAAGCGGCATGCTCTTTCTTGCTGCGGTTCCACCTCTGACGTCCCATTGAAATCAATGGGAGGCAGAGAAAGCATTTCTCACTTTGTTTTTTGCCCGCGGGCGAAAACGCAGCGACAAAAGTTGCAAAAAAAGCTCAGTGTGAACAGGGCCTCAGAGCTTAAAAGTGAGCAGGCAGATTTTATAACTTATTATATTCAAATGTCAACATTTTCTTAAAATTACAGTCACACTCAAAATTCAACTGAACCTTTCAAGGATTTTCCGATTATTGTTAGTATTTATTAACAGAATGTTATGGGGGGAAAAACAATGGGGGATATTTTTTCAAAAATAGTGCAAGGAAAACATGGAGCAGCTGCCCATAGCAACCAAACAGATTGAAATTAACAGAAATATTGCTAAAAGTCAGTTTGACTTGGGTTAGTTAAAGTAGGGGTCTCAATAATATAGGTCCTGTCCATATGCTCTATAAGGACATATTACTCCCCTCTAATAGTTAGAAAGAGTGACCTCCGGTTTGGAGGACATAGGCTGGCCATCTACTACATGTCTGGCTATTCATTTTAATGAACCCCATGTAATACCGTGGGATAACTGGGCCAATGCAGGGTAAATGTATGGCTGGCTGAAACTTCTCCCCTGGTAATATTATGTGATCGCTGGGCATTTCAGGAACCAGACCTGTTGTATCCATGCCTCTGATGAAGCCAAACCACAGTAACGTGTAAGGAGATGCTGATTGGATCCTCAAGGTCATGTAATGCTATCACTGATGTGCTTGTGAGTAGTTCCTTTTATTCGCTTTTATATTTATTAGGCCTTCTTCACACAGGGCTTTTGTCTGGCATTCTAAACTGCATAGCAAAACACCAGCACTTTTTAAATGTAAAATTTTTACACGTTTATTCATGCGTTTTTAGTAGCATTTATCTTTAGTATCATTTAATTAATGAGTTTTTCGTGGCTTTTTTTAAAATATCCTATAAAGACTCCTATAGGAAAAATGCCATACCCACAGCATGCTGTGTTTAAAAAAAAAAAAAAAAAAAAATTGCCACTGAGTGAACAAGTGCCTTAAAAAGGCCACGAACCAAAACGCTTTGTATAAAGCCTTATCAATAATTCACAATAGGCTTTAACCCCTTCAGGACCCAGCCTGTTTTGGCCTTGTGGACACAGCCGATTTTTTTCAAATCTGACATGTATTACTTTATGTGGTGATAACTTTGGAATGCTTTTACCTATCCAAGCGATTCTGTGATTGTTTTTTCGTGACATGTTGTACTTTATGATAGTGAAAAAGCTTTGGTCGTTAAATTCAATATTTATTTGTGAAAAACACCAAAATGTAGAGAAAATTTACAAAAAAATGCATTTTTCTAAATTGAAATGTATCAGCTTGTAAAACAGATAGTAATACCAAACAAATTAGTTACTAGTTAACATTTCCCATATGTCTACTTTATGTTTGCATAATTGTTTGAACGTCCTTTTATTTTTCTAGGACGCTACAAGGCTTTAGCAGCAATTTCTCACATTTTCAAGAAAATTTCAAAAGGCAAATTTTTCAGGGACCAGTTCAGTTGTGAAGCGGCTTTGAGGGCCTTCTATATTAGAAAGTCCCCATAAATTACCACATTTTAAAAACTGCACCCTCAAAGGATTCAAAACAGCATTCAGAAAGTGTCTTAACCCTTTAGGCGTTTCACAGGAATTAAAGCAAAGTAGAGGTGAAATTTACAAATTTCATTTTTTTTTACGAAATTCATTTGTAATACAGTTTTTTCTGTAACACAGAAGGTTTTACCCAAGAAATGCAAATCAATATTTATTGCCCAGATTCTGCAGTTTTTAGAAATATCCCACATGTGGCCGTAGCGTGCTACTGGACTGAAGCAACAGCCTCAGAAGCAAAGGAGCGCCTAGTGGATTTTGGGACCTCTATTTTATTAGAATATATTTTAGGCACCATGTCAGGTTTGAAGAGGTCTTGTGTGCCAAAACAGTGGAAACCCCCTAAAAATGACCCCATTTTGTTAACGGCACACCTCAAGGAATTTTTCTAGGGGTATAGTTAGCATTTTGAGCCCAATGTTTTTTTGCTAAATTTATTGGAACTAGTCTGTGAAAAGGAAAATCGACTTTTTTTCTGAAAAAACATAGAATATTTTTGTTTTAACAAGGAATAAAGGAGAAAAAGCACGCCAACATTTGTAAAGCAATTTCTCTCGATTACGGCAATACCCTATATGTGGTAATAAACTGCTGTTTGGACCCACGGCAGGGCTCAGAAGGGAAGGAGCGCCATTTGGATTTTGGAGCACAGATTTTGCTGGAATGGTTTTTGAGCGCCATATCACATATGCAGAGCTCCTGAGGTACCAGTACAGGGGAGGCCCCCAAAAGTTTTGAAAACTACACCCCCTAAAGTATTTATCTAGTGGAGTAGTGAGTATTTTGAGCCCAAGTTTTTTGTAGGATATGGTGCAAAGTCTATGTGAAGAATTTAAATCTGATTTTTTTGTCTCACAAATTTAAAGTTGTACCCCAACAAGGATTATGCCTTTACTACTATGTTTATAAATACCCCCATCTGCTGCTCAATCAAAGGGTGGGTCCCAAAAGTAGCACCGTGTGACTTTCAGGACATCATTTTATTGAAATTATAGGTCCTATTCCACGCCTTTAAGGGATTTCAGCTGGCAGAACACTGTAACACCTTCAGAATTGACCCCATTTTCAAAATTAAACCCCCTAAGGTATTCATCTAGGGGGTGTAGTGCGCATTTTGAACCCACATTTTGATCCAGAACTTATGCAAAGCTGGTGTGAATTTTTTTTCACAAAAGTGTCATTTTAAGGGTATTTTTGTCATGCAAAATTCATGATACTGAAGGAATGAACCCCAATATTTATTGCACCGTTTCTTCTGTGTTCAGTAATACCTCTACTTTGGCCATAGTCTGCTGCCTAGCCACACGACAGTGCCCAAAACTATACATCATCCCCAGAAATTACTCCATTTTGAAAACTTTACCCCCTAAACTATTCATCTAGGGATGTAGTGATAAAAGTTTTTAAAGCGTAAAATAATGGGGGTTAGGTGTAAAAAAAAAATGGAAATGTGCCATTCTGGTACAGAATATATAAATGGCATGTCTTCTCACAATTTATTCCTTTACTCTGTTACTCCTATATTTAGAGATAAGTTGCATTTCTGTGTGATCTAACAATAGAGGAGCACCAATTTTTATTGGTAAAAAAGGCTTGTCCCAAACAGTGAATTTTTGCCTGTAGTTACTATATGACCATATCTTGCCAACAAAGCTGTTGGCCATCAAACATAGTCCTGGTTGGATATATAGTAAGTTAGCAAGCAAGGAAAAATTGTCCTGCAGTGAAGGGCAATATATCTGAAAAATGGAGGAAAAATCAGCCGTGTTAAATCTCAAGCGTGTTCACAGGATGAAAGAACAGTTACAGGGAAATATATTCAACATCTTTTTTTCAAAAGGAATGATTGTACAACGCCTCTTTAGCACCATCAATCACTATATGAGAGACAGACGTGCCAAGTGACGTCAGCACACCATAACAGGTCCCTGCTTGGCAAGGTGGGAACTAGAATGTGCACAAAACAACCTGTTACCTGCAGAATATATAAGGGGCAGTGTCCAACTCTGTATATATGGATAGTAAAGGACCACCAGTCCCCAAAGTATTGTCAGCTTTACTAGAAGTTTTCTTGGTATTTAGAGGTCAGTGAAGAAACAGAATAAAACCATCTAGAGCCGATACTGTATTGATCATGAACAGCTTGAAATCCTCCAACAACAAAAAAAGCACAATGCCCATATCACCGGTTATGAGAATAAACATAACAGCTGAATACGGCAGAACATGGTCATAAAAACGCAGGCAAAAATATAAAAACTCTGTTTAGGATATGATAATTATTCTCTTCTGGAGGTATTCATCTAGGGGTGTAATAAGAATTTTTAAAGCACAAGGGGTTGGCAGAAATGTATGAGGTTGTAGAGAGTAAGGCTGGATTCACACGAACACATTAGGGTCACCTCTGCTGGAAAATGTTGCCCTCTAACTATTCTTGAGGCTTCACTGACTGATGCTGAAGGTTCTCCTTCTTCCTCGCTGCTTTCAAAAAATTTATTTTTTAATTATGTTTTCCTGGTACTCCAGGTATCTACTACGATGGCCGGCAGATCTGTACAAAATGTACGAGTTATACATCGCTATTTGGACTAGATGAATAACTAACTTTTTATACCAGGTCCTGGATTTCCTCATAGCATTATAGGGCTTAATCATCTGGCTGGAAAGATCGACCCCCCCCCCCATGTATTTATTATACGCCTGTATACAAACAGGCTTTGGGTTCTCAGATCTTCCGCGCACAGGGATGAGAGTGCTTATCTCATTGTGTACTGTAGCCTTTGGCCTAGGAGGGTCTTTAGGAGGCCTCTCTGATTTTTCCGTAATGTTCCACAGGCTATGGGTTTTTTTTACGGTCAAACGTTTAAAAAGTGGAACACTAGTGTAAAAATTGTCTAGGTACAAGTGGTAGCCGTGGTCTAGCAGGGGGTGCAAGAGATCCAAGACAATTTTTCCACTTGTACCTAGGACAGGAGGGCAGTCTGAGGGCTTTGCCCTTATAAATTCTGAATGTATATGTGTAGCCAGTTTCAGACTCACATAACTTATATATTTTGATGCCGTCTCTGGGTCTTTTTATTAGGGAGGTACTGTTTGAATATTAGCCGTCCCTTAAAATGAATGAGGGATTCATTAATTTCTATCTCTTTTCTAGGTGTATATTTCACTAAATTTTTGGGTAAAATGTGTGATCACAGGCCGGATTTTATAAAGGCGGTCGGAGTTGTGGTCATTTGGTGTGGACACTGCAGGTTATTATTATAGTGCAAAAATTTTATAATTTCTATCTCTATGACACCCTTACTGTATAACGCCAAAATGTATTGATATTTGACGCATATATTTTGTGTGTATGTATATATATATATATATATATGTGTGTGTGTGTGTATGTATGTATATATATATATATGTATATATATATATATGTATAGTAAATTAAATCTTTAAGAGTAAGCTGTATGATTTGAATACAATTTTATTTTTGTTTTTATATATTCAAAGTCTAAGGGAATGACGGAAATAGTTGAGTACAGCAGGGGGTGCTATGTGGAGGATCTGGGGGCTTGGGTCCCCCATTCTCATGATTGGTGGGGGTACCTGTGTAAACAATGATGCATTCTGTTACTGTTGGTTTAAAGAGGACACATCCTTTCTCTGGAGGTATCTGTTTTAGTAAATACTTGTATTTCCAGTAAAAATTGTAAATGTATGAATAAATTAACCATTGCGTGTCACCAATCTTGTCATTGAGACAGTTGCCTATACACTCTGACTCTATCAAATCATTGCTGACACAATGGTAACACTCAGTTGTCAATATGTTCATACATTTCTATGAGAAATAACAGACAAATGGTACAACACAGATTTCTAAGGAAATATGTTACAGCATTCTTATTTCATGGGGAATACAAGTATTTATTAAAACAGACATGTTAGGAGAGATGACAGGTCCTCTTTAACCAACAATAATTACCATACCATACCAAGTATTGAATGATGTTTGCAAGCCCAGGCTTGCATGTTAAAATTCTATAATGCTATCTTTTTTATTTTTCTGATAACACAAATTTGACTGTATGGTTAAAAATGCAAGTTTGAGCTTTAATTCAACTAGATTTAATTTAGCCCTAATGAACTGGTGTTTAAGGGCCCTTTGAGAGATCTAGTGGGGGCCAATTAAGCCCTTGTTATTCGAAGAGCTGGTCCAAGTCTACATATAAAATACAATTATATCCTGTAGATGAAAAGCAATTACTCGAATGTCATGGACAATTATCATGCAGAACATGTTAACAGTTATAACTTACTGGACTGGAACAGAAAAGCTGCTTCATATTATGAAGTAAAGGCATCGTCTGTGTACAGTATCTCAGAAGGAGTTTTCTTACAGTAAACCAGCTCAATCCACTGTTAATGAGCAGTGTGTTTAGTGCGGATGTTACCACTGAATAGTGACATGTGGTCAAGGCAAAGGGACATTTAAGTATAATGAAGCACAAAACATACTGGGGCCGGCTCTGTTTAATGAGCAAAAATCCTGGATTAATTGTTCCAATTATTTATGTTACATTTTTCTTTTCATACATAGTAACTTCCCTTAAAGCTAAGAATTCAGATACAATTATTTATTTTTTGTGCAACATCCGCTTAAAATAGTGTCACATGTCAATTGAAGGGCTAGGCTTCATGCACATAGATGTATTGCGACTCCACATGAATTTGACAGAGAAAAAATTGTGCCATGAGGAAAAATATCCCAGATACATGGTGCCAAATGGATCACTATTAGGCAGCACAAGGCGTTTGCCATGTGCAGGAGGGCGTAAAGAGAATCTGTCAGGCCTCAAAAACTGCTGACAGAACGATATAGGGGAGGACATTGTAAACATACCCTACGTCTCGGTCATGCAACTTGCACCGACGTTTGATTCCCACGGCGCAGCTGTCGCAAGTGCTACTTTCTGCTCTGAGAGATAGCACTAGTGGCCAATCAGAAGACCGCTAGAGCCGTCATTTAGAGCAGAGGGGTGGGGCTTGAAGCATGCAGTGCAGGTGCACTTGCACATTGAGTGCCCGCCTTAGTGACACTTGCAATCGTGGCACTTGTGGAATTAAACATAATTTTCTAGGTCATGCAACCTGCTATTTTATTGCGTTTAATGTTGTCTGTTTTCATTTGTCTAATTGACATTAATAAAGGATCTTTTGTATTTTTCTATTATATGGTCGTGACCGTTTTTTCTTCTGTGGTTTAACCTGCATGACCTAGACAAAAGGTACCTTTGAAATGCCTTCCCCTATATCGCTCTGTCTGAGGCCTCGAAACCGCTGACAGATTCCCTTTAAGCCAGATCTACACATTAGATGGTTGTCAGAAACATTAGAATATTGATCTTTCCATCAAATATGAATGTTTCTTTGCAGCATCACTCCTCTCCTGACTGCTCGGTGTCACTCGCATATAGTAAATTATTTTTATTCCTGGGGGTGGACTAGTGGTCCTGTGCACCTTTCTATGTGGCTCAGTCTTGCTGCACTTCTTGTAGTTTGCTCTATTCCGGCAGCCAGAGAACAGTGGAAAAATTGGGAGGAAGATTCCAACTCCGAGGTGCCACTTTCTTTGAAGAGGCTGATCGCTTGATCATTATTTAGTGTGGCTAATGCCACAAGCACCACCAGGAGCAAGCAGCCATGAATACAGTTCATGCTGCGCAGCTTGAAGTGGTTAAGCTGCGCAGCTCAGTGATAGTGCGAGAGGGGGCATTGCTACACAACGGGGCACGAGCCTACGGCTCCCGAGCTCTACCGCAGTTTTCAGCTTTATCTTTAAACTTCAAGTTCATAGTGGAGCTTGACCCTCCACAATCTACTCGGGACCCATCGGCAATCGACTATCTGCCGACCCCTGTTGCAATCCATAAGCAATTATAAGGGTATGTTCCAACGGGACGGTTATGCTGCAGATTTTCGCAATGGAGAATCTGAAGCGAAATTTCAGCAATCCACAGCTAAATACTGTCATAGTATCTGCCATTACTAACTCTTAGGCCTCATGCACACTTCCGACACCTTTTTCACGGCCGCTTTTGACGGGTCCGTGAACCCGTTTTAGAGCTGTGTGGTTTTAGTGTGCAGGGTGACAGTACCATGCTCGGCGCGCGGAAATAATGTAATAAAAAAATAAATAATTCATACTTACATTCCTCCTGTCCGGCCTCCAGCAATGACGTTCAATCCATGTCGCCTCGGCAGCCAATCGCAGGCTGCCGCGGCCTCGGCAGCCAATCGCAGGCTGCCGCGGCCTCGGCAGCCAATCGCAGGCTGCCGCGGCCTCGGCAGCCAATCGCAGGCTGCCGCGGCCTCGGCAGCCAATCGCAGGCTGCCGCGCCCTCGGCAGCCAACCGCAGGCTGCCGCGTCACAAAAGAAGGTCGGACTGGAGGAAGAAGAGGGACTCGTCACCAAGACAACGACCGGGTACGTATGAAAGGCTTTTTATTTTATTTTTAATCAGCAGCCTCTTTTCTCTATCAGTTATTGATAGAGACAAGTGGCTGCCGATTAGTGTAATATTTTTGTCATGTTTTTCTGCCCGCCGATTAGTGTAATATTTTTGTCATGTTTTTCTGCTAGGCAACGGCTCCGTCACACACGGACGGCACACGGATGCCTTCCGTGTGCCTTCAGTTCTTTTGACGGCCCTATTGACTTGCATGGGCCTCACGGTCACGGAATCCCGGACCAAAGTAGGACATGCTCTACTTTGGAACGGAAAGGAGCAATGGACCGTCAAAAAAACTGAGGTGTGCATGGCCCCATTGAAATGAATGGGTTCAGGGTGCTATCAGTGACAAAAACGGATAGCACCCTGAAGGAAAAAACGGAAGTGTGCATGAGGCCTTAGGGAAGAGCATTCCATACCTTAACTACTCTAGCTGTAAAGAAGACTTTCCTATGTATACTGATGTCTGAAATGCCTTTCTTTCATATGTAAAGAATGTTGCCTGGTCCTTTTTACAGTTCTAGGAAATAATAAATCATGTGCCAGTTCTTTGTATTGACCACACATACATTTATATGGGTTAATAAGATCACCGCTAATCCTGATTTTTCTAGCCTTTCATTATAAAAGGGACCTCCCATCTAATTTAATAATCTAGTTGCCCGCCTTTGAACTCTCTCCTGCTCTGCTATATCTTGTTTACAATTTGGAGCCCAGAACGGAATGCCACAGTTGAGATGTGGTCTTACTAAGGATTTATAAAGGGGCCATATTATTTTGGGATTACAGGTTTTTATCACTTTTTTATTCACCCTAAAATCTTATTTAGTTTAGCAGCTGCCGCTTGAAATTGAGTGCTGCTTAGCTTATTTGTAACCTTCTTTCTATAATATTTTACAATGAAGTTAAGTTTTTATGTATCCTATAAAGTTTTATGTCACTAGCAAAAACTGACACTTTACTTTCAATCCTTTCCAAAGGGTCATTACTAAAAAGATTACAAAGAATTGTCCCTAATACAAATCCTTGTGGTACCACACAGTTGACTTTAGTCCATTTTGAGCCTGTATCATTTATACCAACACTTTGTTTTCTGTCCCTTATCCAATTTTTTACCCATCTACCTGCATGTTCCCCTAGTCCCTGCCTCTGTAGCTTCAGTACAAGGCTGTTGTGAGGTACAGTATTAAATGCTTTTGCAAAATCCAGATAAATCACAAAAGCCACATTACCAACAACTCCTGGGATGGGGGCATTATCAATATTTAATTTGCTCAGATGCAGCTGTACTTCCTCCTGTGTTAAGTAGGGAATTTTGGCAGGAGAACCTTGATTTCTGTCCCCCTGAATATCTGGCACTGGCAGCTTATCATTGAACACAGCCTTTTCTTTGCCATCTAGAATTATATTCCCAGTGTTATCTCTTAACCCTTTCCCTGCCAAGGACGTATCTCATATGCCCTAGCAAGAAGGCACTTCAGTAGCCAAGGACATATCTAATACGTGGTTGCTACTAATGTCTCTAACCATATGCACTATTAATTAATTTTATACATTACATATAATTAAGTTTATACATTATACACAGTCCCTAACCTGTTCATACCTGATCTTTAGTATAAAATCCGCTGATCGCTTCTTTAGCGAGGCCCATTACACGCTACAGTCATGGCAATTAGAATTATTACTAGAGAGTATTGTCTAATATATTTATGATGGATAGAAAAGATTTGTCAGTCAGTCAGAAAAGACATTGTCATCCATTGGTGATTGCCATAATTCATCATAATTCCAACAAGATCCACTAAAACAAATCAGTAAAAATTAGTATATTCGATTAAGGTTAGGAAATTACGATTATTGATTAGGCGCAGGCTGTGTTCACACTTTGCGATTTGACTACAACGTTTGAACATACGGATGTAACCATCTTTATCTTGACTCTGAAAACTTGCTGCAGCGTGATATCACACAACAAAAGCCATTGAAAAGTCATTGAAAAAGTAAGTGTAGCTTGTGTAGGAGATAGAAAATTATATACCTATATAATGTCCAATTTAATTTGCATGAAAAAATTGGTTGGTACATTTCTAAAGGATCTGCCAGACACAGCTTCTGTGTCGATGCCCGTGGGTAATCAGTCTGCACCTGCTCCTAAGTCTGAGAGAGTGACACGATCTTCTACCAGTCAGGCTGGGAGGCTGAGGAGTGGGAAAGGCTATCACAGCCTGGCCAGACGGAGCTAGCTCCCGCCTTCTGTCTATTTATACCTGTATTTCCTGCTCCTCCTTTGACTGTGATTCTTTTCTGTTTCCTGGCTCTGCTGCTCCTGCTATGATTATTGACCTTGCTTCATTTTTGACCCTGGCTTTACTGACTACGCTTCTGCTCTGCGATTTGTACCTCGTGCACTCCTGGTTTGACTCGGCTCGTTCACTACTCTTGTTGCTCACTGTGTTGCCGTGGGCAACTGCGCCATTTCCCTTAGCTTCTATGTACCCTTGTCTGTTTGTCTGTCGTGCGCTTGTTGAACGTAGGGACCGTCGCCCAGTTGTACGCCGTCGCCTAGGACGGGCCGTTGCAGGTAGGCAGGGACTGAGTGGCGAGTAGATTGGGGCTCGCCTGTCTGTCTCCCTACTCCGTCATTACATAATCACAGGCACATATAACTTTTCTACCCTGGTCCCTGACACATCTATGGACCCCCTTGAGATCCTGGCTCAGCAAATGCAGGGCCGCTCCCTACAGGTCCAAGCCCTGGCTCAGAAGGGCAACCAGCATGATGCTACCCTGGTAGTGCCGCCCACCTCACCTCTTGAACCCCACCTCAAGTTGCCTGACCGCTTCTCAGGGGAACGGAAGACTTTTTTCTCCTTTCGGGAGAGTTGTAGGCTCTATTTCCGTTTAAAGCCCCACTCCTCAGGTTCTGAGAGCCAGCGAGTGGGTATAATTATGTCCCGGCTCCAGGACGGGCCCCAAGAATGGGCCTTCTCCTTGGCTCCTGACGCCCCTTAACTTTCCTCTGTTGATCTTTTTTTTTCCGCTCTCGGGCTCATATATGACGAGACTGACAAGACTGCCTTTGCCGAGAGTCAGCTGGTGACCTTACGTCAGGGTAAGAGACCCGTTGAGGAGTACTGTTCTGACTTTAGGAAGTGGTGTGTAGCTTCTCGGTGGAATGACCCTGCCTTGAGGTGCCAGTTTAGATTGGGTCTGTTGAACGCCCTGAAAGACCTGTTAGTTAGCTATCCCTCTTCTGACTCCCTAGATAAGGTTATGGCTTTAGCGGTACGTCTTGACCAACGTCTCAGGGAACGACGACTAGAACGTTTTTGTGCCTTCCCCTCTGACGGGGGGTCAGAGGGGAAGGCACAAAAACGTTCTAGTCGTCGTTCCCTGAGACATTGGTCAAGACGTACCGCTAAATGATGGCTCCCGAGGTTCCGTTGCTTCATTCTTCCACGGAAAACTCGGATGTACCTATGCAACTCGGGGCCTCCGTCTCTCCCCAACAACGTAGAGAGTTCCACAGGAAGAATGGTCTCTGCTTCTACTGTGGGGATGACAAGCATCAAGTGAACAACTGTCCTAGGCATAAGAATAAGCAGCCGGAAGAACTTCCACGCCTAAGTGACCATCGTGGAGGTCATTTGGGCGCACAGGTATTTCCCGTATATATGAAACCTAATAAGATCTTGCTTCTCTTTCAGGTCTCTTTTGAGGGTAGGTCCGCCACCGGCAGTGCCTTCGTGGATTCAGGGTCTTCTGCTAATATTATGTCTGTGGAATTTGCTATGTCTCTAGCTATGCCATTGATTGACTTGCCTAAACCTGTCCCGGAAGTGGGTATCGACTCCACTCCTCTTGCTAATGGTTATTTTACACAGCATACCCCTGTTTTTGAACTCCTTGTTGGCTCCATGCATTTGGAGCAGTGCTCTGTACTGGTGATGCAGGGATTATCATCCGATTTGGTTTTAGGCCTTCCCTGGTTGCAGATGCATAATCCCACGTTTAACTGGAATACTGGGGATCTTACCAAATGGGGTAATGAATGCATGACGTCATGTTTTTCTGTTTATTTTATCTCTCTCCCTGAGGAGGTGAACACTCTACCTGAGTTTATTCAGGACTTCGCTGATGTTTTTTTCTAAAAAGGCCTCCGAAGTGTTACCTCCTCATAGAGAATTTGATTGCGCAATCGATTTGGTACCAGGAGCTAAGCTCCCTAAGGGTAGGATATTTAATCTCTCTTCTCCCGAACGTAAAGCCATGAAAGAGTATATCCAGGAATGCCTGGCCAAGGGTTACATTCGCCCCTCTACTGCTCCGGTAGGTGCTGGCTTCTTCTTCGTAGGGAAGAAGGATGGTGGTCTTAGGCCGTGCATTGACTACCGAAACTTGAATAAGGTCACTGTAAGGAACCAGTATCCCCTTCCTTTGATTCCTGATCTCTTCAATCAGGTTCAGGGGGCCCAATGGTTCTCTAAGTTTGATCTACGGGGGGCTTATAACCTTATCCGCATCAAAGTGGGGGATGAGTGGAAGACTGCGTTTAACATGCCCGAAGGTCATTTCGAATACCTCGTCATGCCCTTTGGCTTGTGTAATGCTCCCGCGGTCTTCCAGAATTTTATAAATGAGATTTTAAGAGACTACCTGGGGGTATTTCATGTTGTGTACCTTGATGACATACTTGTATTTTGCAAGGACTGGTCCTCCCACATTGAGCATGTCAGGAAGGTGCTCCAGGCCCTTTGGGAAAACAAACTCTTTGCTAAAACCGAAAAATGTGTGTTTGGGGTGCAGGAGATACCATTTTTGGGTCAAATCCTCACTCCTCATGAATTCCGCATGGACCCTGCCAAGGTTCAGGCTGTGGCTTAATGGGTCCAACCTGCCTCCCTGAAGGTGTTACAGTGATTCCTGGGATTTGCTAATTATTACAGGAGATTTATTGCTAACTTCTCGGTCATCGCTAAGCCTCTTACGGATCTTACTCGCAAAGGGGCTGATCTCCTCCACTGGCCTCCAGAGGCGGTCCAGGCTTTTGAGGTCCTTAAGAAGTGCTTTATCTCGGCCCCTGTGCTGATTCAGCCTAACCAACTGGAGCCATTAATCGTGGAGGTTGACGCCTCCGAGGTGGGAGTGGGTGCTGTCTTTTCCCAGGGTACCAGGTCCCTCACCCTTCTCCGTCCCTGTGTCTATTTCTCCAGGAAGTTCTCGCCCACTGAGAGTAATTATGATATTGGCAACCGCGAACTCTTAGCCATTAAATGGGCATTTGAAGAGTGGCGCCACTTCCTAGAGGGGGCTAGGCACCATTTAACGGTCCTTACCGACCACAAGAATCTGGTTTTCTTAGAATCTGCCCGGAGGCTAAACCCGAGACAAGCTCGATGGGCGTTATTTTTTACTAGATTCAACTTTTTGGTCACCTATAGGCAGGGCCGCCATCAGGAATTTCAGGGCCCCCTACAGCTAAATTTTCTGGGCCCCCCTACCGTGGCACCGCCTGTTAACGGTACTCCGTCCATCACTATATCATGGTACCCAGGGCCGCCATCAGGGGGGGTATTATGGGTACTGATGTGAGAGGCCCGGCCAAACCTAATTGAAAGAGGGGCCCGGCAACTGCCGCGACTTGCCTTTGGTAGAAAAAAAAACAGGCCCCTGCAATGGGGCTTGTTTTTTTCACCAAAAGAATGTCGTGAGCTGCGGGCCCCCCTTTCAATTAGGTTTGGCCGGGCCTCTCACATCAGTACCCATAATACCCCCCTGATGGCAGCCCTGGGTAGCATGGGGGTCATCATGGGGGCCGTCAAACACTGCCGCCCGTGCAAACGATCGCGCGCACCCGCAAACTCCCGCGCATGCGCACCCGCGACCGCCTGGAACCGCGCTCCGAATTTTGAGGCAGATTTTGACCTGCCCACATTATCTTGCCGCGTTTTTTGCCCGCGGCGATTGAGGATAGCAGACAAAAAACGCAGGGAAAAATGCATTTTCTGCCTCCCATTGATTTCGATGGGAGGTCAGAGGCGGAACCGCGGCAAGAAAGGACGTGCTGCTTTTTCTTTTTTCCGCGACTTACTCCTATTGATTTCAGGTGCTGATTCTGACGCAGTGTCCGAGTCAATATCAAGGCCCAAAAACTCTGTGAACTGGGCCTTATTGTTAGGGCTTATTCAGACGAACGTGTAATACGTCCGTGCAACGCGCGTGATTTTCACGCGCCTCGCACGGACCTATGTTACTCTATGGGGCCGTTCAGACTGTCAGTGATTTTCACGCAGCGTGTGTCCGTGTGTCCGCTGCGTAAACCTCACGACATGTCCGATATTTGTGCATTGTTCGCGCATCACGCACCCATTGAAGTCAATGGGTGCGTGAAAATCACGGCCAGCACTTCCGCAGCAGTATAAACTATGAATGAAAACAGAAAAGCACCACGTGCTACAAACATACAAACAGAGTGTCATAATGATGGCGGCTGCGAGAAAATCACGCAGCCGCGCATCATACGCTGCTAACACACGGAGCTGTTATGGACCTTTTGCATGCGCAAAACGCCATGTTTTTGCGCACGCAAAAAGCACACGCTTGTGTAAATCCGGCCTTAGGGTAGGAACACACTAGGCGTGAACACTGCGGATTTTATGCAACACATTTTATTGTGGAAAATCCGCAGCGTATTACAGTCGCAGCCGAGTGGATGAGATTTGAACAAATCTCATCCGCACGCTGCAAAAATAATGGACCTGCAGTGTGGATTTTTAAGCCGCAGCGTGTCAATTTATTCTGTGGAATCGCTGCTCCTCTGTTGCAGAAATGCTGCGGTTCTGCCGCAAAAATCACACGTGAGAAAAAAAAAAGGTACTTTTTTACATTTATAAAAAAGTTTAGACTTGCCCCAGCCGTAGTCCTGGTGACGCGATCCTCTATTCTTAGCGCAGCCCGGCCTCCTGTCATGACGTTTCAAAACCGCCTCCCATTGATTTAATCTGAAATCAATGGGAGCCAGTCGCGAAAAAAAGAAAAAGCAGCACGTCCTTTCTTGCCGCGGTTCCGCCTCTGACCTCCTATCGAAATCAATGGGAGGCAGAAAATTCATTTTTCGCTGCATTTTTTGTCTGCTGTCCTCAATCGCAGCGGGCAAAAAACGCAGCAAAAAACGCGGCAAGATAGTGTGGGCAGGTCAAAATCTGCCTCAAAATTCTGTAAGGAATTTTGAGGCAGATTTTTTCGGCCTGCAAAATACTCTGTGTGAACAGGGCCATACATAAACAGCACTTTGAGAGATTTTACTCACTGTGTCAGAATAGCTGCTCCCACTCCAGTCCTCGTCAGGCGATGTCTTCGGTCCAGATGTCGTCCTTCACCTCCAGGCTCCAGAAAATGGCGGGGATCGAAGAACTCCTGCCGCCGCGCAAGAACTGGACTCCTCCCCCTCTCCTTACGCAGCTATGCTCTGGAGAAGAAGGAGAAGGAGGAGGAGGCGGAGTCGGACGAGGAGGCACTGGACGAGGAGGCCGAGCAGGAGGACGAGGAGGCGGACGAGGAGGACGAGGAGGTGGAGGAGGAGGCGGGCCAGCAGGTAATTAGACTGTGCGCCGCTGTCCCTGTGTGGCTGTTCTTCCCAGTTGATTGGTCGCTGTACTTTTGGTGCATGCGCACCGCATCCCTCTCAGCGTAGGGCACGAGCGGGTTGCTTTCCGGCGTGCCCGGTCATTCGCGCGCGACCGCGCGTTTGCGGTAACCACGGTTCTCCTCCGTTTCACCTGGTAGTTCCAACAATCCCGAGGTAGATGTCGTTCATCAGGAACTGTGCACAGTCTGGGCCCAGGTTCAGAAGAACCTAGAGGCGTCCCAGAGCATACAAAATACTCAGGCAGATAGAAGACGTTCTGCTAATCCCTTGTTTGTGGTCGGGGATCTGGTGTGGCTATCTTCTAAAAATTTGCGCCTTGAAGTCCCATCCAAAAAATTTGCTCCCCGATATATAGGGCCGTACAAGGTCATTGAAGTCCTTAACCTGACGTGTTTCATGCCTCCCGCCTTAAACGCTGCTCCCCGTCCTTGGCTCCCTCGAGGAAACCTCCGGTCCCTGTTCTCACCCCTGAAGGGGTAGAATTCGAGGTGGCCAAGATTGTGGACAGCAGGATGGTCCAAGGCTCCCACCAGTACCTGGTCCATTGGAGAGGAATAAGGGCCTGAGGAGAGGACTTGGGTACCCGCCCGGGATGTTCACGCTGGGGTATTGCTCAGGAGGTTCCATCTTCGCTTCCACAAAATCCAGGTCCACCTAGAAAGGGTCCAGTGGCCCCTCTTAAAAGAGGGGGTACTGTAAAGGATCTGCCAGACACAGCTTCTGTGTCGACGCCCATGGGTAATCAGTCTGCACCTGCTCCTAAGTCTGAGAGAGTGACACGATCTTCTACCAGTCAGGCTGGGAGGCTGAGGAGTGGGAGAGCCTATCACAGCCTGGCTAGATGGAGCTAGCTCCCGCCCTCTGTCTATTTATACCTGCATTTCCTGCTCCTCCTTTGCCTGTGATTCTTTTCTGTTTCCTGGCTCTGCTGCTCCTGCTATGATTATTGACCTTGCTTCATTTTTGACCCTGGCTTTACTGACTACGCTCCTGCTCTGCGATTTGTACCTCGTGCACTCCTGGTTTGACTCGGCTCGTTCACTACTCTTGTTGCTCACTGTGTTGCCGTGGGCAACTGCACCATTTCCCTTAGCTTCTGTGTACCCTTGTCTGTTTGTCTGTCGTGCGCTTGTTGAGCGTAGGGACCGTCGCCCAGTTGTACGCCGTCGCCTAGGACGGGACGTTGCAGGTACACCTGTCTGTCTCCCTACCCCGTCATTATATATTCCTATGCTTTGGGCATTTCTTTAACACTAACTTTTTTCCCCCTGAATTTTATAGGTTGTTACTAATTAAAATTTCCAGCTTAAAAGCGTTGGTCTGTCCAATTCTGGTGATTTTATGAATATATATGCATGTAGACATAGGCCTAAAAGGTATGTATGAACTCTGCACATATTGAACATTCATTTTTTAGGATGTGTGATGCATACAATTTTCTGCTACGGTCACACTTTTAGGGCCTGTTCACATCAGCATCGGGCTTCCATTCATGGGTTCCGTTTGACTTTTCCGTTGGATGAATCGATGAACGGAAAGCCAAAAAACACAGCTTCCGTTTGCATTACCATAGATGTCAATGGTAATGCTTTCGTTGCAGTTTGTTTTTGTTTGTTTCCATTCTGTAAGGTTTCCGTTTTTTTGCGTAAAAAATAGCATAGTCGACTATTGTTTCCGCGAAAAAAAACTATGGTTTTTCGTTCACCCGACGAAAAAGTCGAATGGAACCCATGAATGGAAGCCCGACGCTAATTTGAGGATACCCTTAGCCATAAATATCAATGTTTATGCAGTTTTGGATAAAAAATACACTAAATTACATGGCGGTACCTGTGCATATAAAGTACTGCGTGGCATCTTGACAATATGCCAGGGGTCTACGTTTAGAAAATGTATAGGTATGGGGATCAAGTATGATTTTTTTATTTTGTAATTTAGGTTTTGTTTGTACAAAAGTGTAAAAAGTTTCCTGGTTACCAGAGGTGCAAAATGTAAACAGGACCTGTCATCTTTTTTTTTTCTTTTTACCACATTCATCCCCGTATTCTCAGCCGATTCCCGATTCCAGCACTATAAAATAAAAACATTTTATAGCCCCCCCCCTGTGTCCCGCTACGGCCCCTGCTCATTATGTGGCCTAATATGCTAATTTTGAGTAAAGGTATCAAGAGGAGGAGACCTCATCTCTCCTTAGTAGGCGTTGCAGAAGACCTGCAGTAACTCTCGCAAAAACAGCAGGTATTCTGCATCACTGTGAGGCTGTCCACTCAAATTGGACATCATCACGAGGCAACACCTACTGAGGGGAGATGAGGTTTTCTCCTCTTTAGTACCTTTACTCAAAATTAGCATATTAGGGGCCAAAAGGAGAGGGGGCCGTAGCGGGACACAGGCGGTGGGGGCTATAAAGACGAAAACTCTGGCAGCGAAAGAGTTAAAGGACCAATAATATAAAAAAAGATTCTTTACATTTACATTTTTTTTACTTTGCTAGCTTGATTTAATTTTTACATTTTCTATTAAGATCTTTGGAAGTCTGGAATGTATTTTCTGAACCCTCAGCCTTCAATGTTTTAAAGGCTTTTTGGTTTTGTCTTAGGGTATGTGCACACACACTAATTACGTCCGTAATTGACGGACGTATTTCGGCCGCAAGTCCCGGACTGAACACAGTGCAGGGAGCCGGGCTCCTAGCATCATACTTATGTACGACGCTAGGAGTCCCTGCCTCGCTGCAGGACAACTGTCCCGTAGTATAATCATGTTTACAGTACGGGACAGTTGTCCTGCAGCGAGGCAGGGAGTTCTAGCATCGTACATAACTATGATGCTAGGAGCCCGGCTCCCTGCACTGTGTTCGGTCCGGGACTTGCGGCCGAAATACGTCCGTCAATTACGGACGTAATTAGTGTGTGTGCACATACCCTTATTATATTCAGTACTTCCCTATTCATCCATAATGGTTTTCTTTTATTTCTAGACATTTTGTTACCAGAGGGTATAAACTTACCGTACTCTTCATGCAATGTGTTTTTAAAAACTCACCATTTAGTCTGTGTCCCAATTTATTAGTACATGATTACAGTCTACAATACTAAGGGGGAGTTTATTAACTTGCCTACGCCATTATGGTGTTTATGGCGTTGAAAATTCACAAATGCATCAAAAGTCGCAATTTGAACAAAGAATTGTGACTTTTAATACATTTATGCCGCCCACGCCACTTTACTAAAAAGTGGTCAGGATTTAGAAGGTCAACAAATTTACTAGAATTTACGCCAGAGAACTGGACAATCTATAACACAAATTGGTTCCAGCTCCTAGCTGCCGTAGATTTGATTTTCTGGTGCATGGCAAGCCAGAGATGCAGCTAATATATTAACCCTTTCCCGTCGACCACTGTTGATTTACGGGAAAGGGTATTTAGATATGGCGCCTCCCAGAAGCAGAGCGGGCGCCATAGCTGCCGGGTCTCTACTGTGTTACAAAAAAATTCTGATCGCAAGCATTTAATCCCTCAGATGCCAGTGTCAGATGTGACTACTGGCATCTGAGGAGTTTTTACTGCCCCTTTCACTTCAGGGCTGGTCACTAGCTCCCATGCGGCGAGATCGGGAGAGCCGGTATACTCCTATAGCAGCTGGGGGCCTTCTGCTATAGGAAGATCGCTATTGAAGCCTGCTTGTGGCAGGTCTCAATAGCAATGTACTGATTTTGCCATAGACTGCTATTCTGTGATATTGCAGTCTATGGCATAAGCGATCTAATGATAGCAGATTCATGCCCTCTAGGGGGGACTAAATAAAAGTAATTTTAAAAATTAAAAAATTCAAATCACCCCCCTTTCGCTAGATCACATATAAAAAAAATAAACAATAATAAATATAAACACATTAGGTGTCCCAAAATGCCCGAACTATGAAAATATTTCTCCAATACAGTGAACGTCGTAGCGGGAAAAAAAGGTAAAAATTGCCAAATCACAGTTTTTTTTCCCACTTCCACCCCCAAAATTTTTTTTATAAAAAGTGATCGAAATGCCAGACATTCCCCAAAAATAGTATTAATAAAAACAACATCTTTCCACGTACAAAAATACACCTTACATAGCTATATACGCAGAAAGATAAAAAAGTTATGGGGGTCACAATATGGCGATGCAAAATATTTTTGGTTTCATTGAAACGTAAAAAAATTTTTTAAAGGTACTAAAGCATAACAAAAGCTGTATAAATTTGGTATCACTGTAATCGAACTGATGCACAAAATAAAGATAATGTGTAATTTTCAGTTTAAAGTGAAAAATTGTTGTAACGTCCATGGACAAGTGAGTTCCAGGCGGCATCTCCCTCCTGGGAGATGCCGGTACTCAATTCCGTGTTCTGAGACTGGCTCACGCAGGGTGCTCTGCCTTAAAGGGCCAGTATGCGCAAATGCAGAATAGCTGCAATTAGCCCAGAATGCCTCTGGACTATAAAAGGGGCTCTGCCCTCCCAATCATTGCCTGAGCGTTGTTGTGTTACCCTAGTTTGTCCTTGAAAATGGTCTCCTATGTGTTTTCCAGTTCCCAGTGTTTCCCGTTCCTGCCGCCTGTACCCTGTATCTCGTGCTACCGTGCCTCTGTCCCTTGAAGAGCTGGAGTCGTGTTGTGCTCTCCGCTGCATCTACTGTGTCGCACCCCCCGGGTGTCTGTCTACTGCTGGAGCCTCATCTTAGCCTGAAACCACTGCTATTGTCTACATTGCCTCAGGTATCCTTTCAGAACTATAAACATTGCATATACCTGTTTGGCCAGCTGCTATCCTGCTACGCGGTACGGCCCAGTGGGTCCACACCCCGTGCCGTGATAACTGTAATGACATGAGAAAATGGCAGAAAATCCAGCTTCCCAGTACATCGCACATAACATTAAATAGTGGCATTAGAAAGTACAACTTGTCCCGTAAAATTAAGCCCTCATATGGCTGTGTCAGCGAAAAAATAATAAAGTTATGACATTTTGAAGGTGGGAGGAAAAACAAAAGTATAAAAACAAAAAATAGTCTGATCCTGAAAGGGTTAAGAGGCGTGCGTCTTTAAATAAGTTAGGTGCATTTTATTCCAGCTTTTTTAGATTAAAACTGGTGTATCAAACACTTTCCTTATATTATTTTGAAACTTACTATATTATGGTCACTGTTGCCCAAGTGCTCCCGGACCTCCACATCTGATAGTGTGTCTGGTCCATTAGATAAGACCAGATCCAGCATATAATCCCCTCTGGTTGTTTTATCAACCAGCTGAGCGAAATAATTGTTGAATTGTGGATAATAACTTCTAGGTTTTAGCACATTCAGCGGCCCCTATGTCCCAATAAATGCCAGGATAGTTAAAATCCCCCATAATAAGCACCCCATTATTATTTGCCGCCTTTTCTATTTGTTTCAACATAGTAATTTAACATTCTTGCCCACTTCATTGATTTCTACCCATAGAGTCTCCACACTGTCATCATTCAGCACTGGTCTTAAAGGAGATCTGTCATCAAACTATGCTGGTCTCTATAAGGGCAACATATTATGGGGACAGTTCTGTTCTCAAATTAGCCAAAACGGCACAAAATATATTGTGCCAATTGGTTAATACGAGTGATCAAGGAATACACAGGACTCATAGTTATGAGTCTGGTGTATTCATGAGGGGAGCTCTCCTACCGCCTCTCCCTGCCCTCCTCACAGTGATTGATGGGCTGCTGTCAGTAACGTAACTACCACTGTAGCTGCCATAGCGGCTGCCACGGGGCCCGTGACATGAGGGGGCCTGTGCCGCCAGCCGTTATGGCCCCCTCCCCATGTCTGGTGGCGCTGCTAGCAGCCGCTATGGTTGCTACAGTGGTAGCGACGCCACATTCATTAGTATCTGCGTCCTTAGGACACAGATACTATTAAATGCTATGGCAGAGAAGGGAGGTATCTCCCTACTCTGCCATTTACTAGGCTACAGGCAGGGCCAGCGTTAGGGGGGGTGGCAAACTGGGCAATTTTCCAGGGCCCTCATCCTCTTAGGGCCCACTGCCCGCGGCTGCTACGGGCCTCATGCTCGGTGGCAGCGCTCACACCGTAGGGGGCCCTGGTGCTAGCAACAGCCACATTCACTTGTATCTGCGTCCTCAGGATGCAGAGACAAATTAATACTAACCCCTTCCCAACATTTTTCGTAAGTATACGTCATCAAAAGCCAGTACTTCCCGCAATTTGTCAACAAATGCTGAGTCCGTGCCATCATCCCCGGATGTCAGTTGTATGTTACAGCTGACACCCTGCTGTAATAGCGGGGACCGAAGTTAGCTTCGATCCCCACCTTTAACCCCTTAAATGCAGTGGTCAAAAGCGATCGCTGCATTTAAGGTGTTTGCAGCTCATCACCACCGTAGCAACGAAATTGCCGGTGGCTGCAAAGGCAAACGGAGGCCTAATACTGGCCTCCCGGTCTGCCTAGCATGGAAGCCTTCCAGGCCCCGCCTGGAGGCAGGGCCTAAAAGGCTTCCATAGCCGATGGCAAGATAGCGCCGGGTCAGGAGCTGAGCCGGCGTCATCAGTGGTGGATGTCAGCTGTACATTATAGCTGACACCCTTCTGTAACGGCAGGACCAGGAGCTAGCTCCGATCCCTGCCATTAACTCCTTAGATGCAGCGATTGAAAACAATCACTGCATCGTTGCGGTTAGTAGCAAATCGCCTGCCCTGCATGCGATCACAGGGTTGTTAACTGCTGCTATGGCAACAGGAGGCTTAACAATGCCCTCCTGCTCTGTCGTTAAGGAAGCCAATTAGGCCCTGCCCGGAGACTAAGCCTAATCGGCTTGCTGCCAGTGAACGACTGACATATCTAATACAATGCACTACATAGGTATTGCAATGTATGAGAAAATAAATCAGACAGTTGGACCTTCAAGTCCCCAAGTGGGACTAAAATAAAGTGTAAAAAAAGTTGTCAAAATTATAATAAAAGTTTCAAGTAATAAAATAATATACAATCACCCTTTTTCAATTATCAATCCTTGTATAATTGAAAAAATAAATAAACCATACATATTTGGTATTGCCGCGACTGCAACAGCTTGATCTATAAAAGTATTATGTTATTTATTCCACGCGGTGAACGGCGTATAAATGCTAGAATTTCCGTTTTTTGGTCACTATGCCCTACAAAGATTGGAACAAAAAATGCTTAAAAAGTGGAATGTATCCAAAAATTGTACCTATAAAAACGATATCTTGTCTCACAAAAAAACAAGCCTTCATACAGGTCCGTCGACGAAAAACGTAAAAAGTTGTGGTTCTCACAACATGGCGACAGAAAAAAGACAGTATTTTTACGAAAGTAGTTTTATTGTGAAAAAATGTGTAAAACATAAAAAAGTGCTATAAATTTGGTATCGCCGGAATCGTACGGACCCGCAGAATAAAATTAACATGTAATTAATAACGCATGGTGAACACTGTATAAACCGACAAAACTATGCCAGAATTGCTGTTTTTGGTCACCTTGCCTCCCAAAATATAGGATAACAAGTAATCAAAAAGTTGCATGTACCCCAAAATGGTACCAATAATAACTACAGCTCGTCCCGCAAAAAAAAAACCAGCCCTCATACCACTATGAAAAAATAAAATGAGTTAAAGGTAATAATAAAAGGCATCATTTATCAGTGCAACACTGGCCTGTGCATAAAGGATTGCAGCACAGCGTAACACACATCTATGGATTATTTTATTGTTTTTTTTACCCCATTATTATACCCCCTAACTGCCCTTAATGTATTCTGCCCAGCTTACATGTACCCCCACATTATAATTGAAAACACCAGCAATACTGAAACAAAACTACTACCAAGCAAAATCCACGCTCCAAAAGCCAAACGACGCCCCCTCCCTTCTAAGCCCTACAGTGTGCCCAAACAGCAGTTTACTTCCATATATATGGCATCAACAAACCAGGGAGAATCCTTTTAACAATTTTTGAGGTGTGTGCCTCCAGTGGCACAAGCTGGGCACAACATATTTGCCCCTGAAATGGCATATCTAGGAAGAAATTGCAATTTTTACTTTGCACCAACTGCAGTTCATTAATTTATGGAAAAGACTTGTAGGGTGAAAATGGTCACTATACCTAGGGCCGCCATCAGGAATTTCAGGGCCCCATACAGCTACATTTTCTGGGCCCCCCTACCGTGGCACCGCCTGTTAACGGTACTCCGTCCAGCACTATATCATGCTACCCAGGGCCGCCATCAGGGGGGTATTAGGGGTACTGATGTGAGGGGCCCTGCCAAACCTAATTGAAAGGGGGGCCCGGCAACTGCCTTTGGTAGAAAAAAAACAGGCCCCTGAAATGGGGCCCGTTTTTTTTAACCAAAAGATTGTCGTGAGCTGCGGGCCCTCCCTCTCGTCATGGGGCCGTCAAACACCGCCCGCCCGCGTGACCGATCGCGCGCACCTGCAAACTCCCGCACGTGCGCACTTGCGAGCGTCCGCGAGTGCGCCCCCACGACCGCACGCACCCGCGACCGCCTGCAAGAGCGCACCGAATTTTGAGGCAGATTTTGACCTGCCCAGACTATCTTGCCGCGTTTTTTTGCTGCGTTTTTTGCCCGCGGTGATTGAGGACAGCAGACAAAAACGCAGCGAAAAATGCATTTTCTGCCTCCCATTGATTTCGATGGGAGGTCAGAGGCAGAACAGTGGCAAGAAAGGACGTGCTGCTTTTTCTTTTTTCCGCGACTGGCTCCCATTGATTTCAGATTAAATCAATGGGAGGCGGTTTTGGAAGTTGTTTGGTGCTGATTCTGACGCAGTGTCCGAGTCAATATCAAGGCCCTAAAACTCTGTGAACTGGGCCTCATTGTTAGGGCTTATTCAGACGAACGTGTAATACATCCGTGCAACGCGCGTGATTTTCACGCGCCTCGCACGGACCTATGTTAGTGAATGGGGCCGTGCAGACTGCCAGTGAGTTTTACTCAGCATATCCGCCTAGTGTGTTCCTACCCTTATGATGTCGCTCCGGGAGCTGCTGCCTGTCTCTAAATAGGCAGTTGGTCCAGTAGAATTTGGAATTATTTTTTTTTGTGAACCAGCTTAAAAAAATACAAAACTTTTGTGTTAGGAAAAATTCCCATTTTCACTCTGCAACATCGAGTGCACACTAATTTCTGTAGTTTCCAAAAAGGGGTCACTTCTGGGGGGTTTCCACTGCTTTGGTCGCACAGGGGGTTTGCAAATGCGACATAGCGCCCAGAAACCAATCCAGCAAAGTCTGCACTCCAAAAGCCAAATTGCGCTCCTTCCCTTCTTAAACCTAACGTGTGCCAATGTATTGCCATACTAAGGAGACATTGCTTTACAAATGTTAGGGGTGCTTTTTCTCCTTTATTTGTTGAGAAAATGAAACAACTGTGGGGTCAAAATGCTCACTACACCCCTATATTAATTCCCCAAGGGGTGTAGCATCCCAAATTGAGTCACATTTGGGTAGTTCCTACTGTTTTGATCCCACAGGGGCTTTGCAAATGCGACATGGTGCCAAGAAACCAATCCAGCAAAATCTGTGCTCCACAAGCCAAATGGTGCTCCTTCTATTCTGAGCCCTGCCGTGTGCCCAAACAGCCGTTTATGCCCACATATGGGGTATTTCCTTACTCCAGAGAAGTTTCTTTACAAATGTTGGTGTTCATTTTTTCCTTTATTTGTTGAGAAAATGAAAAATGTTGAGCTAAAGCTACGACTTATTGAAGAAAATTTTTATTTTTTATTTTTACTGCCCAATTCTAATAAAATGTATGAAACACCTGTGGGGTCGAAATTCTCACTACAACCCTAGTTGAATTCCTCAAGGGTGTCGTTTTGTAAATGGAGTCACTTTTGGGTAGTTTCCACTGTACTGGTACCTTAGGGGCTTTGCAAATGTGACATGGTGCCGAGAAACCAATCCAGCAAAATCTGTGCTCCAAAAACCAAATGGCGCTCCTTCTCTTCTGAGCCTTGCCGTGTGCCCAAACAGCAGTTTATGACCACATATGGGGTATTTCCGTACTCCAGAGAAGTTGTTTTACAAATGTTGGGGTTCTTTTTTTCCTTTATTTGTTGAGAAAATGAAAAAAAATAATAAACATTATTTGCTATCAAATTTTTCAAATGGAAAGCCCAGATGTGATGAATGTTTATTTCATGTAAACTTGTAAAATTCATGTACAGAAGACAAAGACTTATAAAATAATAAATAACATATTAATATTAGTCAAGATCGTAGGGTAATATCCAAACTGACAGTTTCAGAGGTTCACAGCCCCAGAACTCTACAGTCTCACTAGTGCACAGGTGCACTGCTCTACAGACCCATTGGTGCATAGTTCCATATCCCTTCTACTGCCATAATATGATCTCCACTCACCTGGCAAAATAAAAACCCATATTTTGGTTAATTTCTAAAAAATATAACATGTTGTTTTTTTTATAGTGTCATAATTATGTATATCCCAAATAAGGCACCAGTTTCCCATGATAATTGGTGCTATCATTTTAGAAACAATGTCTTGATATCTCAAAATATAAATATCATCTGTCCCTTTTCTTCCTTAGTGTATTCTCCATACTCAAGTTGCCTATGATCTGTCGCTACTGTTTGACACAGCCAAAATACAATATGGGCACATTTTTGCCTCTAAATTACGGCTGCATATCACCTCATTCCTACTGAACCAAAATCACACCATCGATAGGGTTCTATTGTGATCTAAGTTCGATTTAGTAGTACCGCTGGGCTCTCTTGGATTTGCAGCAGTAATATGAACGCTAAAATGCGTCCATATTACGGACTTTTAAAACCTACCTGTAATAGAATATCATTGGTCATATGCAGCCATCTATTTGGTATTAGCGTACTTGTTTCAATTGTATTGTTTAATCATGAAAATATCATAAATAAAACCATTTTAAAAAGTTGAAAGGTTTTCAACATTGAAATATCTCCCAAGGTGAAGTTTATCTATTATAAATGACTATGAACCCACCACGACATTGCTAAATTTAGAGCTCTGTGTTCCATGAGAAAAAAATGTTTTAGTAGTAGATAACAACTGAAAAGGAAAGACATTACATGGCACCCAGCAGGGAGTTGACTGGTTAAATAATTATATTGGGCAGCACGGTGGACCTCTGTACAGCGCTGCGTAATATGTTGGCGCTTTATAAATAAATATATTAGTGGAATTATTTCATTTATAATGCAGATTTTATCATGACAATGTCTGATAATAGATTGCAGGAATCAGTTCTTTATATTTCTGTACAGTTCTGGAATTAAACACTTTACTTATGCTTGGCTTACAACATAATGACAGAGATAAAACTAAAATAAATTTAGTTGATGTGAGAAATATTACCATGTACACAAGTAACTTACATTACAGGATACACCATCCACAAGATAAGGTAAAGGCTATGTAAATCTTTGAAAGGGATTTTTTATATATATATATATATATATATATATAATGATCAATCAGTTTGATTGGTGCAACTTTATAATTTGTTTTAGTTAAAAATTTGTTTTACTTTGTGAGATACAGTTGCTCTGTATTCTGTATACAGAGCAGCTGTATCGTTTGCTAAATCCTGTTCCCGTCAGGTCCACGGGACTGACGCATCCAGTGAAAGCAGGTCCTGTGTGTCTCTGACGCGCAGGATCCACTTGTTATCAATCACATCTAAGTTAGATTGTGTCAGAGACATGTAGGACCCGCTGACACTAAACCCGTCAGGTCCGCGGGACTGACGGATTCAAACCTTAGCGAACGATACAGCTGCTCTGTATCTCTGTATAGAGAATACAGAGCAGCTTTATCTCAAAAAGCAAAACGAATTTTTAATAAAAACTAAATATAAAGTTTCACCAAACACACTGATTGACTCTTTTATTAAAAAATAAATCAAAGGTGTACATAGCCATTAAGAACTTTGTTCGGGCAGCGCCAATCCCTTACTAGAGCGGACAGCATCTTGGGTGATACAAAGTCCATCTATGCACCTTTGCATCAGGCAGTAAAAAGGTTAGAAATATGCCTACTCCCCCTAAAGGTGGATGTGCATAATAAGGGGAGGAGCTCATACAGGGTGGAGTAAGAAACAAAAGAGGTGCTGTGGAATCTGACAGGTGAGCAGTATGCTACAGTATCAAGTCACACAGATGTACAACGCCAGTATAATTGGTGTATTCTGAACATATCAATTATATGTGCATTATTTACATATACTTCAATTGTATTACTATAATCTACATTTTAACAACATATTCACAAGATCTAAATCAGCTCTGAGACTATTTGTCATATAATTAACCTGTTAGTGACCGCTAATACACCTTTTTATGGAGGTAACTAATGGGCCATAGGCTAGGCTGCCGCCTTTTTACGGCAGCCTAGTCAAAGTCCTGCACAGGTTTCTCATGCAGGCTGGAGCAGCTGTTCAGCTATAATATTACAGCCTTGCTCCTGCTCTAACGCCCGGGATCAGAGGAACTTTCGATCCCGGTCATTTAACCCCTGTCAATAGCGACTGTGGCACCTAAGTGGTTTACAGAGGGAGAGGGTTCCCTCTCTCACCGATTGGTCATTGGCACAGCCTAAGGCCTCATGCACACTGCCTTTCCCGTAAGCATGGACGGCCGCCGACGGCCGCGAGTCGCATTTTTGGGCCGTGCTTGCATACAAAGTATGAGAACACAGCCTGTAAAAAACAAAAAGTAGGAAATGCTCTATAATTCCCGGCACGGTTCTACGGCGCGGACACCTATTCGTAGCGATACGGAAAGGTGTCTGCGGCCAATAGAACCGGGCGGTTCCATAATTGCAGACCATGTTAAGGTCCACAATTACGGAGATTTTTTACGCTCGTGTGCATGGGGCCTTATAAATTGCCTGTCTGTGCTTCACTCAAAGGCAGTAATGCTTTGGTATATTAAGGCCCTGTTCACACAGACTTTTCCGACACATTTTTTGAAGCGGAAACGGCGGCAATAACCGTGGCAAAAAGCGGTCAAATTTGCCTCCCATGGATCTCAGGGGGAGGTGCAGGTGTTTTTTCCCATGAGCGGAAAAAAACGCTGGCGGGAAAAATTGGTAGTGCAATGTATTAGAACAGCAATCAAACAGTTGGACCTTAAAGTCCCCTAGAGGGACTAAAAATAAAAATTAAAAAAAAGTGAAAAAAGTTTTAACTGAAACAAGCGCACTTTTTCCATTATCAAGTCCTTTTATTATTGAAAAAATATACATATATCATATAACTGCGCCGTAACGGCCTTAACTATAAAAATATTATGTCATTTTTTTCGTGCGATGAACGTTGTAAAAAGAATCCTAAAAAACAATGCCAGAATTGCTGTTTTTTGGTCACCTTGCCTTCCAAAAATTTGAATAAAAAGTGATCAAAAAGTGACATGTATCCAAAAATGGTACCTATAAAAACTATAGCTTGTCTCGTAAAAAACAAGCCCTCCTGCAGCTCCGTTGACAAAAAATTAAAACGTTATGGTTCTCACAACATGGTGACAGAAAAAATACATTATTTTTACAAAAGTAATTTTATTGAGAAAAAAGTTGTAAAACATAAAAAAGTGTTATAAATTAGGTATCGTCTGAATCGTACTGGCCCGCAAAATAAAGTTAGCATGTGATTTATAACACATGGTGAACGCTGTATAAAAAAAAATGAAAAGACCAGAATTGCTGTTTTTTGGTCACCTTGCCTCCCAAAATATAGGATAATAAGTGATCAAAAAGTTGCATGTACCCCAAAATGATACCAATGAAAACTACAGCTCGTCCCGCAAAAAAAACAGCCCTCATACCACTACATCTATGAAAAAATAAAATAAGTTAAGGCTCCCATAAATCAGGAAAGAAAAATATGCAGTTGTGCAGAGTCGATTTATCAAGGCCCTAAAATTAGGGAACCAGGAACAGTAGGGCCCAATCACATCTGCTGGAAGTGAGGGTGCCCGTATTATACCAGAACAACACTTTCCCAGCAATAGTCCCCAAACTGCAAAGGTGCGGAGTGCGGAGTCTGCACTACAGAGGAACTGCGTTGTTAGCAGAGAAGGGGTGGAAAAATGGCACGAGGGTCTTGAATAGGGCATGGCGGTTTAAACAATGAATGGGCCCTTCTGTGCTGGGTGGCCGACCTCAGCACCTCAATGGGGGGTCCAGTTTGATCTTTGCTATTGGGCACCCTCTCTTCTATGTACATCACTGTGCAGTGGAATATGATGCTGCTTTATAAACAGCACGTAATAGCCCCTTTTCAAACAATACAGTTTTTGTTTTTTTTCATTTAAGCAATCACTTAGTCACTGAATATAACACAAAACTATACGTTTAGGAATAAAAATCATTAGGAAATATTATAAGACAAGCTTCCATATACTAAGCTAAACATTTACATACAGTTAATAAATGCAATATATAGAGACTAATCTGAAATCTCAGAGATCTTGCTAGGACTTTACAGTCAGCATCATTCAGTGAATGTAATTGTGTGGGAGATATGTCCGGTGACAGTAAATTGAGCTTCACGAATGCAAGGAAATGTACGGTCAAATATAATTACAAGTCTTTTCCTTCTAATGCATGTATTAGTCCATGTACATTGCAAAGCCAGGAATTACTATTTTTCAAATTCTAATAATTTTCTAATATTGCAAATGGAAAAAAGTATATGAAGCACATAAAACTGAAGTATTATACAGATTTTTCAAAAATACAGTAGCTAAAGTCAATCTCTAGTAAAGATCATATAAACTGGAGAAGGGAGTAATAGAGGTTTACAGCAGAAGTATGAAATGTAATTTTCTTATCCCAAGCTATACAAGATTAGCTCAGTCATCTAAGATAAAATGGAATAAATGGGAAACATAAAATACATTCATTAGATGAAAAAAAAAAATTTGGGGATTATTTAAAGAGGCTCTGTCACCACATTATAAGTGCCCTATCTCTTACATAATGAGATCGCCACTGTAATGTAGGTAAAAGCAGTGTTTTTTATTTAGAAAAACAATCTATTTTCTCCAAGTTATGAGCGATTTTAGCTTAATGTTAATGAATTTCTTAATGCCCAACTGGGTGTGTTTTTACTTTTGACCAAGTGGGCGTTGTGGAGAGAAGTGGCAGAAGACCCTGGACGGGGCAGAAGACACTGGACATGGCAAACGACAGCAGGTGCAGTAAGACACGACTCCAACACTAGTAGGCACAGGAACAAGAACACAGCACGGGATACAGGAACAGGTAACAGGGCACGGGTAACAACTGGAACAGGAAACACTAAGGCACCATTTGCAAGAAAGACTTGGGATATAGTAACAGCACTCAGGCAAGGATCAGAAGGGCTGCGGCCTTCTTATAGTCCAGGAAATCATGTGGATTGATGATGAAGTTTGTTTCCATATCGAAGAGATCTGTCTCGCTTCTTAACGAAGAAGAAGCCGGCCCCAGCCGGGGAGGACGATTTTCGTATAAAACCCCTCTCCAAATTCTCCTTGATATAGGCTGACATGGATAAAGTTTCTGGCAAGGAGAGAGGATACACCCGTCCACGGGGAAGAGAAGCATTTTGAACCAGTTCAATGGGACAGTCATAATTCCGATGTGGAGGCAACGACTCAGCCTCTCGCTTGCAGAAGACATCTGTAAAACTGGCATACTGAGATGGTAGATCGGAGAGTGACTGAGGCAGAGGGGGCATAACAGGACGAACTTCTAACAGGCAATGGCTATGGTATTTGGAACCCCATTGAAGAATCTCTCCGGAACTCCAGTCAAGAACCGGGGCATGTAGGCGAAGCCATGGCAGACCCAGCAGGATAGGATTGATAGCCTTAGGTAGCACAAGGAAGGCGATCTGCTCCAAGTGGATACCTCCGACCCGTAGTGTCAACAGCTCCGTGATGAACACAATCGGATTAGGCAATGGTAGACCATTCACAGAGGCAACAGCCAGGGGTCTTTCAAGAAGAACTGTGGGTAGATGTAAACGATCCACTAGATCCTGCTGGATGAAATTAGCAGATGCTCCGGAGTCAAGATAGGCGGAGCAGGGATGTGACCTCTCTCCAGAGACCATGGCCACAGGAATCGATAATTTGGAAGAGGTTTTAACATTTGGAGACGTCCCACCTAGAGTTGCCTCTCCAACCAACCCTAGGTACTGGAGTTTCCTGGTTTCTGTGGGCATTGGCGCACAAAATAACCCTTAAGGCCACAATACATACATAGTCCAGAGGAGCGTCTACACTGCTTCTCTTGTTCAGACAACCGGACTGTGTCTACCTGCATGGGTTCTTCAGGTAGTGCACTAGGGGAAGGCAATAGTGGTCTCTGGACCGAGGGTGCTGGTCTGTGGCCCTGGCTCTCCTGTCGAACCTCTTGAGTGCGCTCCCGGATCCTCATGTCAACCCGAGTGGCTAACAGGATGAGGGCATCCAAGGTAGATACATGGCCCATGTGTGATCCTGTGTGATGGGCCCTGTATATAAGCCTACCACACTGTAGGTTTAGATACAGGACCCCAGCACACAGTAACCATATACTGTATAAGATTACTGTCTGCTGGACCCTGTATCTAAGCCTACCTTGTGGTAGGCTTAGATACAGGGTCCCACAGACAGTATCACACATGGGCCCTGTATCTAAGCCTAACACATGTGTTTTCTTAGAGGTTTGGTCGTTGGACTACGTCAGATTCCAGGACTACTTCGATGACGGCTTTTTTTTATTAGCAATAAAATGGTTAATGAGGATTGTGTGGGTTTTTTATTTTATTTCAATAAAATATTTTTCTATGTCTTTGTCTTTTTATTTGAAACTATATTACTACCGCCTTAGTAATGGCCGCCGGCTGATTGACAGCATCCATTGCTAAGGCGGGGCTTAGTGTTAGCCGGTGCAGAGGCTAACACTAACCCCCTTTATTACCCACCGTCACCAGGGGTGCTGGGAAGAGCCGGGTACCATCCAGTACCTGACCATCTGTAGTGATGGTCGGCCACTGGGATGGCCGCAGGCTGGTATTATCAGGAGGGGAAAGGCCAAAAACAGTGGCCCTTCCCACCCTGGTGATGCTGCCTGCTGCTGCTTTATTGTATCTGGCTGGTTATGAAAAATGGGGGGGACCCCACGTCATTTTAAAAAAATTATTGGAAAGAACGATGTCGGGTCCCCCCCCCAATTTTCATAACCAGCCAGATACAACACAGCAGCAGCAGGCAGCATTACCAGGGTGGTAGGTGCCACTGTTTTTGGCCTTCCCCAGCCTAATACTACCAGCCTGCGGCCACCCCGGTGCCTTCCCGTCACTACAGATGGACGGGTACTGGTTCGTACCCGGCTCTTCCCAGTACCCTTGGTGGCGGTGGGTACCGGGGTAATAATGGGGGTTAGTGTTGGCCTTTACACTGGCTAACATTAAGCCCCGCCTTAGTAATGGAGGTTGTCAATCAGCCAGCGGCCATTACTAAGGCGGTGATAATAAAGTTTGAAAAGATACAAGCACATAGAAAAAATATTTTATTGAAATAAAAAAACACAACCCCCATTAACCATTTTATTGAGAATGAAAAAACGCCGTCATTGAAGTCCTCGTATCCGAAGTCCATCAACCGAACCTGTAAAAAAACACAAACACACAAAAATAATCAGTAACACATAAAGAAGCAAAATTATTATTCTTACCTTTCCTGGGTCCAGCGCTGGAGCCGCAATGTCAGCGAGCTGAGTCCTGTATCTAATCCGATCATGTGTGATACTGTCTGCTCGGCCCTGTATCTAATCCAATCATGTGTGATACTGCCTTCTGAGCCACTGTATCTAATCCTAGCATGTGTGATACTGTCTGCTGAGCCACTGTATCTAATCCTATCATGTGTGATACTGTCTGCTGAGCCACTGTATCTAATCCTATCATGTGTGATACTGTCTGCTGGGCCCTATCTCTAATCCTATCATGTGTGATACTGTCTGCTGGGCCACTGTATCTAATCCCATCATGGGTGATACTGTCTGCTGGGCCCTATCTCTATTCCTATCATGTGTGATACTGTCTGCTGAACCACTGTATCTAATCCTATCATGTGTGATACTGTCTGCTGAACCACTGTATCTAATCCTATTATGTGTGATACTGTCTGCTGAGCCAATGTATCTAATCCTATCCATAGTTTATAGGGTTGTAGTGCTATAGATATGCTATGCTGTCTCCTATACACACATTTTTTTTTGGGGCGGACACATATGTATTGGGGCTATTTCCCCTGACATTTTAAGCCCTGAGGGTATGTTCACACGGCAGCGTCCGTTACGGCTGAAATTACCGTAATTTCAGCCGTAAAGGCATGTGCAGGTGTCTTTCGCTGCGTTCATTACGGACGTAATTGGAGCTGTTTTTCCATGGAGTCCATGGAAAACGGCTCCATTTACGTCTGAAGAAGTGACAGGCACTTCTTTGACGCGGGCATATTTTTTACGCGCCGCCTTTTGACAGCGGTGCGTAAAAAAAATGACCGTCGGCAAAGAACATTGTAAGACCCATTCTAATGAATGGGCAGATGTTTGCCGACGCTTTTGAGCCGCATTTTCGGACGTAATTCGGGGCTAAAATGCCCGAATTACGTCTGTAAATAGTGTGTGTGTACCCAGCCTTAGTGACGCCCCTGGCTGCTAGTGCTGCATTGGGTCACTTAGGAGACCCAGCGATACAGCTGAAAGCTGCGGACCATCGGCCATGAGAAGTTTGCGGTGCGGGGGCCCAATAAGAACTTTTGCATCGGGGCCCATGAGCCTTTAGCTACGCCCCTGTGTACAGGCAACCATGCACTTGGCTCTGCCGTGTGCATAAGCCCTCAGAAACTATTTATAGAAATACTTCAGCAATTTTTTTAATTTTTTTTTGCCTATATAGTGCAGCATAGTCTGCTATTAAAGAATAATGTGTATGCCTTGTGTATACCTGTTTTAGTTGATGTGCAATTGATGGGTTGTCTGCTTCTTTGTTCCATCATGCCCTCTTATATGTTTCCCCTAATGCAGACTACATTTCCCATGATGCTTCTGACTTTGCAGAGGCAGATGGGTCGGACTCTCATCACACTGCACTTGCTCTGCGTCTTATGTAAATGCAGCAAGTGATCGATCAGAGACATAGAACTGCTGTCCTCACACTGCAGTCTCAGTGTATCCTATGTGATGCAGCTTCAGCCTCTCTCTGCCAGTAATATATCAGTGACACAGAACTTCTATACTGACATTGCAGAGTCTGAGTGTAGCCTGTGTATCATTATCTTGTTCACCCTAATTCTGCTATTGATTGATTTATCTCTGTCAATTCTTACAAGCAGGAGACAGTGAGCAGCATCTCATAGATATACACTGGACTCTCTGCACACAGATAGTATAGACAGTCAGTGTGATTCAGGGGAGTTGTATAACTCTGCAGCTAATCTTTATATGGACATAACTATTAATTCACTTCACTCCTGCCCCCTTGGATAGGGCTGGAATGATCTATTCAGCAGCACTATATGCATGAGGAACATACAGAGGAGCAAGGAGGGTGGAGTTTGGTGGGGAGGGGTCTCAGAGCTGCCAGGAGGGATTTGATTGGTGATTATGTAATCCTGTAGTTCACAGGAAGTCATCTACAAAGGAGAGAATGACCTTCTGTCTACACATGGGAGCATGGTCTATTCAGGTGTTCAGACTGAGATCACATGACACAACTGCCCATAATGAAAGGGTTCAAAATACATGGATGCAACTGAGCTGGGAAGAAACAAATGACACTACTAGAATATTGCTGGTGAGTTAGCATCATATTTGCGATAAACAAAAATTGCTGGAGTTCTTCTTTAACATGACATTTTTAATATGTTTGGTTAATAAAGTGTAGTTGCCATTATTATTCCAAAATTAATAAATGATACATTATCACAGTGAATATTATATCATATTTCATTCTACAAATATTATCTTTAATATACAATATTATGATTAAGCCCTTCGCTGAAACACGAACAACCACGGGCTTGAGTTTGTTGTATTTCCTTAGTAATTAGGTTTCACTTGCAGCCTCCGGGAAAGAGAGACTCAGGCTTGATATCTCACAAATAACTGTTTGCACATATCATTCTCTAAGGAGGGTAATCCTGGTAAATACACATCTCATTATCAAGCTGCACAGAGTTCAACCATCTAGTAGCAGTTGGTAATAGCATGTACTGTGCTAGATGCAGGAGCCAGTACAATATGTAATACTGTATTCTCCATCCAGTAAAAATATTCACATGGTTACTCAATGTAGCCATTAACCTATGAGAATAGTGTTTTTACAATGTTTTCAATTATTATTCCACTTAAATTATTCCCCAAAAAATCCATGACATTTCAAGTTACTAGTTACTAGTTAGTGTACAGTACCCTGCTTCATGAACAATGCCGTCCATGAAAACTTTTCTGTTTGCTGTATATGTTTATAACAACCTTGTCACGGAAAGGTTACTATTTTATCTAGAGTTGCTGTTTTTTTTTACATCTTTAATACAACAATATGGTTAGAAACCAGCACTAACTTCCGCAGTTAATGAGTAACTGCATTTTCAGCAAACTTTTGATACGTCATAGAGACATATCAGAAGTTTGGAATGGTGGGGTCCGGGTGCTAAAACCCACACCGTCACTGAAATGAAGGTGCAGAAGCGCTCAGCTGAGCAGCTGGAACGGCTGCTGCGTGCAGGGTCCGGGTGTCAGACCCCCTCCGATCATATACTGATCAGTATAAAAACAGCCCCCAACCTGAACAACCCCTTTAAGTCTCTGTTCACATAAAAATAATGGAATTCCCCATGAAATAACAATTCTGGTACATATTTTCTAAGAATTCTGCATTGTGCCATTCATCTGTTATTCCTCCTAAAAATGTATGCATTAATTGACAACTGGGTGTTACAATTTCCCCTGTAAAAGGGGTGCGTCCCGGCACAGTCTCCCTCTGTCAGCACTGATTGGTCAGTGTCAGTCTGTGTAGGGACACCCTCAACTAGTAACACCCATTCATGTGTCATTTTATTTATGAATTTCTAGGAAAAATACCAGAGAAATGGCACAATGCTGAGTTCTTTAGAAAAGATGCTCCAGAAGTGTTATTTCAAGGCAAATAAAATAATCTACTAAAATAGACAGGTCAGGAGAGGTGACAGGTGCTCTATAAGCTGTAGTACTAGACACAACCACACATACTATGCTATGGCGGCTTCAATCTGTGGTTCAGTTTGAATTTCGGAAGTTTCACTATTATTCTAGATTCACACGAATGTGGGGAAACTCGGACGTGAAAAATGTGACGTTTTTCATGTTCGAGGTGCCCCCATGTGGGTCCCGTTTTCACGGATCCCCATAGACTTCCGCCTACGGAGGGATCCATGAAAATGGAAGATAATAGGACAGGTTCTATTTTTCAAAGGACCCTTCACATGGTCTGTTGAAACAACGGCCGTGTGAACGGCCCCATAGAAAAACATGCGTCCGTGTGACGGCTGTTCTTTTAACGGCCATCACAGGGACGTATTTAACGCTCGAGGGAATAAGTCCTTAAGGTTCACACATTGATGGTGTATTCTGAGGATAGGCTGTCAATATTGCTTTTCCTGGAAAACTCCTTTAAGGTACCATGTGACCATGGCCAAAACTAGAGTGCCGAGGCCACTCACCAATATATCTAATTATTATTTATTAGTAACGTTAATAAGGTAGACGAAAAATATCTAGGCTAGCCAGGGTTAAATCCTGTGGAAGATTGCAAATTTTTGTTATAAGAAGCTATACAAAGAGAATTGGTGGAGAAGGGGTAAAGGAAAGATACTAAAATAATAGAAACAAACTAGTAGAATTGGAGACAGAACAAAATAGACACTATAAACCAAAGGTGGGCAGATCACTATGGACTTTAGAAGCCAGTTAGACCACTCCAGGAACGAGATTCATTTTTTTGTATCTAGCCAGACATCAATACAAAACAACATTAACCCCTTGGCGCAGAATCACATACATGCACGGCATAGAAATGCAGCCATTAGCGCATTCCACCGTGCATGTGCAAGATTGTGATCGTGCTGGCATAGAAGCTTTTCCCACACGATCACCGCGGAAGCATGGCTGTGAATGACAGCCAGGCTCCTGCTGCAATGGCTAGGATTGGAGAAACCTCCAATCCCTGCCATTTAACCCCTTAAATGTCATGGTCAATAGCGACATTTAAGTTGTTTGAGAGAAGGAGGGAGCTCCCTCTGTCACCGATCGGTGGCCCGCGAACGTCATCTTCAACCGTCGATGGGTTGCCATGGCAGCCGGGGGCCTATCAAGGGCCCCCATGCCTGCCCTGGCTGTATGCCTATTAGCCCATGCCAGAGGCATGGCCTAATAGATTGCCTGTAAGTTTTACACTGACTGGCAATAATGCTTTGGTATACTGAGTATATTCTATCTGCGATCAGAAGATCACATTGTAAAGTCCCCTAATCACTCTTCGGCCACTTTTGACCTTCCTGACAGAGCCTCATTTTTAAAATCTGACATGTTTCACTTTATGTGGTAATAACTTCGGAATGCTTTTACCTATCCAAGCGATTCTGAGATTGTTTTCTCATGACACATTGGACTTTATGCTACTTCCAAAATTTGCTCAATACATTCAATATTTAATTGTGAAAATCACCAACATTTTTCTAAATTTTTATGTATCTGCTTGTAAGACAGGCACTTATAGCACACAAAATTGTTGCTAATTAACATCCCCATATGTCTACTTTAGATTGGCATCGCTTTTTGAACATCCTTTTATTTTTCTAGGACGTTACAAGTCTTAGACCTTTAGCAGCAATTTCTCACATTTTCAAGAAAATTTCAAAAGGCTATTTTTACAGGGGCCAGTTCAGTTGTGAAGTGGCTTTGAGGGACTTATGTATTAGAAACCCCTAAGAAGTTACCCCATTTTAAAAACGTCACCCCTCAAAGTATTCGAAACAGCATTTAGAAAGTTTCTTAACCCTTTAGACATTTCACAGGAATTAAAGCAGTGTAGAGGTGAAATTTACAAATTTCATTTTTTTTTGCAGAAATTCTTTGTTAATCAATTTTTTTGTAACACAGAAAGTTTTTCCAGAGAAATGCAACTCAATATTTATTGACCAGGTTCTGCAGATCTAGGAAATATCCCACATGTGGCCCTAGTGTGCTACTGGACTGAAGAACAGGCTTCAGAAGCAAAGGAGCACCTAGAGGATTTTGGGGCCTTCTTTTTATTAGAATATATTTTAGGCCCCATGTCAGGTTGGAAGGGCTCTTGCCATGCCAAAACAGTGGAAATCCCCCAAAAGTGACCACATTTGGGAAACTACACACCTCAAGGAAATTATCTAGGGGTATAGTGAGCATTTTGACCCCACAGGTTTATTGCAGAAATTATTGGAACTAGGCTGTAAAAATTAAAATCTACAATTTTTCAAAGACAATTTAAGTTTAGCTAATTGTTTTTTCATTTCCACAAGAACTAAAGGGGAAAAAGCACCACAAAATTTGTAAAGCAATTACTTCCGAGTAAAAGAATATCCCACATGTGGTCATTAACAGCTGTTTGGACACACGGTAGGGTTTAGAAGGGAAAGAGCGCTATTTGGCTTTTGGTGCTCAAATTTAGCAGAAATGGCTTGCGAAGGCCATGTCGCAATTTTAAAGCCCCTGAGGGGACAAAACAGTGGAAACCCCCACAAGTGATGCCATTTTGGAAACTACACCCATTGAGGAAATTATCTAGAGGTATAGTGAGCATTTTGACTGCACAGGTTTTTTGCAGATATTATTGGAATTAGGGCGTGAAAATTAAAATCAAAATTTTTTCAAAGAAAATTTAGGTTTAGCTAATTTTTTCTCATTTCCACAAGGACTAAAGGAGAAAAAGCACCACAACATTTGGAAAGCAATTTCTCCCGAGTAAAACAATACCCCACATGTGGTCATAAACAGCTGTTTGGACACACGGCAGGGCTTAGACAGGAAGGAGCACCATTTGGCTTTTGGAGCTCAAATTTAGCAGGAATGGTCTGCGAAGGCCCTGACACATTTGCAAAGCCCCATGAGCAGACAAAACAGTGGAAACTCCCCACAAGTGACCCCATTTTGGAAACTACATCCACTGAGGAAACTATCTAGATGTATAGTGAGCATTTTGACCGCACAGATTTTTTTGCAGAAATTATTGGAATTGGGCCGTGAAAATTAAAATCTAATTTTATTCTGAGAAAACGTAGGTTTAGCTAATTTTTTTCATTTCCACAAGTACTAGAGGGTAATAAGCACTGCAAAATTTGTAAAGTAATTTCTCCCGAGTAAAACAATATCTCACATGTGGTCATGGACGGCTGTTTGGACACACAGGAGGGCTTAGAAGGAAAAGAGTTCTATTTGGCTTTTGGAGATCACATTTAGTAGGAATGGTTTGCGGAGGCCATGTCGCATTTTCAAAGCCCCTGAGAGGACAAAACAATGAAAACGCCCAAAAAGTGACTCCATTTAGGAAACCCCTTAAAAAAAACATAAAAAACAGAAATTCTGGTATAGTTTTTCCGGTTTTTTTTACGCTGTTCACCGCATGGAATAAATAACATAATATTTTTATAGATCAGGCCGTGACGGTTGCAGTGATACCAAATATGTATGGTTTTTATTTTTTTTTTCAGTAATAAAGGACTTGATAAGGGAAAAGGGCAAGATTTATTTTATTACTTGAAACTTTTATTATATGTTTTAAAACTTTTTTTTACACTTTTATTCAAGACCCACTAAGAGACTTGAAGGTCCAACTGTCTGTTTTGTTTCTTTTCTAATACATTGCACTACCTATGTAGAAATGTAAAAAAAATAAAAAAATAAAACACACACATATATGGTATTGCCGCGATCGTAACAACCCATGTATTAAAGTTAACTCATTAATTAAACCACCGGGTGAACGCCGTCAAACAAAAAAAAGACTGTAAAAATGCTTTTTTTTTTCACTCCCCCGACCAACAAATAAAATAAAAGTTAATCAATAAGTCCTAAGTACTCCAAAATGATACCAATGAAAACTACATCCCGTCCCGCAAAAAATAAGCCCACATATGGTTACATCGATGGACAAAATAAAAAGTTACGACTCTTAGAATGCGACAATGCAAAACCAAATAATTTTTGTTTAAAATTGTTTTCATTGTGCAAAAGTAGAAAAACATAAAAAAAACCTATACATATTTGGTATCTCTGTAATCGTACTGACCCATAGAATAAAGTTAATAGTTCTGGAAAGGCTAAGCTGTCAGGCATTTTACACCATAAAAGGTGGCCTGCGGTCTCTTCTACTTTATTTTCCTAATACAATACATATTATATTATTTAAATTTTTTTGTGATTGAAAACAGCAGTTTTTCAAAAGTATTCTAATTTTTTTGCTTTTGTGATTGAAAACAGCATTTTTTAAGATCTATTAAATGGCCTGAAAGGTAACGGTTTAAATATGAACATTTAAAGATCTGACCTCTTTAATATCATGTGAATTCTTGCTCTTCTTGCTATCTATAATAAAACGACTGAACCTTCCCTTAACAAGGATAGAGCTCTGGAGCTTCACAGCGTGTTTAATGCTGTCCATTTATTTTAGGTTATTTCAGGTCATTCTGCCTTTGTTACATTTACAAAAAGAGCTAGCAAACCCCCTGAGGGTTGTTTTTGCTCTCACACTTTAATAACTTGTTTCATTTAATGTCATTGTTGTACAGCTTTGGTTCTTACTCCACTAAACACCAAAATACAGCAATAATGCGTTATGAACAAAGATATTGTGTAAAAAGATAAAATAATAAAGAAGAGTTGACCCTTTTAAAATAGCTGCTTTGTGTATAATATAAGGCCTTTTACACTTTTCAGCACATTAAGAATTATGTATTTATTCTACTTCTATAAAAGACATAAAACATTGCATTATTAGTTATGAGTTATTTTATTGTTTGTGTTTCAATAATTTTTATTGAAGGTTTTCAAGAAAAGGCAAACTGTACATCAAACAGTGCAAATAACGGTCGGGGGTCTTCCCCGCAAATGAAATCATAACAGAGAAATATACTCCAAATATTGCCATATATCGAAAAAGGAAAGAAAAAATTAAGGAAGGAATAAAAGGGAGGGAGGGAAAGAGGGAAAAATGGGGGAAAGACAGGAAAATTAGGGTCAAATGTCTTCCAGGCAAAATGAACCTAAGAGATCGTCCCAAGGTATCTGAGCCATGGTTACCAAACGTGAAGGAAGAGTTCTTCCTTATCGGAGACCATACGGCGTAAACGGTCATTGACCATACTCCAATTCAGTTTAGTCTTAACCAGATGAAGAGGAATCACATGGCTTTTTCAGGATGTAGCTATAGCAATTTTGGCTGCCAGGAAAAGAAAGGATACAAATGTATGAGAGGCTTTAGACAGTCCAGGGAAAGTCTTATTAAGAAATGCCTGTTACGGGGACAATTTCATGTTAATCTGAGTTATTGAATATAGCATATTAAAGATTTGCCGCGAAAACCAGCGTACCTTCGGGCAAACCCACCATATATGCAGAGGGTCTCCCACACATCCACAGTGTCTGAAGCAAGAAGACGAGGTAGAAGGGAACATCTTAGCCAGTCTAGGAGGAACTAAATACCATTGTAAGAATACTTTATAATTGGCTTTGACCAGAGAAGCGTTAATAGAAATTTGCAGTACGTTCTGCCATATCCTGCCATTCCCTAACAGTAAAGGATGTGTCTAAGTTCCTCTCCCACATAGACATATATGACAGCCTGTCCGACGGGGAAACTAAAAATGAGTAAATAATAGACAATATATGATGACCATTAGAATTATTCAAACATAAATTCTCAAACACTGAAGTATTCTGCAGAACCGAAGTAGATTTAAGTGAGGACATAAAATGGTGAATCTGGTGAAAGCAAAAAATCTCCGGCATGTGGTGGATGGACTGGTAAAAATGATAGGGTTTTACGCCTAGTCTATCACAAAATAGTCTAATTCGGTATAGATTTTTATCCAGCCACCATTGAAACGCTGACGGTGGCATTCCAGGAGCAAAAATAGGATTAGCAAGTAATCTGTCTGCAGGTGTGTGCACAGAACAGAGCCAGAACCTATGACTCAACTTATCCCACAGCGCCAAGGAAGAAGAGAGGAGTGGACACAACACAGGTGGTCTATGTTTGGGCTTTAGCCATAACAACTGGTCTACAGGAACATCAGGAGTAGCTGTTTGTTCTATAGAAATCCAACGTGTTTGGTTACTTATGCTGTGGAGTGAGACTAAAGGTGTCAAACGAGCAGAATAATAGTATTTAGTGAGGTTCGGTAAACCTAAACCCCCGGATACTTTAGGAGCATATAGAGTATTTTGTGGAACTCTACAATTTTTAGGACCCCAAACGAAGGACAATATAAGCCTTTAAAGCTCTTTTAAATAGGGGGCAGGGACATCTATTGGTAAAGTGCGGAAGAAGTATAGGATTCTGGGAAGAACCGTCGTTTTAACAGCTGCTATCCTACCGAACCACAAAAGAGGCATAGAAGCCCAGTGCAGCAGGTCTGTTTTCAATATTTGTTTAAGAGGGAGGAAATTTGTGCGAAAAAGGGTGGAATAGCAAGGAGTAAGGTGAACCCCCAGATAGGAGATTTTGTCTTCCCTCCATCTCAGCTCAAATTTCAATTGTATCAACTTGGCTGTGGAATGTGGAATGCTCAGACTTATCATAGTTGACTTTTAATCCCGAGATTTGGGAAAATTGGTCTAAGACGTGATAGAGATTCGGGAGGGACGTAAGGAGGGACGACAAAACCAGTAAGATGTCGTCCGTATAAAATGCACACTTATGTGTCTGACCCCCAAACTCAACCTCTTTTATATCGTTATTACTCCTGATCAGGTGGGCCAGGGACTCAATTGCCAAGACAAAAAGAATAGGGGATAGAGGGCACCCTTGTCTCATTCCCCGGCCTATAGTTATACGGTCTGAGAAGAATCCCTTGATCATTACCTGGGCAGATGAAGCTGAATATAGACTTCTCAAGAGGGTAAGAAATGTATCTCTAAACCACCAACGCTTCCGAACAAAAAATAAGTAATCCTAGGTCAGAGAATCGAAAGCCTTATGCAAATCCAGTGACAGGCACAGTGCTCCCGTCTTCCATGTTCCATCCCAGTGTGAACGAACAAGAGATATAAGATCAATAATCCCTCTAGTCTAATCAGCCGCTTGTCTGTTTGGAACGAAACCCACCTGATCAGGGTGAATGTATTGTTCTACAAAGGCATTGAGTCTCGTGGCCAAGACTTTAGTGAGAATCTTCATGTCAAAATTAATTAGTGATATTGGCCTATAGTTTTGACAAGAAGAGGGGTCTTTACCTGGCTTCAGGATCACGGAAATGTACGCCCTGAGAGCTTCAGGTCTAGGAGGACTACCATCCCTTAAAGCATTAAATAGGAGGACCAGGTGAGGAGCCAAAACATCCGCAAATTTTTAAAATAGAGATTAAAGAACCTATATGGTCCTGGGGATTTAGCTGGTTTGAGGGATTTAATGGCAGCCAGAACTTCCTGAGTCGAAATAGGGGCCTCCATAGTATCTCTGTGGGGGTCAGGTAATACGGGCAAGGAGATATCCTTAGATAATGTTTCAGCTTTCACTTCATCTAGCTGGGAGGGGATTTATACACGGAGGAATAGAATGAAAATAAACTATTGAGATCTTCTTTAGGGTTCTGCGTGAGTTGCTGCGTGAGCATTCGCTAGCCTTAGTTTAGGGACCATAAAATTACAAGACAATGGAGTAAGTTTCCTAGCTAAGAGGGTGCCGGATTTATCACATTGGGCAAAAAATCGGTATTGCGTCCATCGGACGTTCTGCTATAGTTGTAAGGCATAAATTAAGCTCAGTACGGGCATCCTCAATTTTAAACCGCAAATCAAGATTAGTGTCCGCCTTCTGTTGTCTAACTAAAGCCAAGTAAGTCTCTTTCCTATCTTTAAGGGTATGTTCATACACTTACTAAAAAACATCTGAAAATACTGTACTGTTTTCAAGCTGATACAGCTCCTGATTTTCAGCTGTTTTTTAAGCAAACTCGCGTTTTTCGCTGAGTTTTTTACGGACATTTTTGGAGCTGTTTTTGTAATGCCGGGGTAGGGAGACAGACAGGTGAGCCCTAATCTACCCACCACTCAGTCCCTGCCTACTTGCAACGGCCCGTCCTAGGCGACGACATACAACTGGGCGACGGTCCCTACGCTCACTATGTGCACGACAGACAAACAGATAAGGGTACACAGAAGCTAATAGAAATGGGGCAGTTGCCCACGGCAACACCGTGAGCAACAAGAGTAGTGAACGAGCCGAGTCAAACCAGGAGAGTACGAGGTACCAAATGCAGAGCAGGAGAGTAGTGAACGAGTCGAGTCAAACCAGGAGTGTACGAAGTACCAAACGCAGAGCAGGAGAGTAGTGAACGAGCCGAGTCAAACCAGGAGTGTACGAGGTACCAAACGCAGAGCAGGAGAGTAGTCAGTAAGCCAGGGTCAATATGGAGCGGAGGACAAAAGTATAAGCAGCAGCAGCAGAGCCAGGAAACAGACAGAATCACAGGCAAAGGAGGAGCAGGAAGTGAAGGTATAAATAGAGAGAGGGCGGGAGCTAGCTCCATCTGGCCAGGCTGTGATAGGCTCTCCCACTCCTCAGCCTCCCAGCCTGATTGGTAGAAGAAGGGGTCACTCGATCAGACTTAGGAGCAGGTGCAGACTGACTAACCACGGGCGTCGACACAGAAGCTGTTTCTGGCAGATCCTTTAGAGTTTTTCTATGGAGTCAATGAAAAATGGCTCCAAAAACGGCTCAAGAAGTGACATGCACTTCTTTTTCGAGGGCGTTTTTTACGCGCCCGTTTTTTAAAACGGCCGCGTAAAAATATTCCCCGTTCTGCTTCTGATTTTTCTGATGTTCTCTAGTTCTTTTTAGACTTGAGGCAATCTGAGTAAGTTTCCCTCTAAGGATAGATTTGTGTGCCTCCCAGTTTATTGCTGGGGAAGTGTCAGTCGCACATTTAAGTTGGAAATACTGTTCAAGTTGCGATGTGATTTCTTTGAATATTTGGGGGTTTGTCAGGAGGGACTCATTCAAACGCCATGAGATAGACCTAGGTTTAAGCCAGAAGCAATCCAATGTAAACAACACCAAGTCATGATCTGACCACGAAATGGGATGTATTTTGGCACGAAGTAGACTATTTAAGAGCTGAGATGGAAGAAATAGATGGTCTATACAAGAGTAAGACGAATGGGCATGAGAATAAAAGGTATAATCCCTGGTGGAGAGATTGCCAGATCTCCAGGCATTAACAAAATCATGAGAGTGTAAAAGTTTGGCTAATTGCAACCCCTGTTTAGGGGGGTAAAGGGAGGAGCGACCTGTGATTGTTTTGTCAAGGAGGTGATCTAATGCTACATTAGAATCCTCGCCCAAAAACACTTTACCAAGGAGATGAGGAAGTAAGTGTCTAAACATGGCGTTAAAAAAATTGATTTGGCCCTCGTTTGGTGAGTAATAAGAGATGAGTGACCTGAGTGTCCTGTAGTGTACCATTCACAAGAAAATACCTGCCCTCAGGATCTGCCATCGTGGTTCGATATGTAAAGGGAAGATTTATTTTTAAAAAGATGCCTACTCCTCTCTTCTTTTCCACAGCAACCGCTAAGTAATACAAAGGATAATGATTATGCATACATTTAGGACAAGAAATGCAGAAATGCAGTTCTTGTAAAATCACAACATCACATTGCAAGGACTTATATGTTTGGAAAGCATTGTGCCGTTTAGTCGGTGAATTGAGGCCGTGAACAATGTGAGTGACAATATTAAAGGAGGATGGAGGATCAGCCATGACCTAAATGTTCAAAGAAAGCACAATATCAAAGACACTCGACCATCATAAGAAGGGGACATTAAAGAAGGGAAGAGAAGCAAAAGTAAAAGAGAAAGGACAATAAACACATGTTGATTTGGTACATATAGCAAAATGTAAAGCAACGCCCAAACAGGGCCATAAGGGATGTTGAGAGCACACCACCCCGAGAACAATACAATATCAGTGGGGTCTCTCAAGATCCCAAGGAGGGCATGCCATCACCCAACAGAAGGGCCAGCTCTCACTAGCTCAGCCCCTATTTAGCTGAAAGACAACAGCAAAAAATACCACAAGAATAAAGGCAAAAGCAATGTGAAAGTAAACATTAATAGTAAGCATCAAAAGGAATCATTGTGTGAAGAAAGTTCCAGTCGCAGGATCCTATGTGGAGTGCATCCAGATGAAATCAAGGCATTGCAAGTTCAGGTATTAGAAGCTGAGTGTCGGGTCGAAAATCTGGAGTTCCACAGAGGTTGAAGACGTGCTGTAGAAGAGGAGGAAGCAGGTGGTGGCAATTTCCTCAGCGGGGGCATGCCATCTTTTGAAAGTAGACCAAAGCATTCCATAATGGCTTCTCCTTCTCGGAGAGAAGCAAAGCTGTGTGACCGATTGCGATAAGAAAAAGTAAGACGCAAAGGGAAGGCTCATCGATATCTGATCTTGTGACGACTCAGGACTTGGAGGAGAGTTTTAAATGAACGACGCCTCTGGATCCTACGAGGAGCCAAATCAGCAAAGATCTTAATGTCGCAGCTACCCAGTCGTAGCTGTTCTGAGGACCTGGAAGCTTTCATGACCACAGAATAATAATGAGGCTTTACGAAAACATCTCTAGGCAGACCATCCGTACGGGGAGCAGTAAGTTCCCTGTGCACTCTGTCAATGTCAAAATATTGTTCAGATAAATCAGGAAGGAGTTACAAGAAAAGATCATGTACCGCATTTTCTAAATCCATAATATTCTCCGACAGACCTCTTATACAGAAATTTTCCCGCCTGGATCTATTTTCCATGTCTTCAAGCTTAGAGTGGGCTTCCTCAAACTGTTGGTATATATCAATACAATCAGAGTCCTGATTAACAGTCGTTACCGTATTATCAATTTAAGCCTCCATTGCTTTCATCCTAGATCCCAGAGCTTGAAAATCAGCTTTAAGTTCAGATCTGATCTTCAGACATGTTTTTTCCAGCTCTTGCTGTAAGAGTTTTGAAAAGCGTGCAATAAGTACTTTGTCCTTTGAATATGCACCAGTGTTAGCTTGCAGCTGCGGGGAGGATAATGGCGGAGACCCCTCCTGCCCAGCCTGGTTAATTGAAAACCCTTGCGCCGGAGGTTCTGCGGACAAAGCATTGGAATCCTCATCCCCAAACAGATCTGAAGCAAGGCTCCATCCGCACTGTGTATTGGGTCCAGTGAGGGTGCCTGCAACTGATGAGAGTGAGGCGGGTCTGGAGCCATGATGGCCTGCTCCACGTGTGCATCCTGCAATGGAGTCGCCGCTTCCGCAGCCGTCGATCTGGTCACGATCCCAGACTTTTTGACGTTCCCTTTCGCCACCAAAAGTTCCCTGAGAAGAAGCAGGAGGAATTCCAGTGGAAGGCAATCGAGGTGAGTGGCTGAATATAGCTTATAGTAGCTGGATACTCCCATTGAGGTGCGGAGCTCTAGTGATACAAGTCAACCATCAGTCCCGCGCGCATGCGCCTCTATTTTATTGTTATGTTTAAAACTATTTCCACTGAAATAAAAGAATAATAAAAATTTTTATGTCTACCCTTCAACACTGGTTTGTTTCTGTGCTGACTAATTTTTTTAATATATCTTATAGACGGACATAGCTCAAGAGTCACAATGTTTAGATTTACATTTTCAATAATTGATACTACATTTTTATTTATGACAGCAAATCTACAAACACTGTGATTGTGTACCGTCCATGGCCGCGGGCCGTCGGGTTTACTTACCACCTGACGCCCGCAGCCATGGATCAGTGAGCGCTGGCTCTCATCTCCATCCTAGGAGACGCCAGCGCTCACTTCCGCTCTGGTCCGCTTTGTCACGTAGGGTGAGCGCGCACGTTCATGCCCAGTCTTAAAGGGCCAGCGCACACACATGTGAACAATCATCATCATCAACCACACATGATTTCCTGGACTATAAGAAGGGCCCTGCCCTTCTGATCCTTGCCTGAGCATTGTTAGTGTATCCCAAGACTGTCTTGCAAATGGTCCCATAGTGTTTTCCCGTTCCAGTTGTTACCCGTGCCCTGTTACCTGTTCCTGTATCCCGTGCTGTGTTCTTGTTCCTGTGCCTACTAGTATTGGAGTCGTGTCTACTGCACCTACTGTCGTTTTCCACATCCTGTGTCATCTGCCACATCCTGTATGATCTGCCACGTCCAGTGCCATCTTCCATGTCCAGTGTGATTCGCCACGTCAGGGTGCAACGTGCTGCACCTGCTGTCATCTGTCACGTCCAGTGCCATCGTCCTCGTCCAGTGTGATCCGCCACGTCTGGCGCAACGTGCTGCACCTGTTGTCATCTGCCACGTCTGGCGTAAGCTGCTGCACTCACCTCCATCTGTGCAGAAGCCTCGGCCACTGTCTGGACTATTTAGGTACCCTAGTGTGGGACTTTGTATTGCTGGGGTGCTCTGTGGTTTGGCCAGCTGGAACATAATTCACATTATGGCTTGTGTACATTTTATTTGTTCATTCAAATGGAAATTCCAAAATACCAATATCCTATTACCATGTCACAGTATACAAATATATAAATATATATATATATATATATATATATATATATATATATATATATATATATATATATATATATATGTATATATATATATATATATATATATATATATATAAAGTTACATAGTTGATAAGGTTGAAAAAAATACTGTTGCATCGAGTCCAACCTATAATCCTATTGTGTTGATCCTAAGGAAAGTAAAAACCCCCATGAGGCGGATGGCAATAGCCTCATTAGGGGAACAATTCCATCCCGACTCCAAATATAGCAGTCAGAATAAATCCCTGGATCAACGTCCCATCTCAAGAATCTAGTACTCATAACCTGTAATATCATATTTTTCAAGAAAGGCATCCAGGCCCTTCTTGAACTTGTTCAGAGAATCAACTAACACAACATCCTGTGGAAGAGAGTTCCATAGTCTTACTGCTCTCACAGTAAAGAATCCCCGTCTGTGATGATGGTGAAACCTTTTTTCCTCTAGACGTAGAGGATGCCCCTTGTCATTGTTACAGGCCTAGATGTAAAAATAACATTAGAAAGATATCTGTACTGTCCAATTATATATTTGTAGATTTTTATTAGATCGCCCCTAAGCCGTCTTTTATTTAAACGGAATAACCCCAAGTTGGATAACCTTTCTTGGTACTACAATCCGCCCGTTCCCTTAATTACCTTGGTTGCCCTTCTTTGCACCCGTTCTAGTTCAGCTATGTTCTTCTTAACCGGTTAAGGACTAGGCTGTTTTACAGCTAAATGACCAGAGCAAATTTCACAATTTTGCTATGCGCTTCTTTAGATGACTATAACTCTGTAGGTGAATAAAGTTCATCTTTGAATTTTACACTCTTTTTAAAGGACAGATAGGGCTTTGTTTTAGTGGTATTTGTCAGTATATATCATTTTTATTTTTTTCTCTAAAGTGGGCAAAATTGGAAAAAAATGCAAGAATTTAGCAAATGCGTCAGTTTAGGCTAGTATTTTTCACACACGGTATAGTCCACGGACAAAATTCATCTCCTTTCACATTCTTCCACTTCTCCCGTGCATGGGGATACCAAATATGTGTGCCTTATTCGCTGTGCGGGCATGTGCCAGGGCTTGGCATAAAAGGAGGCTTTTTGGCCTTTTCGGTCCAGGAATTTTGCATTTGATTTTAGAGCCGCATACTGTTTTCTGGGGGGCCTAATGCTGCTGAAACATTAGAAACACCCCATAAATGACTTCATTCACACAATTAGACCCCACAAGGTTTTATTCAAGGGGTTTATCATATTTTTAGACAGTCCAGTTTTCTTCTGAAAGTTTCTTGAATAAGATGGAACAAAATAAAATCAGCACTTTTTTAGCAAATGCGTCAGTTTAGGCTAGTATTTTTCACACACGGTATAGACCACGGCCAAAATTCATCTCCTTTCACGTTCTTCTACTTCTCCCGTGCATGGGGATACCAAATATGTGTGCCTTATTCACTGTGCGGGCATGTGCCAGGGCTTGGCATAAAAGGAGGCTTTTTGGCCTTTTCGGTCCAGGAATTTTGCATTTGATTTTAGAGCCGCATACTGTTTTCTGGGGGGCCTAATGCTGCTGAAACATTAGAAACACCCCATAAATGACTTCATTCACACAAGTAGACCCCACAAGGTTTTCTTCAAGGGGTTTATCATATTTTTAGACAGTCCAGTTTTCTTTCTGAAAGTTTCTTGAATAAGATGGAACAAAATAAAATCAGCACTTTTTTAGCAAATGCGTCAGTTTAGGCTAGTATTTTTCACACACGGTATAGACCACGACCAAAATTCATCTCCTTTCACGTTCTTCTACTTCTCCCGTGCATGGGGATACCAAATATGTGTGCCTTATTCACTGTGCGGGCATGTGCCAGGGCTTGGCATAAAAGGAGGCTTTTTGGCCTTTTCGGTCCAGGAATTTTGCATTTGATTTTAGAGCCGCATACTGTTTTCTGGGGGGCCTAATGCTGCTGAAACATTAGAAACACCCCATAAATGACTTCATTCACACAAGTAGACCCCACAAGGTTTTCTTCAAGGGGTTTATCATATTTTTAGACAGTCCAGTTTTCTTCTGAAAGTTTCTTGAATAAGATGGAACAAAATAAAATCAGCACTTTTTTAGCAAATGCGTCAGTTTAGGCTAGTATTTCTCACACACGGTATAGACCACGGCCAAAATTCATCTCCTTTCACGTTCTTCTACTTCTCCCGTGCATGGGGATACCAAATATGTGTGCCTTATTCACTGTGCGGGCATGTGCCAGGGCTTGGCATAAAAGGAGGCTTTTTGGCCTTTTCGGTCCAGGAATTTTGCATTTGATTTTATAGCCGCATACTGTTTTCTGGGGGGCCAAATGCTGCTGAAACATTAGAAACACCCCATAAATGACTTCATTCACACAAGTAGACCCCACAAGGTTTTCTTCAAGGGGTTTATCATATTTTTAGACAGTCCAGTTTTCTTCTGAAAGTTTCTTGAATAAGATGGAACAAAATAAAATCAGCACTTTTTTAGCAAATGCGTCAGTTTAGGCTAGTATTTTTCACACACGGTATAGACCACGGCCAAAATTCATCTCCTTTCACGTTCTTCCACTTCTCCTGTGCATGGGGATACCAAATATGTGTGCCTTATTCACTGTGCGGGCATGTGCCAGGGCTTGGCATAAAAGGAGGCTTTTTGGCCTTTTCGGTCCAGGAATTTTGCATTTGATTTTAGAGCCGCATACTGTTTTCTGGGGGGCCTAATGCTGCTGAAACATTAGAAACACCCCATAAATGACTTCATTCACACAAGTAGACCCCACAAGGTTTCCTTCAAGGGGTTTATCATATTTTTAGCAAGTCCAGTTTTCTTCTGAAAGTTTCTTGAATAAGATGGAACAAAATAAAATCAGCACTTTTTTAGCAAAGGCGTCAGTTTAGGCTAGTATTTTTCACACACGGTATAGACCACGGCCAAAATTCATCTCCTTTCACGTTCTTCCACTTCTCCCGTGCATGGGGATACCAAATATGTGTGCCTTATTCACTGTGCGGGCATGTGCCAGGGCTTGGCATAAAAGGAGGCTTTTTGGCCTTTTCGGTCCAGGAATTTTGCATTTGATTTTAGAGCCGCATACTGTTTTCTGGGGGGCCTAATGCTGCTGAAACATTAGAAACACCCCATAAATGACTTCATTCACACAAGTAGACCCCACAAGGTTTCCTTCAAGGGGTTTATCATATTTTTAGCAAGTCCAGTTTTCTTCTGAAAGTTTCTTGAATAAGATGGAACAAAATAAAATCAGCACTTTTTTAGCAAAGGCGTCAGTTTAGGCTAGTATTTTTCACACACGGTATAGACCACGGCCAAAATTCATCTCCTTTCACGTTCTTCCACTTCTCCCGTGCATGGGGATACCAAATATGTGTGCCTTATTCACTGTGCGGGCATGTGCCAGGGCTTGGCATAAAAGGAGGCTTTTTGGCCTTTTCGGTCCAGGAATTTTGCATTTGATTTTATAGCCGCATACTGTTTTCTGGGGGTCCTAATGCTGCTGAAACATTAGAAACACCCCATAAATGACTTCATTCACACAAGTAGACCCCACAAGGTTTCCTTCAAGGGGTTTATCATATTTTTAGCAAGTCCAGTTTTCTTCTGAAAGTTTCTTGAATAAGATGTAACAAAATAAAATCAGCACTTTTTTAGCAAATGCGTCAGTTTAGGCTAGTATTTTTCACACACGGTATAGACCACGGCCAAAATTAATCTCCGTTCACATTCTGCCACTTCTCCCGTGCACGGGGATACCAAATATGTGGCCTTATTTATCACATAGAGATGTAGGAGGGCGGAGGATAGAAGAAGATTATTTCACATATCGCTTTTTTTCAAAGCTGGTTTTACAAAACTCAACAGAGTTGCTATAACACTTCCAAAATATCTGCTCTTGAAGCAGAAATCCCAAAATATTCATCTAGGGGTATAATGGGAATTTATTTTTTTGGGTTTTCTAAAATAAGAAATTGCAGGTTAATGCAAATGGAGCTCTCCAGCAGATGAACTTTAGAAAACATCAAACATGACATCCACCCCCCACCCATTCCCTCCCTCACCCTTGGAGTAAAATCATGGGAAAAATAAAAACGTAATGTAGGGCAAATATATTTTCAACAAATTAACTAAAATCTAATAATTCAGAACAGTGTGGTATTTTTTAAAACATGGCTCAATGCACAGGCCTGGTTGCGAGGGACATGAGGGACAGAAATATCGGGAATCTTTGCGGTGCCCGTCTTTTCTGCAGACGCGGCACTTTTTCTGGGGGTTGCTTCTGGTTGCTGTTGGGGGAATCCGACTGATGAAGTGTCTTTCAGTCAGTCGCGTGACATCCTCAGACTGGGGGCATTCTCGGGTGTCCTGAACATCAAAAATGAGGCCTTCAATAATTTTTTCCTGGAAATCCAGGTATGTGTCTCTGCCTCTGTTTTTTTTGTAGAGCACAAATGAGTTGTGGATGGCCACCTGTAACAAATAAATGGCCACCTTTTTGTACCAGGTTTTAGTTTTGCGTTTTACTAAATAGGGCTGTAAAACCTGGTCGCTTAAATCCACCCCCCCCCCATGTACTTGTTATATTCGGACACGCTCACTGGTTTGTGCTTGTCCGATGTTGCCCCTCTTTCCCTCACTGCCACTGTTCCTGCAGTATGAATCGTGCTTAGCACATACACGTCTTTGCGATCCCTGAACTTGACCGCCAGCAATTCTTCAGATGCATAAGCACAGGAGTCCCCCTTTACCATGCGCTTCCCCACTAATTGCTGTGGAAAACCAATTCTGTTTTTGCGCATGGTACCACATGCCCCAGTCCTTGCAGCATGCAAATGCCTAAACAGGGGCACACTCGAATAAAAATTATCACAGTACAGGTGGTACCCCTTGTGAAGCAGAGGCTGCATTATCTCCCACACGATCTTACTGCTGGTGGAAAGATCAGGGGGGCATCCAGGAACATTTATTGTGCGGTCCCGCCCTTCATAAATTCTGAAGGCGGTGGTATATCCTGACCCGCTTTCACACAATTTGTAGAGCTTAACGCCATATCTTGCCCTTTTGGAAGGTAGATATTGGCGAAAGCTAAGTCTGCCATGAAAGTTGAGGAGGGATTCGTCCACACTTACATTCTGCTCAGGGGTGTAGAGTTGCAGAAATAAATTATTCAGGGAATTTATTAGCGGTCTTATTTTGAACAACCGATCCCGGTTTGCATCGGTACTTGGGGGGGCCTGTGCGTTGTCATTGAAGTGGAGGAACCTCATTATTGTCTCATAACGAGACCTGGGCATTACTGCAGAATATACTGGGGTGGCTTGGGCGGGTCTTGTTGACCAGTAAGACCTAATGGAGGGCTTTTTGACAATACCCATATTTAGGGTGAGCCCCAAAAAATTTTTTAATTCCTGCAAATTGGTGGGCGTCCAATCTCTGGCATGGGTGGATGAAGGTTTCTGCCTTATATATTGCGTGGCATATAAATTTGTTTCGTGGACAATCTGATTTAGGATGTCGTCCGTTATAAATAAATGGAAGTAATCCATTTGGACAAAATTTGTATTGTCCACGGTTATGCCAGGAGTGGCCGTAAATCCGTGGATTCTAGGCCCAAAAGATGGGGCAGGTGCCCATACAAGAGCCTGGACTGGAGGGACCAGGCTGTCCCGTGCTACAGCGCTACTTGGCCCTGCGCTTTCATGTTCTGCAGTTTCGACTGCATCAGGGACAACGTCCCCTGAAGATGAACCTGAAGTGACGCTGTCATCGTCACTACCTAAAACAGGTTCCATCTCGGACGCCATCTCTGATGCGGTCTCCGACTCAGACCACAGCATGGCGTATGCCTCCTCGGCGCTAAACAACTTCCTCGCCATAACGTAACTAACACTAACACTAACTAAACAAATTTTATTTTATTTTTTTATAAAACACACAAACTAACTGCTATATATATCTACACTACCGCTAACAAAAAAATAAACCGCTATTGCTATATATATTATATATATGTGGATATATATATAATTATATACTCCCTACCTGCCTATTCTAATAGAATAAAAGAAAGAAAGGTAGATAGATAGAAAAAAAGATAGATGGATAGATAGATTGTATAGATAGATAGAAATCTATCTATACAGAGAATGTTTTAGAGTGTAACTGTATTTTTTTGTAACTGTAACTGTAATCTTCTGGCAGCAATTCTCCCGAGTCTCTTCTTCTCCTCAAACTGAAACAATGTTTGAGGAGAAGAAAAGAGGCAGGAGATTTACTGCCAGAAAAGTCAAAATAAAACAAATGTGGTCGCTGTGATAGGTTTTCACAGCGACCACATGTTCAGGGACCATCAGATTGGTCCCTGATACTCTGCCCAGTGCCCAGAGCTGTTGGTAACAGCGTGGGCACAGGGCTGTGTGCACGGGATCGCGTGCACACTGTTTTATAAGCAGGAATGCATGTGATCGCTGTGATTGGTTGTCACAGCGACCACATGTTCAGGGACCATCAGATTGGTCCCTGATACTCTGCCCAGTGCCCAGAGCTGTTGGTAACAGCGAGGGCACAGGGCTGTGTGCACGCGATCGCGTGCACACTGTTTTCTATGCAGAAATGCATGTGATCGCTGTGATTGGTTGTCACAGCGATCACATGTTCAGGGGCCAAAAGATTGACCCCTGACATTCTGCCCAGTGCCCATGGCTGTTAGCAACAGCCAGGGCATAGAGCTGTGTGCACGCGATCCCGCGTGCACAGTCTCTGAAGTGCGGCCGTATATATACTATACGCCGGACTTTAGAGACCCTGACCGCTGGCCGTATAAATACGGCCAGCGGTCGGGAACCTGTTAAACACAGGTGCCCAAAACTATACACAATATTCCATGTGTGGTCTGACTAGGGATTTGTATAGAGGCAAAACCTTGTTCTTATCATGAGCATCTATGCTTCTTTTGATGCATCCCATGATTTTATTTGCATTGGCAGCGGCTGCTTGGCACTGGTTACTAAAGGTAAGTTTACTGTCCACCAATATCCCCAAGTCTTTTTCAGTGTCAGTTTTGCCCAGTGTTTTACTATTTAAAAGGGTTGTCCCAAGATTAAATGCTATCCCCCAACCACAGGATGCAGATTGGTGGGGCACCCCCACGGATCATGAGAACAGGGGTCCTGTTCCTCCAAATTAATGGAGCGGCAGGTCGAGCATTCGCACTACCGCTCCATTCCCCATCTATAGGAGTACCAGAGATAGCCAAGTACAGCGCTCAGCTATCTCCGGCAGTGCCATACACAATGAATGGAGCTGTCGCTCCATTCATTCGGGGCAACGGGACACCCGTTCTTTTGATCGGTCGGGTTCCCAGCGGTCGGACCCCCACTGATCAGCATGTTATCACCTGTCCTGTGGTTAGGGGATACCATTTAATCTTGGTACAACCCTTTAATGTATAATTGTAGAATTTGTTTCCTTGGCCCAAGTTCATAACTTACATTTATCCACATTAAACTTAATTTGTCATTACGACCTAATTGCCATCTTGCAATCCGCGCTGGGTGTCGGCTGTAATATACTGTATATTTGCGACATTTGCCCATCTGCCTGTGATTGTGTTTTCTTTTTATGCTGTCAATTGTCCGCAGTGTTGAAAGTTGCCTATTTAGATCCAGAATCTGGGCTTCCAGAGGGGCAATTCTCACACATACTGTACAGCAGCATGGTCCCTCAAATAGTTGTTCAAGAAGAAAATACATGGAACAGGATGTACGGTACTCTGCGTAGCATTGGCACCAATGGAGTTCATTGTCTCTAATGGTGATATAAAATCAATATACAGCACAAGTTATGAAAAAAAAAATACAACTAAAACCATAATTAACAATTTCTTCTAAAGTGACTTAATCTAAAGTCACTGAATTTGAATTCACACTGCACACATCAGACCAATGCACTCTCCCAAGGTCCCACACTTGCTTAAACGCTTGTTTTAAATAAGTTGTTTGCCATTTTGCTGTTCCTTCAAGTAAGGCATTAATACTTTATATGTGCAAACATATAATGAGTATATAAATATTGGATATATACATTGGGCCAAAATAACCAAAACTGTCTAAAATTAAAACTGTCTTTGTTGCCCATAGCAACCAATCAGTGCCCAGCTTTCATTTTTCCAGAGCCGTTTAAGAAATGAAAGCTAAGGTCTGATTGGTTGCTATGGGCAACAAGACCTGTTATACAGTTTTGATAAATGAGACCAATGTTCTTATTCCAACCTTTCACTCCTATTTTAACCTGTAAACTCACTAAGTCATTCCAATTATGAAACGCATGTTAGCTCATATGTGGCTTCACTTTCTGGCGGGCTGCATCATGAGCTTTCCTGTCATAAACAATTTTCAGATTTTCATTTTCACTGTTTGCTCCCCACTATCCAAAACCCATAACGTTTTCATTTTTCCATCGATATAGTCCTATGAGGGCTTGATTTTTGCGGTACGAGTTGTAGTTTTTCGTAGCACCATTTATTGTGCCATATAATGTACTAGGAAATGGGAAAATGGTAAAAACCTATTTGTCGGGTAGAAAATGAAAAAAACAGCAATTCCTCCATTGTTTTTTGCGCTTTGTTTTTACAGAATTCACAGTGCAATTAAAACAACATGTTAACTTTATTCTGTGGGTCAAAACGTTTACGGCGATACCAAATATATATATCATTTTTTTTCTATGTTTTACTACTTTTACAAGGAAAAATACTGTGTAAAAAATAAAATTTATTTTGTGTCGCCAAATTCTGAGAGTCATAACTTTTTTTTTTTTTCTGTCGATTAAGTGGTATGAGGGCTTTTATTTTATGGGATGAGCTGTAGTCTTTAATGATACCATTTTGGGGTACATGTGAGGTTTTGATTACTTTTTATTCCGTTTTATGTGGGAGATGAGGTGATAAAAAATAAAGACTCTAGTGTTTACATTTTTCTTTTTTATGGCGTAGACCGTGCGGGTTAAATAATGATATATTGTAATAGTTCAGACTTTTACGGATACCAATTATGTTTATTTATAAAAAAAAATTGCAATGCTTTAGGCCCCATGCACACGACCGTGTTCGGTCCGTGATATACGGTCCGCATGTCGGCTGCATGTCCCGGACCGAACACAGTGCAGGGAGTCGGGCTCCTAGCATCACACTTATCTATGACGATAGGGGTCACTGCCTGTCCGCGGAACTACTGTCCCGTACTGTAATCATGTTTTAGTGTGTGACAGTAGTTACGTGGATAGGCAGTGACACCTAGCGTCATAGATAAGTATGATGCTAGGAGCCCGGCTCCCTGTACTTTGTACGGTCCGGGACAAGCGGCCGACATGCGGACCGTATATCACGGACCGAACACGGTCGTGTGCATCAGGCCTTAGGGAGAATATAGGAAAAGTTTTTTTTTTTTTACTTTTTATATTTTTATTTTCTTTACATAAAAAAAAATTTTCTTTACAAATTTTAACTTTTTTTATTAGTCCCCCTTGGGGACTTCAACCAGCGATCATTGGATCGCTTGCACTTTATACTGAAATACTAATGTATTGCAGTATATCGTCTTTCTGACAGGCTTCTATTAAGTCCTGCCAGAGGCTGGGCTTAATAGGAGCACAATGATGGCGGACCTGGGGGCCTTCATCATGCCCCCAAGCTGCCATAGCAACTATCGAAACCCCGCGAATGCATTGCGGGGGGCGCGATGAGCTGCTAGAGTGGGTTGCCCCCCTTTTTCCAACTATTTAAATTCTGTGGTCGCTATTGACCGCGGCATTTGACGGGTTAAACTAGCGGGATCACGCTCGAGTGCAATCCCGCTCGTTACTGTGAAGTGTTGGCTGTAACATGTTACAGCCGACACTCGCATTGTATGAAGCGGGCTAACTCCGTGAGCCTGCTGCATACTTTCCCTACCCGGCTATGACGTAGCTATACGTCAAATATCGGGAAGCGGTTAAAGCAACTGTATCTTATATTTTATGGGGTTGCTGACAACATCTGTCCATATGCTTTATTAGAGCATATGGATGTCATAAGGGGGGACCCATTTGGTACCCCGCTATTAGAGTCATAGAGGATAGTCTCTTAAAAAACATGGTGGGTATGTTCATATTTATACATTTTGCTTAGCAATAGATCAATGTATATAAAGTGGATGTGTGGTCCATGTCTTGTTCTGCAGTATGGCTTATTTGCATATTCTGTGCCCCCATTTTGATTATTTTTTTTCCCTTGGTACCAGCACTCCACCCATTTAGACAAGCTGTTTTTTTAAGTAGCAAGAGACTGCATAAGGGTTTCTACTTGTTTACTCCCAGTTTGTCCACTAAGACCACATGCAGAGGTGAGCTCTTTTGATCTGTATAATGGTTGTGGTGTTGTGTGGTTGACTTTGTTACTTTCATTCTGTGCCTAGCCTGGCAGCAAGAACAGTGGCGTAAGTACAGCTTTAGCAGCCATAGCGGCTGCTACGCAGCCCGCGGCATGAGAGGACCCATGATGCCTGCTGACATGGCCACCCCATGCCCAGTGGCGTCGCTAGCAATCAGCCAATCAGCACCTTTCAACGACGCTAGTGGCGCGATGACGTCATCGCGCCGCTTGCGTCGTTCAGCTCCAGCAGACTTGCTCAGAAGAGAGCAGGTCCGCATTGCCACTGGACGGCGCTCTATGTAGGACACTATCTACAGGGGTTGGCTATATGTGGAGCACTATATATAGGGGCAGCTATTTGTATGGCACTATCTATAGGGTTGGTCTATATGTGGGACACTATATGCAGAGGTGGGTTACCTGTGGGGCACTATCTACAGGGGTGGGCTATATGTGGGACACTATACACAGGGAGAGCTATATGTGAGGCAGCATGGTGGCTCAGTGGTTAGCACTATTGCCTTGCAGCTCTGGAGTCCATATGTAGGCAGTCACTATCTACGGGGGGGCTGTATGTTGCGCACTATCTACAGGGGCTTCTATGTAGGGCACTATCTACAGAGTCTCTATGGGGGTCACTATCTACAGGAGGGCTATGGGGGCACTATCTACAAGGGGCATGGTATGTGTGTGGGACACAGTATATGGCGCTATTATAGTTAGAGGTCTGGTGTATGGCACTGTTATATTTAGAGGTGTTGAGAACTTTATCTTCGTTTATAGGTGCAGAAATGCTTTAAAAGTGAGAATCTGAAGACATCTGAGCGGAAAACTTCAGAAGTGGGTCGTGGCCGGGAGAAATCCATTATAGAGTCCTGGACCGAATCGAGAAGAAAAGAGAAAAAGAACTAGAATCTGAGATATCACCAATGTGTGACTTAATGTAAATGTTTATTCTGACTCTAATCAGTAATGTAGTCACTGTATGATCTGCAGCGAGATGATGAGTGGTATGATTTTTTATTTTTTTTGGAACAGCATTTCCCAGCATATCCTTACCATTGTTCGGGCCATGCTGGGATGTATAGTTTTACGCCGTACAAGCCTTTATGGCAGGGGTTGCACTAAATTGTGCTGTATTTGTTCTGGTGTTGTATATATGTACTGAGCTTTGTTCTGGTGCTGTATATATGTACTGAACTTGGTTCTGGTGCTGTATATATGTACTGATTGTAACATCCGTGGTCGCTGACCACAAACTCCTTCAATCCAGTCGACGTCCTTCTCTCAAGAGATGTCCTGTTCCACAGTGACCACCAGGGTGCACTCACGAGCTCAGTCCAGACTTGAGAAGCCAAAGCGCAAGCATGTTTGTGATTGAGCTAATTGGTCCAGAGTACCCTGGGCTATAAGAAGGTCCCAGCCCCATCCTCCCACGCCTGAGCTTTGTTGTTGTATTCCTAGTCTGTCTTGCAAATGGTCCCCTAGTGTTTCCTGCTCCCACTGTTTCCTGTTCCTGTTCCTGTAACCTGTATCCTGATCTAGTGCCGTGCTTAGCTGTAGCCGTGCTGTGCTGTATACCACACCTGTCCTGCTTCTCCACGCCTGACGTCTACCTGCTGCCTAGTTCCTGCCAAGCCTGCCTTGCTACTGTCCGAGCTGCCACAGTCACCGTATATAAACTATAGACTCTGACCTGCGCCCTGTTGGCCAGCTGCCATACCGCCAAGGCGGTACGGCCCAGTGGATCGACAAACCCTACGTGACACTGATCTTGGTTCTGGGGTTGTATTTATGTATTGAGCTTTGTACTGGTGCTGTATTTATGTACTGAGCTTTGTTCTGTTGGTGTATATATGTACTGCTCTTTGTTCTGGGGCTGTATTTATGTACTGACCTTGGTTCTGGTGCTGTATATATGTCAGAGCTTGGTTCTAGTGCTGTATTTATGTACTGAGTTTGGTTCTGGCGCTGTATTTATGTAATGAGCTTGGTTGTGATACTGTATATATGTCAGAGTTTGTTTCTGGAGCTGTAATTATATAGAATATATTTATAATAACAAAATTACAGGGCAGATGGAATTGTTTTCAATTCATTGTAAATTTAATGCGAACCTGTCTGGTAGTTTTAACCCCTTGCGGTAATACATGACCTGACAATATTTCCAAATGTATGTTTTTTTCAGATAGCGCAAAATCTATAAAATCAACTTTTAAAATGGCGCACACTGAATGCTAATTACTCATTAAAGGGTCATGGGGCGGTGCCATTATCCTGAAGAGTCACATAGTCCTGCCTCCAAACCCACCTTTCCATGTTTGAATGACATCCCCCTGGCTGATACAACTTTCTTGGATGCGCCATTGCCTTGTACTACTTGGACACGCACCGTGCAGCGAGGTGTACTCTGCCCGGCTTCATCGCTGCACTGCTCATGCCAGGGGAGTACAAGGCAATGGCGCATACGCAAGAGTTTGAGGAGGCAGGTAGTGATTTAGAACAGCCAGGGGGATGTCAATCAAAATCTCGGGGGCGCCATTTAAATTTTCGCCGCTGGCAGTAGAAAAGCTACAATCGGCCCTGAGGCTGCAGGCCACATTAGGCCTGCAGCCTATAATGTGCTGGAAAGACTCCCTGTGCAGGCCGTCTTGATGATGTCACTGCATCACACTGCGCATGTGTCCCAACCGGAGCCTGTGCAGTGATCTGTCACAAGAACAGGGCAAGGTAAGTACAATATATTTTTTTGTTGGGGGGGGGGGGCTGTGTGGCACTATATGCAAGGGGAAACAGGGTGGCACTATATACAAGGGGGGATCAGGATGGCACTATATACAAGGGGGAGCAGGGTGGCACTATATACAAGGGGGAGCAGGGTGGCACTATATACAAGGAGGAAGAAGGGTGGCACTATATACTAGGGGGGCTGTGTGGCACTTTACACAAAGGGGCTGTGTGGCACTATACACAAGAGGGGAGCAGGGTGGCACTATATACAAGGGGGAGCAGGATGGCACCATATACAAGGGGGAGCAGGGTGGCACTATATACAAGGGAGGGAGCAGAGTGGCACTAAAAACAAGAGGGGAACAGGGTGGCACTATATACAAGGGGGGAAGCAGGGTGGCACTATATACTAGGGGGGCTGTGTGGCACTATACACAAGGGGGGCTGTGTGGCACTATACACAAGGGGGAGCTGTGTGGCACTATACACAAGGGGTAGCTGTATGGCACTATACAAGGGGTTGTGTGGCACTACTAAGGGGGGCTTTGTGGCACTATCTACTAGGGGGGCTGCATGGCACTATTTACAAGAGGGGGTTGTGGCGTTATCCACAGGGTGCTGTGTTTGGCGCAATCTACAGGGGTCTGTGTGTGGCATTATCTACTAGGGGGGATGTGTGAAACTATATACTAGGGAGGGGGCTGTGTGGCATAATATACAGGGAGAACTGTATGGCACTATATACAGGGAGCTTTATGGCGATATCTACAGGGGATCTGTATGGCACTATCTACAAGTGGGGTGTGTCTACAGGCGGGGATGTATAGCACTGTCTACATGGGGGCTGTATGGCACAATCAGGGGGGCACTATCTATAAGGGAGACTGCATGTGGCACCTGGAGGGAGCCCCAGTCAAAAGTTTGCTATGGGGCCCAGTCTTTCCTAGTTAAGCCCATGAGCAAGGTTGCTGTTAGGCCTCTGGGTTGCTCTCCCTCCAAGTGCTGTGCTGCAGCGGTATTAGCTGCCATGTGATACTGCACCTTAAAAGAGGTACCCACTTGAAAGATGTTGGAGTGAAGTGGCAAGTGGGCTTATACAGTTTGATCAAAATGTTAATAAAGAAACTCATGTTCATGTTTATACATTTTGCTTAGAAGCAATATATAAATGTATAAAAGTGTGGTCTGTCTTTTTCTACAGTAATGTCTTATGACTGCCATGTAATACTAGTTTTTCACTGCAGGGGAAATGTATGACCAGCAGTAGCTTCAACTGTTATCCCAAAGGTTTTCAGAGGCTCGACCCGCCGGTCAACTGATATCCGGGTCGTCTTTAATCCCTTATCGCCGCAGCCGATTTTAATTTTTTCCTCCTCACTTTCCAAAAGTCAGAACTTTTTTATTGTCCTATTAACCCTTTCAAGACCGAGCTCATTTTGGCCTTCAGGACCAGCCCCATTTTTTCAAATCTGACATGTGTCACTTTATGTGGTAATAACTCTGGAATGCTTTTGCCTATCCAAGCGATTCTGAGATTGTTTTCTCGTGACATATTGTACTTTATATTAGTGGAAAAATGTGGTCAATAAATTCATTGCTTATTTGTGAAAAACACCAAAATGTAAAGAAAATTCGCAAAAATTATGATTTTTCTAATTTTAAATGTATCTGCTTGTAAAACATACAGTAATACCACACAAAATAGTTACTATTTCACATATTCCATATGTCTACTTTATATTTGCATCGTTTTTTGAACATTATTTTATTTTTCTAGGACGTTACAAGGCTTAGTACTTTACCAGCAATTTCTCACATTTTCAAGAAAATGTAAAAAGGCGATTTTTACAGGGACCAGTTCAGTTCTAAGGCAGCTTTGAGGGCCTTATGTACTGGATAGACCCCATAAATCACCCCATATTAAAAACTGCGCCCCTCAAAGTATTCAAAACAGCATTCAGAAAGTTTCTTAACCCTTTAGGCGTTTCACAGGAATTAAAGCAATGTAGAGGGGAAATTGGCAATTTTTTTTTTTTTTGCTGCAATTCATTAGTAATAAAAAAATTTCTGTAACACAGAAGGTTTTACCAGAGAAACGCAACACAATATTTATTTCCCAGATTCTGCAGTTTTTAGAAATATCCCACATGTGGCCCTAGTATGATAATGGACTGAAATACCGGCCTCAGAAGCAAAGGAGCACCTAGTGGATTTTGTGGCCTCCTTTTTTAGAATATATTTTAGGCACCATGTTGGGTTTGAAGAGGTCTTGTAGTGCCAAAACAGTGGAAATCCCCCAAAAGTGACACGGTTTTGGAAACTGCACCCCTGAAGGAATTTATCTAGGAGTATAGTTAGCATCTTGACCCCACAGGTCTTCTGTTATATTTATTGGAGTTTGCCTGTGAAAGTGAAAATCGACTTTTTTTCTGAAAAAATATTAAAAAAAATAATATTTGCAAGGAATAAAGAATAAAAAGCACCCCAAAACTTGTAAAGCTACTTCTCCCGATTACAGCAATACCCCATATGTGGTACTAAACTGCTGTTTGGACCCACGGCAGAGCTCAGAAGGGAAGGAGCGCCATTTGGATTTTGAAGTGCAGATTTTGCTGGATTGGTTTTCAGTGCCATGTCGCGTTTGCAACGCCCTGTAGGGAGCAAAACTGTGTAAACCCCCCAAAAGTGACCCCATTTTGTAGACTACACCCCTCAAGGAATTTTTCTAGGGGTATAGTTAGCATTTTGACCCCACAGTTTTTTTTGCTGAATTTAGTGGAATTAGGCCGTGAAAATGAAAATCTACTTTTTTATGAAAAAACATAGAAATGTTTAATTTTTACAATGAATAAAGGAGAAAAATCACCCCAAAATTTGTAAAGCAATTTGTCCTGATTATAGCAATATGCCATATGTGGTAATAAACTACTGTTTGGACCCACGGCAAGACTCAGAAGGGAAGGAACAATATTTGGCTTTTGGAGCTCAAATTTAGCTGGAATGCTTTTCGGGTGTCATGTCGCATTTGCAAAGCCCCTGAGGTACCAAAACAGTGGCAACCTACCAAAATTCCCTTTAGGGGACTGGAACGAGCGATCATTAGGTCGCTGGTACAATACACTGCAGTACTAATGTATTGCAGTATAATATAATTTTTACAGGCTCCTGTAACAGCGCGATCGCTGTTCCTGTCCATTAGTCCCGGGTGTCAGCTGTAATACACAGAGGACACCTGCAGAATATGGCGCGGGCGCAGCGCATGAGCCCGCTCCATATATAACCCGCCGCACCACGACATGCTATTAAGTCGTGGTGCGCGAAGGCGTTAATGCGCAGCGGATGGTGCAAAGTGAAAATTCTAATTTTCCACTGATATGCCATTTTAATGCACAATATGTTGTGCCCAGTTTGTGCCACTGCAGACAAATACCTCATACAATGTTGAGCGGGTTCTCCCGGATATAAAATATCATATATGTGGACGTAAGCTGGTGTTCAGAAGGGAGGGAGCGCCATTTGGCTTTTGGAGCGCAGAGTTTGCTTGGTAACTGTTCTGTTTGGGGTTTTGCTGGTATTTCAGTTTATGATGTGGGGGTATGTGTAAATTGGGCAAAGTACATCAGAACATAATAAGAGGGTATAATAATTCGGTAAATAAATAATAATCCGCAGATATGTGGCCAATGTCGCACTTATAAATGGTGCCCAATCTTATCAGCTTTTGGACACTGCACAATTTCTGTCGCTATATTCTGAGAGCCAGAACCTTTTTTTTATTTTTTATTCACCGGAGAAGTGTGAGGACTTATTTGTTGCGGGACAATCTGTAGTTTTCATTGGTACCATTTTAGGGTACATGTGATTTTTTTTGGCAAGCAAAGTGACAAAAAAACAAATTCTGACAATGTTTTTTGTCTTTTTTTTTTTACACTTTTCGCCGTGTGCTATAAATGACATTTTACTTTATTCAGCGGGTCGATACGATTACGGCGATACCAGATTTATATAGTTTTTTTTTAATGTTTTGTGGCATTTGCGCAATAAAATCACTTTTCGATTTAATTATGTATTTTTTGTGTCACCATATTTTGGGAGCCATAACTTTTTTATTTTTCAGTCAAAAAAGCTGTGTAAGGTTTTGTTTTTTGCGGGGCGGGTTGTAGTTTTTATTGGTACTATTTTAGGGTACATGCTACTTTTTAATCACTTTTTATTCTATATTTTTGGAGGGTTGATGACCAAAAAAATAGTGATTCTGACATTGTTTTTTAATTATTTTTTTTGCGGTGTTCACCGTGCGGGAAAAATAATATTATAGTTTTATAGTTTGGGTCTTTGTGAACGCGGTCATACCAAATATGTGTACTTTTTTTAACATTGTCATTTTTTTCCTATAATAAAAGACTTATTATAGGAAAAAAAGCATTTTTTGTTTTTGTAACTTTTAGAACTTGTTTTTACACTTTTATGAAACATTTTTATTACTTTATTTTTTACTTTTTACTTGTTTTACTTGAAGACTGGCAGCACTGATCGCTGCTATAATACATTACACTACCGCTGAGAGTCACACTGACAGGAAGCTTATGACAGGGGCATAGCTAGGGAGGGCAGGCGGGGCATGTCCCCCGGGTGCAACTTAGAGGGGGCGCCAGCGCCACCTCCTCTTGCACTATAATTGTACCTGTGTCTATAGGACATAGGTACAATTAGAAGCAATGAATGACCGGGCACGTTCCGTGCCCGGCTATTCAGCGCTTTTGCATCAGTGAAGCGACTGGTACCTTTTGTACCAGTGAAGCTTCCGTCGATGAAAGGCCCTGAGTGACATGGAAAGTCATCCTGCCCAGCCAATCAGCGCCTTTCATAGACGCTGCGTTCAACCCCCAGGAGACCTGCGCAGAAGAGAGCAGGTCTCCATGGCTGCCGGACGGCGTGGGAGCGGGATTACGGTGAGTTTGAATATTTTTTTTATTTTTTTTAAATTGTAATAAAAGTGTGTGGCATTATCTACTGGGGGGGCTTTATCTACGGGGGGACTTTGACTACGGGGGGACGACTTTGTCTACACAGGGGGGGCTTTATCTACAAGGGGGACTTTATCTACGGGGGGCTTTATCTACACGCGGGGTGCTTTATCTACAGGGGGTCTATATACTTGGGTGGGCTATCTATGGAGCACCATATACAGGGGTGGGCTATAGCTACAGGGGGGGCTATATAGTATATAGCCCCCCTGTAGATATAGCCCACCCCTGTATATAGTGCTCCATAGATCGCCCACCCCTGTATATAGCCCCCCTGTAGATATAGCCTACCCCTGTAGATATAGTCCCCCTGTAGATATAGCCCACCCCTGTAGATATAGCCCACCCCTGTAGATATAGTCCCCCTGTAAATATAGCCCACCCCTGTATATAGTATCCCACAAATACCACCCCTATATATAGCCCCCCTGTACATAGAGTCCACCCCTGTATATAGTGCTCCACAGATAGCCCACCCCTGTATATAGTATATAAAGGGATGGGCTATCTGTGGAGCACTATATACAGGGGTGGACTATCTAGTGGAGCACTATATACAGGGGTGGACTATATGTACAGGGGGGCTATATACAGGAGTGGGCTATCTGTGAAACACTATATACAGGGGTGGACTATATGTGGAGCACTATATACAGGGGTGGACTATATGTGGAGCACTATATACAGGGGTGGGCTATATCTACAGGGGGGCTACATACAGGGTTGGGCTATATCTACAGGGGGGGCTATATACAGGGGTGGGCTATCTGTGGAGCACTATATACAGGGGTGGGCTATATCTACAGGGGGCTATATACAGGGTTGGGCTATACGTGGAGCACTATATACAGGGCTGGGCTATATCTACAGGGGCTATATACAGGGGTGGGCTATCTGTAGAGCACTATAGGGGGAGTTATTTGTGGGACACTATATACAGGGGTGGGCTATATGGGGGCACTATCTACAGGGGGCTCTATGGGGGGCACTATCTACAGGGGGCTATATGGCAGACACTATCTACAGGGGGCACAGTGTGTGTGTGTGTGTGTGTGTGTGTATGTGTGTGTGTGTGTGTGTGTGTGTGTGTGTGTGTGTGTGTGTGGGACACGGTGTATGGTGCTATTATAATTAGAGGTGCAGTGTTTGGTGCTATTATATTTAGGGGCGTAGTGTGTGGTATAATGAGAACTTTATCTTTATTTATAGGTGCAGAAATGTTGGAAAAGTGAGAAGCTGAAGACATGTGAGCGGCAAACTGCAGGAATGGGCTGTGACCGGGAGAAGTTATCATAGCGGTCTGGACCGGATGGAGAAAAAGAACTAGAATCTGAGACGTGACCGGTGAGTCACTTAATGTAAATGTTTATTCTGCCTCTAATCAGTATTGTAGTCACTGTATGATCTGCAGCGAGATGATTATGATAGGATTTTTTTTTTAATGAAACAGCAACTCCCAGCATATCCTTATCATTGTTCGGGCCATGCTGGGAGCTGTAGTTTTACGCCGTACATACCTGTACAGCAGGGGTTGCACTAAATTGAGCTGTATTTGTGCTGGTGCTGTATTTATGTACTGAGCTTGGTTCTGGTGTTGTGTATAGAACCATATTGCTTGTAAAATGTACAAATGTTTTTATGCTCGCGTTACATAAAAAGAAATGATACGTCGATTGGTAGAGAAAACAAACATGGTGAGATGTCGGGAAAGAGGTTGGGGGGGGGCGCCAAACTGAATCTTTGCCCCGAGTGCTGGAGAACCTAGCTACGCCTCTGCTTATGAGGACCGGCCTCCGGCTGGTTCTCATAGGCTGCTGTGCATGGCAGACCCGGGGGCTGTTGTATGGCCCCCGGTTCTGCCTTATAACCGATTGCAGCACCTGCAATCGGTCCCCGGGAAAGTTTGTTGTAGCAACAAACTTTCCAGTTTGTTGTAGTAACAAACTTTCCAGTTCGTTGCTACAACAAACTTTCCCTGCGATCACATGACCGGGACCTGAACCAATTAGGTCCCGGTTATGTCTCTGGGACCAGAGGCAGGGGTTAACAGAGTAGCGCTGACACCCGGATCGCGCTTTTAACACCCACCGTGAATTCACGTCGGCGCTGCACAGAGCCCAGCAAATGCCGACGTGAATTTACTGTGGGCGGTCAGGAAGCAGTTAATATAGCCCTATGAGGGCTTGGTTTTTATGGTATGACTTATAATTTTTCTTGGCACCATTTATTGTACCATATAATGAACTAATGAAAAAATTGTGGGGTGGAAAATGAAAAAAAAAAACTGCGATTCCTGCATTGTTTTTTTGCACTTAGTTTTTATGACATTCACCTTGATATTAAAACAACATGTTCATTTTATTCTATGGATCGATACAATTATGGCGATAACAAATTTATATTGGTTTTTTTAAATATTGTACTGCTTTTACAAGGAAAAACTAGCTGTAAAAAACGAACATTTATTTTGTGTCGCCACATTCTGAGAGTCATAACTTTTTATTTTACTGTTGATTGAGCGGTATGAAGGTTATTTTCTTGCGGCACTAGCTGCAGTTTTTAATGGTACCATTTTGGGATACGTTCAAGTTTTTAATCACTTTTTATTCCATTTTTTTGTGGGAGATGAGGTGACCAAACAACAGCGATTCTGGGGCTTTACTTTTTTTTTTTACGGCGTTCACCGTGCAGGTTAAATAATGTTATATTGTAATAGTTCAGAATTTTACAGATGCAGGTGATACCCATTATGTTTGTTTATTTATTTTCTTAAAATGCTTTAGACGGAAAATGGGAATAGTTTTTTTTATTTACTTTTAATATATATTTTTTAAAACATAAAAAAAACGTTATTAAACTAATGTATTGCAGTATATCGTGTTTCTGACAGGCTCCTATTAAGCCCTGCTGGAGGCAGGCAGAGCTTAATAGGAGTATTAAGATGGCAGACCTGGGGTCTTTCATTAGGCCCGTAGGCTGCCATGCCAACCGTCGGCACCCGGCGATCGCATAGCAAGGGGTCAATGAGCTGTTAGAGGGGATCTCCCCATCTTTCTATCGCTTTAGATGCTGCGGTTGCTATTGACTGCGGCATTTAAGGGGTTAAATAAGCAGGATCGCACTCCAGCGTGATTCCGCTCGTTACAGTGATGTGTCGGCTGTAAATTCAGTGTATATTCAGTACAGTAGGCTGTGTGTTTTCATGGCAACTGTAGTGTATGGGCGTTAATAAACAGTAAAGCTTTCATAGACTATTTCAGTGTTCAGGAAGTGATGGCGTACGGACCCCTCCCCAGACAGTGGCAGGAGTGCTGTATACAGAGCTTTATCTGTCTGCATAGTTTTACTACCCTGCCTTATGTTCAAGCAATGCAATAGAGCTGTTATTAAATCCCCTTCCCTCAAATCATAATGGGATGAGTGTTAAAACTGAATCATTTTAGGATTTTCTTTAATACTAGTATAGATAGTCACATAAAAAAACAAAATACCCCCAAAAATGTTATAATTAAAACCTTATTTAAATATTTAATTTTTATTGTTTTCCATAACACACTTCCGTTTAGTAATAATCATAAGTACAATAACAAATGTTAGCAAAAAGAGTAGTACTAATGGACAATATACAAAATGTTTTCCTTTAGTTTATGTATTACTTATTTACAGTATAAAAATTCATTACAACACGTTCTAATTACATATCCATAAAAGACTAAAATATAACAATTACTGATAATTTCCTACAAATGCATCAAATAAGTTATAAAGGTTATGTTTCACGTAGTAAATTTTGTAAAGGAATTTGTGTGTAAACTAAACAATACATATGGCCATAAAAGAATAAGAATGCTAAGTAGTGTTTTCAAAAAGTCACTCCAGCTTGAAGAGCTGAAATAGGTGGCGGTTAGAGTGTTGCTAGGGAACAGAATGCTCTTTGAGCCTTTGGAAACGGAGCTTGGGGTTGCTAGGCAATAGAAGTTCTAATTTTTTTGAACACCCTATGCTTCCTTTTACAAACCTAGCATAAGTAGTTGACACAAAGAGTTTCAATGCAGTGGGGTTAGAGGTGATGATATCTTTAGCTAGCTTTGTCATTTTCAGCATACTGGGAGTTATTTAGCGATAACTAGAAAGAAAATGGTGAGTCATAATCCGAGGAAGGAGGCAGCACTCCATGTAATGTAAAAATGTTTAATGTTTTACATTTACTTGGAGTGCTGCCTCCTTCTTTGGATTATGACTCGATATCTTGAAGGGGACTTGGTCAAGACACTTTGAGGCTCAGCACCCGCCAATCTTTGGCGTTCCAATACACCGTTTATATTTTAGAAAATTGTGATATTGGATAATAATAAGGCAACCCTTATGGTGTATTCCTAAGCCATTTAATGCAATGAATTGTAAAGCTTTGAACGCAAATTAAATTTCCTATTCACAGACCGACTTTGCATTATATTATTATACTAATATTACAAGAAAACAGATGAATCATAAATCAACAATTTTCAGTTTAACATAAAACATAATGGTATTATTGTAGAAATTCTTCCTCTAAAAAGTACAGAAAAATGCAGCAGTTGGATTTACCTTTTGTAAACTAAAGACTAAACTAAACAAAAAAAGTTTGAAATATTTCAATTTCCTAAGGGCTCATGGTAAAAAAAAACGGTAACACAGCACCCATAGAAGTCTATGGACCCAAACTGTACCGTCAGGTTGTTTTCTCTCATAAATCTCTTATATTCCATACAAAAAAAAAATCTGTTTTATGGAAGTATTCTCCCCTGTAAGTATTCTAGATACAGTACAATCTCCACAGAGCATCAACGGGTCCATAATATAGAAGAGCAATGTCATGTGCCTGAGCCCTATCAATACTTGCTGGAGTGAAAAGTGAACTTTTTCTGCATTAACACATACATTTTATGTCAGTAAGAAAAGTACGAATGTGTTTTGATGGTATTGGATCAGGCAAGCAGTGGTAAAACTGGAAGCCTACAGAGATATGTCCAGATTGTTCGGTTATTTCTTACGACGATGTCATTTTCATCTGAGCATTAGTTTGCTTCCACATTATGACTTTTAGTCTTCTATTTTGTCTTCATTGACATTGTAGTGTTTAACAAGGCTGTTCGGCAAGTAGAAATGACAGGACTGTCTGTTACAATACACCATCCATTAGCAACCAAAGCAAAGACTACTGTTGTTTGACTACTGTTCCCGAGATGGCTTAAAGCTATGTGTCAGAGATAAGCAGTGATGAACATCAGACACTGAAAACTATTCATTAATGTGTATATGGCAGAGCTTTACCATATAGAAGACACAAAATACAATACACAATGACATTGGCCTCCAGTCCACTTATATTTGACATAGTGGAATAAAATTCTAAATTACCACTTTAGTCATTCTATGACTGGATTCACACAGAATATTTTTGTGGCATTTTATTGTAACTGGCAGATGTGCAATTTGTGAGATTTTATAGGCTCACATAACAAATATTTTCCACTTTTTGCATCGATATTAGAGCTTCCTGTATCCTTCTACATCACAGGCTGCCATATTTGTCAATCTTTCCACTTTGATTTAATAAGGAAAAATACAAGATAGAAAATAACATGTAAAACTACATGTACAAACATGGCGTAGGAGGCTGTTTTTTTAAGTGACTACTGACAACATGAAACCAGATGTTAAGGGTCCAAATAGGGGAAACTTTACTGTTGAAGTTTTAGACTTAGACCAGTCAGTCAGAAAATGCACCAAAATTAGTTGTGCATGCTATATAATACATATGGCGCAACTTGAAAAACATAGACACTTTTCTTTTCCTTATACCACCTATTATTTGAGTGTCACATTTAAACCACGCCCTTTTCACTAGACCGCATCCTTTCCCGCTCAGCCACGCCCCCTTGACGAGCATGTCGAAAAAGGTTTTAAGACAGTTAATAAATTTGGCGCACAGAATTTATGCCATCATTCCGGCACAATTTAGCCAGTATTCAGGCGCATTTAAAATAGTAAATCTGCCCATTTGATTTTAATAAAGTTGTTGGTTTCCTCAATCCTGATTTAATTTACTAATAGTTTATCTAAGGTGGAGGTCCACGGGCCAGTCATTCCATAACAGATAGTAATTTTTCAAAGCTTATAGTTAGAATCTATCCTTGATGTTTAAACTGCAGGCTGTAATGTTTGGAAAAAGTACTGTATTTTTCTTGCCTTATTCCTGTCTGTCTGATACAAGTATACCCAACAAGTCTTAAAATACACCTAGCACCAATAAAGGGCTTCTGAATCAGTGTATGTTGGTTTTGATTTGTGTGTATGAATAATGTGTGTACTGATCCTTATAAAATTGGAGGAAAACTGGATTTACAGCGTTTTCATCCGTGATATCCAAGAGAAAGCTGCAGGGCGAAATGTCTATACTGTACTATATTATACATAGTATATGGTACAATACTATACATGCTTTACAGTCCAATATTATACAACGCTATGCTATACATACTATACTGTTCTTTATTACACATTACATAGCTATACATGTGGTACTATATCATAGTTGCCAACATTTGAATTTTAATTTCCAGGGACACTTAGGGTGTGGCATCTTTGGTGTGTGTGTATTATGGATTTGGCTTATCTGGTGGGTGTGGCTAGTGGTACATGTCTTATTGCCACACTGCCCCCTTGTAGATAATGTTCCACACTGCCCCCTGTAGATATTTCCACACACTGCTCCTTGTAGATATTGCCACAAAGCCCCCCTGTAGATGGTGCTCCACACTGCCCCGAGTAGATATTGCCACACACTGCTCCCTGTAGATATTGTCACACACTGCTGCCTGTAGATATTGCCACACAGCACCCCTGTAGATGATGCTCCACACTGCCCCCTGTAGATATTGTCACACACTGCTCCCTGTAGATATTGCCACACTCAGATGCCCCTTGTAAATGGTGCTCCACACTGTCCCCAGTACATATTGCCACACACTGCTCCATGTAGATATTTGCATGCACTGCTTCCTGTAGATATTGCCACACAGCCCCTTGTAGATAATGCTCCACACTGCCCCCTGTAAATATTGCTGCACACTGCTCCCTGTAGATATTGCCACACATCCCCCTGTAGATAGAGCCACACAGCCCCCTGTAGATAGAGCCACACAGCCCCTGTAGATAGAGCCACTCATTCTATTTTTAGATAGTGCCACAGTGCCCTCTGTAGATAATACCACAGTGCCCTCTGTAGATAATACCACAGTGCCCTCTGTAGATAATACCACAGTGCCTTCTGTAGATAATACCACAGTGCCCTCTGTAGATAATACCACAGTGCCCCCTGTAGATAGTGCCACACATCCCCCTGTAGATAGAGCCCCACAGCCCCCTATAGATAGAGCCACACAGCCCCCTGTAGATAGAGCCACACATGCCCCCTGTATATAGAGCCACACATCATGCTGACAGAAACAATGTAACTCGCTGAGCTACGCTATTTCTCTAACTCCCATAGTAGTGAATGGCAGTTACGGAAGCAGCGTAGCATGCGAGCTACGCCATTTCCGTAACTACTATGGAAGTTACGAAAACTGCGTAACTCGCTGAGCTACGCTGTTTTTGTAACTCCCATAGTAGTAAATGGCAGGTGGGACCCGCATCTATCTGACATTTATGTGGATATGTCATAAATGTCCTTCATGGGAAAACCCCTTTAAACGCTGCAGCCGCTATTGACCACAGAATTTAACTAGTTAAACGGCCAGGAACAGCGCGATCGCTGTTCCTAGCCGTTAGAGCAGCGTGTTAGCTGTAAAACACAGCTGACACCTGCAGTGTATTGAGCAGGCTCACCGCGTTATCCCGGTCCAAACATCACCCCCTCCCCTGCTCCATGACGTGCCGGCACGTCATGGGCCAGGAAAGGGTTAAGGAAGCGGTCAGGGGGGTCTGGCACAGCCGGACCCCTTGACTGACGACTATAAGACGCACAGACTTTTTAGCAAGATTTATTCTTGCTAAAAAGTTTGTCTTATGGTCTGAAAAATACGGTATGTTCATTTAGTTCAGCCTATTATTCTGTAATGTTGATTCAGAGGTAGGCAAAATTCCCATGAAGCAAAGCAATTTTCCTCATCCTAGGCAAAAATTACTTCCCGACTCCCATATAGTAATCCAAATAAATTCCTGGTTCAACCACCCATCTATAATAATCTAATAAATATAACTTGTAATACTATAACATTTAAGAAAGGCATCCATGCCCCTTTTGAACGTTTTTAGTGAATTCATCATAGAAGCTTCCTCAGGCGGAGAGTTCCATAGCGTCACTGCTTTTACAGTAAAGAATCCCCTTCTATGTTAATGAAGGAAAATTCTTTCCACCAGACGTAGAGGATGTCCCATTCTTAAAGGTTAGAAGAGATCATGACAGAGATCTATGTATTGACCTTTGATATATTTATACATAGTTATTAACTCAATTCTTAGCTGTCTATTTTTTTCTAAACTAAATAACCCTAATTTTAATAATATTTCTGGGTACTGTAGTCCATCCATTCCATTTATTACTTTAGTTACTTTTAAACCTGTTCAATCTCTATTATATCTTTCTTGTGCACTGGTGCCCAAAATTGTATACAATATTCCACATGCAGTCTTACTAGAGATTTATAAAGTTGTACAACTACTGTATATTCTCGTTATGTGCATCAATGCCCCTTTTGATGCCCCCCCCCCCATAATCTTATTTGCCTTGGCAGCAGCTGCCTGATTCTGGTTGCTAAGTTAAAAGAGTTGTCCAGTCTCTAAAAATCCTGAGGCCAGGCAATCAATATCTGATAGGTCAGGATCAGTCACCCAGGACCCCCGCCGATCAAATGTTTTGAAGAGGCTGCAGTGCTCGTACGCTTCCAAGTCATTCCTTATCTGCTCGTACTGTAAATCGACACACTTGTAGCAGTGGTTCACAGTATTACAGCCTTCTCCCATTCACTTTAATGGGTTTGAGTGCTGCAGCCCCTTCAAAACAGCTGCGTGTCAGGGTTTCCCTGGAGTCGGACCCTGACCAATCAGATGCTGATGGGCTAACCTGAGGATAGGCCATCAATTTTTAGGGACTGTACAACCCCTTTAAGTTTACTGTCAACTAAATCCCAGGCCGGACTGATCCTCGGACTGTTATGGGGAGGCCCTACATGACGGAGATATGTGGGAGGCTACATGGCCACATGGTAGGAATGGGATCACATAGAGGAAGAGGGTCATTCAAATAAGTGACTCACTCTGGTGGAGGAGATGTGGCCTACACTTCCGGCCACCCCTAAACGCTCTCGTTCAGCGCCTGGATTGATGAATACTCGAGCCACAACTGGTGATGTCCCAGCCGGGGGGCTGCTGGTCGTCAGGAGCTTGAGGCCTATGTCGGGGGATGGGAGGAGGAGGCATGCAAGGGACTAGATGGCTTTGTTCACTGGTGATGCATGGCCCCCACAGGCGCTATGCAGGTCCTACATTGCAGACAGATGTCGACCCACTTGGAGCTCCTGCTGTCCGGGTGTCTGACGGGCTCCTGCCAGTGTGGCTCGGGAATCGGAACCCGTGTGGACTTGGAGGATGGCAAACTGACGGGTTCTCTTCGTAGTCAAGACGTTTCCCATCTGATGGGTTCACTGTGCATGTGCAGTCCGGTGACTTTTTATCACCTTCATTACCTTTTCTCGCTATTCTTATCTCTCCTTTGATGGGGGTTTTTCTAATGTTAGGGAGGCCAGGGTGGGTTCCCCTAGGAGTGGGTCTGGGCCCTTGCTTACGGAGTTGGGGGGGAAAGTTGGTGTGATTTTGTAGGATGTATTAGGGAGTTAGTTAGGTGTCTGGATAGTGGTCAGGTTGCCAGGGTTCCCTCTCCGACCCCGGTTGTGGCATGGATGGGACCCTCTGGCATGGGAATGGGACAGGGTTCTCCCCTTCCACAGTCGTGGTTGGAAGAGAGGCTGTGGCAGTCTCGGTTCAGACGGAATCCCCGACGGTGGTGGAGCTAGGGGGAGGTTTATGTCGGCTTTGAAGGCTTTGAGGGTTCTTTGAGAGCCCATCTTTGGCAGGAGTTCAGGGAAAAAATCTAGAATTACGAGTATGTGGAGAATTTTTTCCTGTTGCCGCTTGAAAAGATTGACCTGAGGAAAAACTGCGCTATCAGCTCATCCCATAGACGTTTGTTAACTGGTTTTAGGCGTTTGTTATTTTAGCGAGTCTGATAGGCCAGAAGCCGTCTGAACTGTGTTCGCCCCTTTTCTGTTACATGGATTCCATTGGGGAAGCGTATCAGGTGTACAGGGGGTCACATGTGGTTGCGTTACGATAAACAGTTCCGGCATCGGAATGCGGTGCGGCCCAAAAAGTGCAACAACAAGAATATCGGTTTGTGCCAGTGGGTCACTGCCCCAGTGAGTGTGGGCCAGTCCTTTCCCCCTTCCCGGGAAAATGGACATGCCAGCCAATTGGGCTCTGGTGGAAATTTAATGAGGGCCAGTGTAAATTTGGCACGGGATGCAAGTTTAAACACATGTGCCCCCAATTCAATGACTCAACCAACGTGGCCTCCAAATGTTTGCGTAAGGGGAAGCCCCCTGTTGGTCATGGCGGAGACCGAAGCTGGCAAGGATGGCCAAGTTTCTAAATAACAATCCTGATAGGATGGGAACACAGTTGTTGTCAGTGGGTTTTAGTGTGGGGTTCTGGATTCCTTCCCCATCCCATTCTGTCCCTTTTACCACAAGAAACTTGAAGTCCACGTACCAGCACCTTGGGTTGGTATCGGAAAAGTTGGCCAAGTAAGTGTTGTTGGCACGTATGGCGAGTACTTTTGCTTCCCACCCAATCACGAATTTGGTTATTTCTCCTTTGAGAGTTGTTCCCATAAAGGAGGCAAACAAATTTAGTTTTATACATCACTTATCTTATCCAAAGGGGGCGTCGGTAAATGATGGCATAGACTGACCTTTGTTCGGTGGTGTATACATCTTTTCCCACTGCTGTCCGGTGGGTACTTTTCTATGGATGGGGGCCCTGCTGGCAAAAACTGACATTGAAGCTGCTTTCCACCTTCTCCCGATGCATCCCGAAAGTCAGCATTTGCTGGGTTGCTTTTGGTGGGGTTGGTTTCATGTCGATCGATGCCTACCAACAGGTTGTTCCATCTCTTGCGCGTATTTTGAAGCCTTCAGCTACTTTTTGGAGTCGGTGGTCAAGGAAGCTGCGGGAGTGGAATCGCTCATTCATTATTTGGATGATTTTTTGTGCGCGGGGTCTTTGGTGTGCGCGAACTTGCTGCATATTGTGCAGCGGATGGCGCAGGACTTTGGGTTCACTCTGGTCCCAGAGAAAATGGAAGGTTCTCCTATTTCTATTGCTTTTTCTGGCATCACCATTGATTAGGTAGCCATGGAATGTCAGCTTCCGGATAAGTTGTCGGCTCTTCGTCAGGATGTTTGTAGGGCTTGCCACCTTAAGAAGATCATCCTCAGGGATCTCCAATCCTTGCTCGGTAAACTTAACTCATACCGATGGGCAGGGTCTTCTGTTGTCGTCTCGCCTCCGCAACAGCAGGCTTCAGCGAACCGCACTGCAATGTGCACCACATGGCGGAGCATAGGGCCGACCTAAATGTGTGGGATGCTTTTTGGAACAATACAATGGTCGCTCCTTCTGGATGTCTTCGGTGGTGAGCAATGTAGATCTTGACCTTTTTACTGATGCAACCGCTTCTGGTGGGTTTGGGGCTTTCTGCAATGGTCAGTGGTGCGCCAGTTTGTGGCCAGCTAGTTGGGTGGAATCAGGACTCACAAGGAATTTGGCCTTGCTCGAGCTGTTTCCCATCGTGGTCGTGGTGACCATTTGGGGATAAGCTCAGGTACAAGAAGGTTCCATTGTGGTATTGGCCATTAACAATATATCAACTTCCTCTCCCCTATGGTTCGTTTGGTGCGCCATTTAGTTTTGGTGTGTTTGTCTTTGAATGCCTGGGTTGTGGCATACATGTGCCTGGGGTAGCTAACTCTATTGCTGATGCTCTCTGTCATTCACAGTGGGACCGGTTCCCGGCTGTTGGCACCAGAAGCAGATGAAGTGGTTTTGGAGTGTCCCTTGGTTTTCGAGGTGTGGAAGCATTGATTAGATGGTCATTGGCTGGTAGTACGTGGTCGTCATACGCGGCTAGCTTGCGGTATTGGAAGAAGTGGGTACAAACGTAAGGTGACATCAGGTTGGACAATGACAGTTTGGTGGATTTGCTTTTTCTTTTGGGTCCCGCTGTGGACTTGGGTTGGTCATCTCCCGCGTGAATCGTTTTGTGACAGCTTGCGCTTTTGGTTTTAAAAGGAAGGGGTGGAAAGATGTCACAAAGGATTTCCTGGTCGGACAGGCATTAAAGGGTTTTCGTAAGGGATGTTCTGTCAAGAATATGAGACGTCCAGTTTCATGTCAGTTATTTGTGCAGTTGGGGGGGTTGGGTCAGGTCAGTTTGCCATTCTCTATATGAGATTCGGTTATTTAGTCTTGCTTTTCCTTGGCCTTTTTCGGAGCTCTTCGGTTGGTGGAAATGGTTTCTCCCAGCTCGCAGTGTCCTGGGGTTTTGTTTTGAGAGGATGTAGATTTATACGACGACGGGGTGGAGTTTTGGCAGCGTCGTTCAAAAACGGACCAGTTTGGCAGTAGTAGACGTGTTATGCTTTTTGCAGTACCAGGAGTTGAGGTATGCCCAGTGCTTTGCCTTCAGTTTTTTGGAATAGAGGCCATCAATCCGGATCTCCCTCTGTTGCGTCATGTGGACGGGTCTTTTCTGTCTAAATATCAGTTTACTGCAGGGTTCAGGAAGTGTCTGGCAGTTGGGGTGTTAGTGTTGATCACTTTTCGTCCTATTCTTTCCGCATTGGAGCTGCTACGGAAGTGGTTCCGTGGGGTCTGGATGAGGTGGGAGTTCAGCGTATCGGGCGGTGGGAATCTGTAAAGTTAGTTTCTGCCTTCTGTCACATGTCTGATCTTTTTCCTCTGCTGACTGTTCTTTTTTATGTGATGTTCATTTTGGGATTATGTTTGGTCTGCTTGGGGTGTGGCTAATGGTCTTTTTCTTTTTGTTCTGCTTTGCTGTTTCTAGGTCTCCTCCCTTGCCTTATCTGGATCATAGTGTATTGTGTATTGGGGTGCCCACAGGCCAAATATAAGGCCTAATTGTTGGCAGCTTGGTATTCCTCGAGGCACTGCATCGATACATTGGCTTGGTTTCTACGGTATGCTGTGGGGTTGGGTTTTTACTCAAGTTCCAGGTGTATTCTCAACTAGACCACCCCCTCCGACATCCTTGTCCTCCATGTCAGGGGCAACAATCTAGGGGCCCGCCCATTCCGTGAACTTGTCCGGGAAGTGAAGCACGATTTGCTGTGCTTATGGTCGTTCTACCCAGGTTTGGTCATGGTGTGGTCAGACATCGTGCCTAGGAAAAACCGGCAGCTAGATCACTCTGTGGAGCGGCTTAACAAAGCCCGGATCAAAGTCAACAGGGCTGTCTCTTGCTTTGTCGCTCGGAACAGTGGCATATGCGTGTGGCACTGGGACTTAGGAGCAGGAGATGGTGAATTCTGGAGAGAGGCTGGAGTGCACCTAAATGACGTGGGCATGGAATGGACATGTGGTGCTTGCTGCTGCAAGATGGCATTAAGCGGGCTGTTTTGATGTGGCGCAACTCTCAGGCTTGAGGGTGTCAAGGCCTGTTTGCTGTGGTGGGGGGAGTCCTTGGAGTTTGTGGAAAAAGTGGTGGGGTGACGCATCACGGGTATGTATCCCCCATAATTTAAGGGTGTGAAGTACGCTGTCTGGCCATCTGGCAGTTCTGGCAAATGCCAGATGGGCTGGTGAACAGTGGGCCGCCTGCTGGCCACCCAAACAGTCAGTGTCGGCGGCCTGCTGTCTCACTGAAACAAGCCGCCGCCAGCCCCTCCAGTACTAATTGTACCCGCCTTACAATGACACTGATTGGCTGGGCAGAATGACTTGCCCCGCCAATCAGCGCCTTTCAATTATTCTAGTGGCGCGATCATCGCACCGCTTCCGTTGTTTAAAGGTGCTGATTGGTGTGGCAAGTTATTCTGCCCTGCCAATCAGTGCCTTCAACGATGCTAGCGGCGCGATTACATCATCGCGCCGCTTCGGTTGTTGAAAGGCGCTGATTGACAAAGCAAGTCATTCTGCCCTGCCAATCAGCGCAGTCGTTCAGCCCAAGCGGACCTGATCAGAAGAGAGCGTGGGAACGAGATCACGGTAAGTATGTATGAGCTATATGTGGGACACTATCTACAGGGGAGGCTATATGTAGGACACAGTCTACAGGAGAGCTATATGTGGGACACTATGAGGGGGCTATATGTGGGGCAATATATACAGGGGGAACTATATGTGGGGCACAATCTACAGGGGACACTATATGTGGGGCAATATCTACAGGGGAGGATATATGTGGGGCACAGTCCACAGGGGAGGCTATATGTGGGACACTAAGGGGGGCTATATGTGGTGTACGATATACAGGGGGAGCTATATGTGGGGACACAATCCAAAGGGGAGGCTATATGTGGGTCACTATCTACAGGGGGCTATATGTGGCACACCATATACAGGGAGGCTATATGTGGGGAACCATCTACAGGGGGACCTATATGTTGGGCACTATATACAGGGGGTGCTATATGTGGGAATCTATCCACAGGGGTGCAATATGTGGGGCACAATCTACAGGGGGCTCTATGGGGGTACTATCTGCAGGGGTCTCTATGGGGGCACCATCTACGGGAGCACTGTGTGTGTGTGTGTGTGTGTGTGTGTAGGACACAGTGTACGGTGCCACTAAAATCAGGGATACAGTGTATGGTGCTATTATAATAGGTGACACAGTGTATGGTGCTAATATAATCAGGGATACAGTGTATGGTGCTATTATAATCAGGGACACAGTGTATGGTGCTATTATAATCATGGACACAGTGTATGGTGCAATCGTAATCAGGGACACAGTGTATGGTGCTATTATAATCAGGGACACAGTGTAGGGTGCTATTATAATCAGAAACACAGTGTATGGTGCTATTATAGTCAGGAACACAGTGTATTGTGCTATTATATTTAGGGGCATAGTGTGTGTCACCATGAGAATTATATCTTCGTTTATTAGTGCAGAAAGGTTTGAATAGTGAGTAGCTAAAGACATCTGAGCATCAAACTCTGCAGAAATGGGCCGTGGCTGGGAGAAGTCATTATAGAGGTCTGGACCGGATGGAGAAGAAAAGAGAAAAAGAACAACTAGAATGTGAGATCGTCACCGGTGAGTCACTTAATATTAATATTTATTCTGCCACTAATAAGTACTGTAGTCACTGTAAGATCTGCAGCGAGATGATGGGTGGTATGATTTATTTAAAAAAAAATTAAACAGCAACTCCCAGCATATACCTACCATTGTCAGGTCCATGCTAGGAGCTGTAGTTTTACACCGTACAAACCAGTAAGACAGGGGCTGCACTAAATTGAGCTGTATTTGTGCTGGTGTTGTATTTATGTACTGAGCTTGGTTCTAATGCTGTATATATGTACTAAGCTTTGTTCTGGTGCTGTATATATGTACTGAGCTTGATTCTGGTGTTGTATATATGTTACATAGTTACATAGTTTGTACGGTTGAAAAAAGACACATTCCCATCATGTTCAACCAAGGAATGGGAAAGGGGAAGTAAAAAATTTCTACACATAGAAGCTAATATTTTTTTGTTCTAGGAAATTATCTAAGCCTTTTTTAAAGCCATCTACTCTCCCTGCTGGGACCAGCTCCTGCGGTAGACTATTCCATAGATTCACAGTTCTCACAGTAAAGAAGGCTTGTCGCCTTTGCAGCTTGAATGTAAAGGATCTGTCAGGCACAACTTCTGTGTATACGCCCATAGGTAATCAGTCTGCACCTGAGTCTATGTCTCTGAGACTGACTCCATCTTCCACCACTCAGGATGGCAGGCTTAGGAGTGGGAGAGCCTATCGCAGCCTGGCCAGACGGAGCTAGCTCCCGCCCTCTGTCTATTTATACCTGCCTTTCCTGTTCCTCCTTTGCTTGTGATTCTTCTCGTGTGGTTTCCTGGCCCTGCTACAGCTTCTAACTATTTGATCCTGCTCCATACTGACCTTGGCTTACTGACTACTCTCCTACTCTGCGTTTGGTACCTCATACTCTCCTGGTTTGTCTCGGCTCGTTCACTACTCTTGTTGCTCACGGTGTTGCCGTGGGCAACTGCCCCATTTCCCTTAGCTTTGTGTACCCTTGTCTGTTTGTCTCATGCACTTACTGAGTGTAGGGACCGTTGCACAGTTGTACCCCGTCGCCTAGGGCGGGTCGTTGCAAGTAGGCAGGGACAGAGTGGCGGGTAGATTAGGGCTCACTTGTCCGTTTCCCTACCCCCATCATTACATTGAACCTTTATTTTTCCAGACGGGAGTGCCCCCTTGTTTTTGAGGGGGTTTTACATGGATTGAGCTTGCTTCTGGTATTGTATATATGTACTGAGCTTAGTTCTGCTGCTGTATATATGTACTGACTACTGAGCTTTGTTCTGGTGCTGTATATATGTAATGCGCTTGGTTCTTGTGCTGTATAATGTACTGAGCTTGGTTCTGGAGCTGTATATATGTACTGAGCTTGGTTCTGGTGTTATATTTATGTACTGAGCTTGGTTCTAGTGTTGTATTTATATGCTAAGCTTGGTTCTGGCGCTATATATATGTACTGAGCTTGGTTCTGGAGCTGTATATATGTACTGAGCTTGGTTCTGGTGTTGTATTTATGTGCTAAGCTTGGTTCTGGTGTTATATTTATGTACTGAGCTTGGTTCTAGTGTTGTATTTATATGCTAAGCTTGGTTCTGGTGCTATATACAGTGAAGGAAATAAGTATTTGATCCCTTGCTGATTTTGTAGGTTTGCCCACTGTCAAAGTCATGAACAGTCTAGAATTTTTAGGCTAGGTTAATTTTACCAGTGAGAGATAGATTATATTAAAAAAAAATAAGAAAATCACATTGTCAAAATTATATATATTTATTTGCATTGTGCACAGAGAAATAAGTATTTGATCCCCTACCAACCATTAAGAGTTCAGCCTCCTCCAGACCAGTTACACGCTCCAAATCAACTTGGTGCCTGCATTAAAGACAGCTGTCTTACATGGTCACCTGTATAAAAGACTCCTGTCCACAGACTCAATTAATCAGTCTGACTCTAACCTCTACAACATGGGCAAGACCAAAGAGCTTTCTAAGAATGTCAGGGACAAGATCATAGACCTGCACAAGGCTGGAATGGGCTACAAAACCATAAGTAAGACGCTGGGTGAGAAGGAGACAACTGTTGGTGCAATAGTAAGAAAATGGAAGACATACAAAATGACTGTCAATCGACATCTATCTGGGGCTCCATGCAAAATCTCACCTCGTGGGATATCCTTGATCCTGAGGAAGGTGAGAGCTCAGCCGAAAACTACACGGGGGGAACTTGTTAATGATCTCAAGGCAGCTGGGACCACAGTCACCAAGAAAACCATTGGTAACACATTACTCCGTAATGGATTAAAATCCTGCAGTGCCCGCAAGGTCCCCTGCTCAAGAAGGCACATGTACAGGCCCATCTGAAGTTTGCAACTGAACATCTGGATGATTCTGAGAGTGATTGGGAGAAGGTGCTGTGGTCAGATGAGACTAAAATTGAGCTCTTTGGCATTAACTCAACTCGCCGTTTTTGGAGGAAGAGAAATGCTGCCTATGACCCAAAGAACACCGTACCCACTGTCAAGCATGAAGGTGGAAACATTATGTTTTGGGGGTGTTTCTCTGCTAAGGGCACAGGACTACTTCACCACATCAATGGGAGAATGGATGGAGCCATGTACTGTCAAATCCTGAGTGACAACCTCCTTCCCTCCACCAGGACATTAAAAATGGCTTGTGGCTGGGTCTTCCAGCACGACAATTACCCGAAACATACAGCCAAGGCAACAAAGGAGTGGCTCAAAAAGAAGCACATTAAGGTCATGGAGTGGCCTAGCCAGTCTCCAGACCTTAATCCCATCGAAAACTTATGCAGGGAGCTGAAGATCCGAGTTGCCAAGCGACAGCCTCGAAATCTTAATGATTTACAGATGATCTGCAAAGAGGAGTGGGCCAAAATTCCATCTAACATGTGTGCAAACCTCATCATCAACTACTAAAAATGTCTGACTGCTGTGCGTACCAACAAGGGTTTTGCCACCAAGTATTAAGTCTTGTTTGCCAAAGGGATCAAATACTTATTTCTCTGTGCACAATGCAAATAAATATATATAATTTTGACAATGTTATTTTTTTTTATTTTTTTTAATATAATCTATCTCTCACTGGTAAAATTAACCTAGCCTAAAAATTCTAGACTGTTCATGTCTTTGACAGTGGGCAAACTTACAAAATCAGCAAGGGATCAAATACTTATTTCCTTCACTGTAGAATAAAAACTGATCAAAAAGCCGCATGCACCCCAAGAAAACTACAATGGATTCCTCAAGGGGTCTAGTTTCCAAAATGGGGTCACTTTTGGGGGGGTTTCCAATGTTTTGGCACCACAAGACCTTTTCAAACCGGACATGGTGCCTAATAAAAAAGTCCACTAGGTGCTCCTTTGCTTCGGAGGCCGGTGCTTCAGTCCATTACCGCCCGAGGGCCACACGGCAGAATCTGGGCAATAAGTATTAAGTTGAGTTTCTCTGATAAATCCTTTTGTGTTATAAAAAAAATGGTATAAAAGAGGATTTTCTGACAAAAAAAAAATGTAAATTTCACCTCTACTATGCTCTAAATTTCTGTGAAACACCTAAAGGGTTCATAAACTTTCTAAATGCTGTTGTGAATACTTTGAGGGGTCTAGTTTCTAAAATGGGGTGTTTGATAGGGGTTTCGAATATATGGGCCCCTCAAAGCAACTTCAGAACTGAACTGGAACCTAAAAAAATAAATAAATGAGGCAATACTTCGCTTCTTACATTATACTGATAATGTGCCGTGCCCACCCCGAGATGACCCCAGTTTTGACCGTTTGTATAAACGGAGACCCCTATTAGACCGTTTCAGTGCCCGGTTTTCCCAAGCATACACCCCCGAGAAGTGTATTTCTATTGATAAGTCCCTGGTACATTTTAAAGTGAGGGTTCAATACCGCGAGTACCTGCCGGGTAAGAGGGCAAGGTATGGCATGAAGATGTATAAGCTATGTGAGAGTGCATCAGGGTATACCTACAGGTTTAGGATATATGAAGGAAAGGCCACCCCCAAACCAGACTGCATCCTGGACTACAATAGGTACATGGGAGGGATGGACTTGTCAGATCAAATCCTGAAGCCCTACAGCGCCATGCTGTGTGGTATAAGAAGCTGGCTATTCACATCATACAGATGGCATTGTACAATGCGTACGTGCTACATCGATGTGCAGGCCAGAGGGAAACTTTCCTGGAATTTCAAGAGGTGATTATCAAGAACCTAATCTTTAGGGACCAAGAAGGGGTGGCACCCAGTACTTCTGGAAGCGAGGCCACACGCATCGTACCAGGGCGGCAACACTTTCCAGGAGAAGTTCCCCAAACTGGCAAGAAGGGAAAAAGTCAAAAGAGGTGCAAAGTCTGCTATAAGAGGGCGATAAGGGATGACACAATATATCAATGTGACACGTGTCCCGAATAACCTGTATGAAAGAGTGTTTTAAAATGTATCATACATCCCTTGGTTTATAATTTACCCCAATTTTACTTACCCTGATGCACTCCGCACAGCTTATCCCCCCTCGTCTTTCCCCTCTGAGCCCTGCTGTGTGCCCAGGCAGCTGATAACAGCCACATGTAGGGTATTGCCATACCCGGGAGAACACACATTACAGTTTATGGGGTGTAGGTCTCCGGTCAAAATGCTCACTACACCTCTAGATGAATGCCTTAAGGGTGTAGTTTTTAAAACGGGGTCACTTCTTGCGGGTTTCAACTGTACTGGTACCTCAGGTGCTTCTGCAAACATGACTTCGCACTAGAAAATCCTCAGTAGGCCAAATGGTGGTCCTTTCCTTCTGAGCCCTCCCATGGGCCCAAACGGCAGTTTATCACCACAAATGGGATACTGCGGCACTCAGAACAAATTGCGCAACAGAATGGGGTATTTTGTTTCTTGTGAACTTGTGAAAATAAGAAATTTTCAGCCAAAACGACATATTATTTGAAAAAAATAATTTTGTTTTCATTCCCAGCCCAATTCAAATAAGTTCTGTGAAAATACTATGGGGTCAAAATGGTCACAACACCCATAAATGAATTCCTTGAGGGGTGTAGTTTCCAAAATAGGGTCATTTGTGGTTGGTTTCTATTGCCTTGATACCTCTGGGGCTCTGCAAATGCGACATGGCACCCGAAAACCAATCCAGCAAAATCTGGACTCCAAAGAACACACAGCGCTCCTTTCCTTCTGAGCCCTTCCATGGGCCCAAACGGCAGTTTATCACCACAAATGGGGTATTGCCGCACTCAGGACAAATTGGGCAACAAAATTGAGTATTTTATTTCTTGTGAAAATAAGAATTTTTGAGCTAAAATTACATATTATTGGAAAAAATATATATTTTTTTAATTCCCAGCCCGATTCAAATAAGTTCTGTGAAGAAACTATGACGTCTAAATGGTCACATTACCCATAAATTAATTCCTTGAGGGGTGTAGTTTCCAAAATGGGGTCACTTCTGGTGGGTTTCCATTGCTTTGATACCTCTCAGGCTCTGCAAATGCGACATGGCACCCGAAAACCAATCCAGCAAAATCTGGACTCCAACAAACATATAGCGCTCCTTTCCTTCTGAGCCCTCCCATGGGCCAAAACGGCAGTTTATCACCACAAATGGGGTATTGCCACACTAAGGACAAATTGGGCAACAAAATGGGGTATTTTGTTCCCTGGGAAAATAAGAAATTTTGATCACAAATGACATTTTATTGGAAAAAAATAATTTTTTTTCATTTCACAGCCCAATTCAAATACGTGCTGTGAAAAAACTGTGTGGTCAAAATGGTAAAAACAACCATAAATGAATTCCTTGAGGGGTGTAGTTTCCAAAATGGGGTCACTATTGGGGGATTCCTACTGTTTTGGCACCTCAACACCTCTTCAAACCTGGCATGCTGCCTAAAATATATTCTAAAAAAAAAGAGGACTCAAAATGCACTAGGTGCTTCTTTGCTTCTAGGGCTTGTGTTTTAGTCCACGAGCGCAGTCGAGCCACATGTGGGACATTTCTAAAAACTGCAGAATCTGGACAATACATATTTAGTAGTGTTTCTCTCGTAAAACCTTCTGTGTTACACAAAAAAAAAATGAATAAAATTGAAATTCAGCAAGAAAAATGAAATTTGCAAATTTCACCTCCACGTTGCTTTAATTCCTGTGAAATGCCTGAAGGGTTAAAAAAACTTTCTAAATGCTGTTTTGAATACTTTAAGGGGTCTAGTTTTTAAAATGGGGTGTTTTATCAGGGTTTCTAATACATAGGCCCCTCAAAGCCACTTCAGAACTCAAGAGGTACCTTAAAAAAAAGTCTTTTGAAATTTTCTAAAAAATATGAGAAATTGCTGTTTATGTTCTAAGCCTTGTAACGTCCAAGAAAAATAAAAAAATGTTCAAAAAATGATGCCAATCTAAAGTAGACATATGGGAAATGTGAACTAGTAACTATTTTGGGTGGTATAACCGTCTGTTTTACAAGCAGATGCATTTAAATTCTGAAAAATTCAATTTTTTCAAAATTTTCTCTAAATATTGCAATTTTTCACCAATAAACACTGAATATATCGACCAAATTTTACCACGAACATGAAGCCCAATGTGTCACGAGAAAACAATATCAGAATCGCTTGGGTAAGTTTAAGCATTCCGACGTTATTACCACATAAATTGAAATATGTCAGATTTGAAAAATGGGCTCTGAGCCTTAAGGCCAAAACTAGGCTGCGTCCTTAAGGGGTTAAAACCACATCTTTCCTAGATGTATTGCTGTGTACTCTGCAAAGATGGGAAGGAGCTCTGCTGAAATGAATATAGCGCTTGTTGGCGGAGCCACAAGTAATCAGCTCTAGACTTGTTTTCTGCACTGATGCCTCGCTCATTAGCGTACATCTCTGGCGCCACAAAGGAAAAGGAGAAACAGTACCTGCCCAGTCTACATGTACAAATTAAACTAACACTGGTTGGCGGAGCATCAGCCAATCAGTGATGGGCTTGCTCTTTCTACTGTCCCCTGAGCATAGATTCTGTCTGTCTGCCGAGGAGACTCCAGTTCCTGCCAGGTATGTTGCTGATGGCTGTAGCGCCAGCAGGTTTATTTCTTTATCTGCTTCAGCTTCATGTAAGCTGCATGCAGCCTTCTACAATGAGGGGGGTAGGGGAGATAAGTGAGTATAAAGGACATGGGTGATGCACACAGTATCTGCAAGCAACCTGCTTGTGGGAAGGGAGGGGGTCCAGATACTGTAGATAGGAGGAGCTGTAGGGTTAAAAGGGTGAGCATCAGGTTATGGTTAATTTGAGCCACAGATGGGAGGAGCTCTATAAAAGGGGCATGGCTTTGTGGGCACATGGATGGGGCTTAGTGGTGGAGGGGGCATCTCAGGTATAGATGCCTATGTACTGCCAGTATCCTGCATGCCAGTGGCCAATAATCAGTAGTCCACAAAAGAAAGCAGGTAAATATACCAATGTGAGTGAAGTGTTGGATTGATTTTTGCAGTGTGACTGGTTGATGTAGTGTTAACAGTGTATGTCAATTGTATGAGTGAAATATGCACTTTGTGTGAGTTTTGTGTCTATTCCTAATGTATTAGTGGCATTTGTGTGCGTGTTGTTTTCAATGAAAGTGTGGGTGGTATGTGTGGTATAGGTCTAGTGTGTAAGTGTTATGTGAGGTATGTGTTTAGCATTTGTGTGGTGTGTGCGTTATGTGTCTAATGTGTGTGTGATATATGTCTAGTATGTGAGTGGTGTGTGCAGCATCTGTGCCAGGTGTGAGTAGTGTGTGTTCAACATGTGTCCTTGGTGTGGGTAGACAACATGCGTCATATGTCTTAGGTGTGAGTGGCGAGAGTGGAGGATATATCCTAGGTGAGAGAGTGATGTACGTGCGCATGTGTCCTAGGCGTGAGTGGTGCAAGTGCAGCGTATGTCCTTGGTGTGAGTGGGGGATATGTTCTAGATGTAAATGTGTGTGCGCATGTGTCCTTAGGTGTGCATGCACATGTGTCCTAGGTGTGAGTGGTGTGCGTGCGCATGTGCCCTAGGTATAAGTGGTGTGCGTGTGCATGTGTCCTAGGTGTGAGTGGTGTGCGTGAACATGTGTCCTAGGTGTGAGTGGTGTGTGCATATGTGTGCTAGGTATAAGTGGTGTGCGTGCGCTTGTGTCCTTAGGTGTGCGTGGTCTGCGTGCGCATGAGTCATAGGTGTGAGTGGTGTGCGTGTGCATGTGTTCTAGGTGTGAGTGGTGTGCGTGTGCATGTGTCCTAGGTGTGAGTGATGTGCGTGCGGATGTGTTTTAGGTGTGAGTGACACTAATGCAGCATGTGTCCAGCTTGTGGGTTGCATCTGTGTGTCATGTGTCCAGCATGTGAGTGTGTGTGTATATGGCTGACTATAAAATTTAAATCATACTATTTAGTTACGGTATGGTGATATTTTAGCATTGTATAATGGTATAATTTGCAATCTTTATACGTCAGTATTAGGCCATGATCACGCAATCTGGAATTTATTAGGACTAAGCCCCTGATTCCACAACTAAATCCCTTTCAAATACACTAACATTCTGCATCCATTACAAGAGAATGGGCTATTTTATATCCATTCACTTGCAGCAGAAAGAAGTGTGCTTGAATTTTTTCCCACTCCACCCAAAAAAAATTCACCTAGAATAACGAGCATGTTCATTATTCCCGTGGAAAAGCAGTGGATTTTTTTCTAGTTGGAGCTATCAGGAACTATTCCTCTTTTCATTTACACCTGTTTTAATAAATCTCCCCATGTCTTGTATAGCTGAAAGGTGTTCCCATGTACTCCAGCCCAACACTGGTGGCTGTGTATGGCCTGCGGTCGGCCTGTGTGCTTAAAAATGTTTATTTTAAGCCCCAGTCCGACCATGATTATAGATATTAGGGATTCACATTTACATACATGACTCAAATCACCCAAGTCAGCTTGAGCAGCACAGGAGCAACATTCCCGCCTGCCCGGTGTAGAAACTTTGGTATGTGGTGTGTTTATGTTTTATTGGTGGTTTTGTTGGGATTCTTTTTTCTGTTTGTCATGGCAGCTTGCGGGAGGGGGGGGGACGACTCCATGGAGTTGTTGGAAAAGTAGTGAGGGAGAAGCAATGCTGGTAGATATACCCCATAAATTCAGGGTGGGAAGTACACAGTCTGACTTGATGGTGTGGGGTTCCTCAGGGTGTTATCCCTTAAGAGGCAGTGGTGATCACATTATGGCATCTGCTGGGCATATCGGTGCCTCTGAGCCAGCTTTACAGCTGGGGGTAACTTGGTGTGGGCAGAGTGCCGTCAAAAACCTTGTTTAGCTCCAAGGACTTCTCCTGGTCTATGTGTTAAGGTTGTTTGTCAGTGGTGGTCTGACGTGATGGTGTTGTTGTGGATAACGCTTATTGCCTTTCAGATTTGTTGATCATATATAATAAATAATGACAATATTATTTAGATATGGTTATTTATTGCATAACTTTGTTTCTTTGTTTCTAATAAAATTGGTGCTGTGGGCAATTTATCCAACCTCTGGTCTCGAGTCTTTCTATGATGTGTGGGGGGAGGTTAATAAATTATAGGTAATTGGGATTCAAATTTGGGCCTTGTCCACACGTAACGGAATTGCTGCGTATTTTCCATCCGGAATTGCGGACAGAAAATACGCAACGGAATACAGTAGCACAATAGTATGTGAGATTTAACAGATCTCATCCACATGCTGCAAAAAATTTCCATCCCGAAATTCCCCTGCAGTGTGTTTTTTTAGTTCAGCAGGATGTCAATTGCTGCTGCTGAAAGTGTACTAAATTGCTGAGTTTTTCAGAGGAGATATCACCTTCTCACAGGCTTGAAAAATAAACCAGCAAAATCAGCAGAATTTTCTACAGTAAAAAAACGCAGGAAATCTTGTGGTTTTTCCACAGCGGAATGTCTGCTAGTTTTAGCGGAAATGCTGCAGAATTTTTCTGCAGCAATTCCGTTACGTGTGGACAAGCCCTTACCCAAGTCAAGTCCTTTTCCATGTCGGTTTTACTCAGTATTTTCCCTTTTAGTATGACTACTATTTTCCCTTCATTAGTGCATAATTTTACAATTATCAGTATTAAAGGGGTTTTCCCACGAGGGATATTTATGACATATACACAAGATATGCCATAAATGTAAAATAGATGTGGGCGCCACCTCTGGGACCCCCACCTATCTCTAGAACGGGACCCTCTAATCCCCGTTCTAGCTTTTTGTGCTCACGCTGACGCCCGGCCACTTCCTGATAACATGGTCGGGAGTTATGGAAGCAGCATAACTCGCTGACCTACGCTGTTTCCGTAACTCCCATAGTAGTGAATGGCAGTTACGGAAGCAGCGTAGAATTCAGTACTATGGGGCTTATGGAAACAGCGTAGCTCAGCGAGCCACGCTGTTTTCTCCTTTATGGTCGCAAATGAGCCAGAACACAAAGAGGTAGAACAGGGTTTAGGGGCCCCATTCTAGAGATAGCTGCGGGTCCCAGAGCCGCATCTATCTAACATTTATGACATATCCTGTGTGCTTTTTAACAGCAATTTTGGCAGTATTTTTTAGATTTCTTTTACGGCATTCACTGCTCGGGACAAATAACATAATATTTTTATAGTTCAGGTTGTTACGGACGCGGTGATACCAAATATGTATGGTTTTATTATTTTTTTCAATAATAAATGACTTGATAAGGGGAAAAGGGCAATTGTATTTTATTTTATTACTTGAAACTTTTATTTTATTTTTTACAACTTTTATTTTTATTGTTTTTTACACTTTTTTTTACACTTTTCTTTAGTCCCACTAGGGGACTTGAAGTTCCAACTGTTTGATTGATGTTCTAATACATTGCACTACCTATGTAGTGCAATGTATCAGAATGGTCAGTTGTTCACTCACAGCAAGCCGATCAGGCGCCGTCTCCGGTCGGGGCCTAATCGGCTTTCGTAATGGCAGACAGGAGGCCATTTTTAGGCCTCCTGTTGCCATAGTAGCAGTCGGCAGCCTTGCCATTGCATTGCATGGCAGGGCTGCCGATTTGCTACAAACCACTAAGATGCAGCGATCACTTTCGATCACTGCATCTAAGGTGTTAATGGCAGGAATCAGAGCTAGCGGGCACCCACTGCTGATGACGCCGGCTCAGAAGCCTCTGAACCGAAGCTGAGCCAGCGCCATCTTGCCGATGGTATCGGAAGGCTTTTAGGCCCCGCCTCCGAGCGGGGCATAGGAGGCTTCCGTTGCTGGCAGACCGGGAGGCCAGTATTAAGCCTCCGGTTACCGTTGGGGCCACCGGCAACCCAGCGATCACGTTGCTGGGGTGTTGGTGGCTAAAAATCGCTCACATGCTGCGATCTCTATTAAACACAGCATCTGAGGGGTTAATCGGGCGCACCGGAGGCTAGCTCCGGTGCTGGCCGTTACATCAGGGTGCCAGCTGTAACATAGCTCCTGAGCCCGCATTATAACCGCGACGTAATAGTACTGCGCTTTGCGGGAAGCCCTGCCCGACAGCGCCGCATATATATATATATATACATAAATATATTCTGTTTTATTTACCATTACAAATTTAACAGTTAGTCTCTGTTTACATCTGCATTGTGGCTTCTGTTTATAACTACACGCCACGACAATCTGCTGGATCCATTGTATGAGTGAATCCGACAAAGTCCTACGAACCCCATAGACACTAGCATTGTATTCTTGCTGTCAAATGTGACGCAACAACCAACAGAGGCTACAAGCGGAGCATCCAATGGTAGCGTGAACATAACCTTATCTGCGTAATGAATAAAACTCTTCTACAGTGTAATCAGCTTTATTCTGTGTATAGTTTTATATTTGATTCTGATTTTCTAGCTATTTTGCAAATGAGGTAGGGGAAGGCTTGCAGAAACTTCTGTGTAACTCATGATAAAAACACGCTCCTCATCATACACAGATTTGCTGGCTATCCTTTCTGGCCTTATTTGACACAGCAAAAAAAATAATTCTTAAGTGCAATTAAGCACAATATCCTTCTTCCCCTCTAGGCCATACTGACAGGGGACCATGAAGCTCAGATTATTGGCTCTTTTTGCTATCTTCTTGCACTGCAGGGCTGATTTAGATCACCCTGTCCCTGCAGAATTGATATAAAGAATATACTGTGATTAACAGTAAAAGTCTTACTTTCCCTGAGTGGCAAAATAGTGGTTCTACATGGTTAAAAAAAATAATAATAAAAAATAAATAAAAAATAAAAATATGTATATATATATATATATATATATATATATATATATATATATATATATACATACAGTATTTTGAGTACTAAAATAAATAGTCTGGACAAGCCTTTCTTAAAATAAAAACGGCCCTGACGGTTCTGGCTTCTCTATCTCCCGGCAATCAGCTGTTTTTGTCAGGAGAAGTTCTATATGGCTGCTTATTTACCCCGCAGAAACCACTGTTGGAGAAATATAGTACTACATGGCTCCTATTTATTTGAATGAGTGACCATGTCATTCATGATCGCACTGAGTTAGCCAGAGTGGGAGACACTCTCTGCAGCAGATCTTTTCTCTGGCTCTGGCTCTTGGAGGTGGCTGTCAAGCAGGGAACCCCCTCTATGGCATACATACGCCCAAATTGGGCATATTATAGAAAGTTGTCCAAACGGTAAATAAACCTTTAATCCTGCACAGCCAGTTTTAATTGAAGCTAGACTTTAAACATTGTCATAATCTGGGCATTCTGCCCATGATGCATGTTTTCTGTATAAAGAAATGGATTAATCATGAAGCCTGTGGCAATGACCTCGCTAACTTCTCAGCACAGTAAAATATTTTCCACTTTAACTTTGTTTTACAATGAATATATTGTCTCTACAGTAAATTTATATCAAGTAAAGTTAACACATGTTCTCAATTCGATTTAAGAACTTTTCCTGTACATTGTTATTATTTAAAGGGGCTCTGTCACTAGTTTAGTAATGCCAAATCTAATAGCTAATCTAATAGGCGCTGTCACTGATAATGCTAGAGAAAATTGTGTCCCAAAACGTTTATTATTTTAAAAGTTATGAGCTTTTTTCTAAATATGCAAATGAGCCTATATTAGACAAGTGGGTGTCAACACCATAGATTCTCCTAAGGTGAAGCCTCCTCACAGTGTGAGAGACTGAGGCTGGAGGTAGAGATGATCGAACTTATGAAAAGTTCGGTTCGGCTGGTTCGCCGAATTTCACGAAAAAGTTAGATTTGGACCGAACTAGTTCTGACCGAACCTGTAATTTCCGTGCGCTGATCATGGTACTGTACAGGGTGCTGAAAGAGTTAATGGGCTGCACTAACTCTTTCAGCAACCTTGACAGTACCATGCTCGGCGCGCGGAAAATACAATTTTAATGTAATAAAGAAATAAAAAAATAAAAAAATACGTTCATACTTACATTCCTCCTGTCCGGCCTCCAGCGATGACATTTCATCCATGTCGCCACTGCAGCCAATCACAGGCTGTAACGGCGGTCACGCACGTCACGTGACCGCCTCTGCAGCCAATCACAGGTTGCAGCGGCCTCTGCAGCCAATCACAGGCTGCCGCGGCCTCTGCAGCCAATCACAGGCTGTCGCGGCCTCTGCAGCCAATCACAGGCTGCCGTGGCCTCTGCAGCCAATCACAGGCTGCAGCGGCCTCTGCAGCCAATCACAGGGTTTGTTTGTAATCGGTTACCGTAGAGACACACATTGTGTTTTTAACTGGGTGTGTTTATGTGTATGACGCTGACCAATCAGTGACCAGTCAGCGTAATACACTCCTCAACATCTGCACGCTCCTCTCCTGAAATATTCTTTGCTGCTGTGAACTCTGCTCTTACCATTACGTAGCTCTCAGTCTGTTACCTCTCCTCCACTCCTGTCCTCAATAACACCTTCACATGATTGGCAAGTCACCACCCCGCACAAAATCCGCACGCTCATCTCCTGAAATACTCTGTGCTACCTTAAACTCTGTGGACAGGTCAGGATCCTGTTTCTTTTAAATGCTGCTGGGGAACCCGCTCGATCCACTATATAAGTGGATAGAGCGGGTTCCCCAGCAGCATTTAAAAGAAACAGGATCCTGACCTGTCCACAGAGTTTAAGGCAGCACAGAGTATTGATGAGCATGCGGATCTTGTGGTGGTGGTGACTTGCCAATCATGTGAAGGTGTTATTGAGGACAGGAGTGGAGGAGAGGTAACAGACTGAGAGCTACGTAATGGTAAGAGCAGAGTTCACAGCAGCACAGAATATTTCAGGAGAGGAGCGTGCAGATGTTGAGGAGTGTATAACGCTAACTGGTCACTGATTGGTCAGCGTCATACACATAAACACGCCCAGTTAAAAACACAATACACGCCCAGTTGGACATAACGGAAAAAAAACGCCCAGTTGTCCATTTCAAAGCTCATTTGCATATATGCACACGACCGTATAAACTCCCGTTATTACGGGTCGTATTTACGACCCGTAATAACGGGCTCATAGACTTCTATTGGCCACGGGTACCTTCCCGTTTTCTTACGGGAAGGTGCCCGTGCCGTTGAAAAAGATAGAACATGTCCTATTTCAGGCCGTAATAAAGGCACGGGCAGCCCATAGAAGTCTATGGAGCTGCCGTAATGACGGGTGGCTACATGTGTGCACCCGTCATTACGGCAGCGTTGCTAGGCGACGTCAGTAAATAGTCACTGCCCAGGGTGCTGAAAGAGTTAACTGATCGGCAGTAACTGTTTCAGCACCCTGGACAGTGAATTCCGATCAGAATATAGAGTAACCTGTAAAAAAAAAAGACGTTCATACTTACCGAGAACTTCCTGCTTCCTCCAGTCCGGTCTCCCGGCCGTTGCCTTGGTGACGCGTCCCTCTCGACATCCGGCCCGACATTCCTGGATGACGATTCAGTCCAAGTGACCGCTGCAGCCAATCACAGGTCAATCACAGGCTGCAGCCAATCACAGGCCAATCCCAGGCTGCAGTGGTCACATGGACTGCCATGTCATCCAGGGAGGTCGGGCTGGATGTCAAGAGAGGGACGCGTCACCAAGCCAATGGTGACGCGTCCCTCTCTTGACATCCAGCCCGATTGTGGTTGGCTGCAGCCTGTGATTGGCCTGTGATTGGCTGCAGCATTTGATTGGCTGCAGCGGTCACTTGGCTAATCACAGGCTGCAGCCAATCACAGGCCAGCGGTCTGTGATTGGCTGCAGCGTTCACTTGGACTGAATCGTCATCCCGGGAGGTCGGACTGGATGTCAAGAGAGGGACGCGTCACCAAGGCAACGGTGACGCGTCCCTCTCTTGACATCCAGCGCGATTGTGATTGGCTGCAGCCTGATATGAAGGTAACCTGTAATAGTACATGGAGTACCTATAGCTGCATAGTACAGAAGTACAAGGACGATGTCTGCCTCTGTATAGGCTCAATGCTCATGGCGAAGCTGTGTGCAGTAAGACATTTTTAACAATGACTGACAAATGTTTAGCTTGTGTATAGACACATGTAAAATAAAGCTGTTAACAATAAGGTGTTTTCATGGTTGCACCACGAGAAGTAATTACGGTTTTATCCTTCAATTTTCTGTTCTACTATTACTTCTGTTATTGCCTTTTCTCATTATCCTTTTATTAACTTATTCTAAGGAATTGGAGGGACATTTCAGCGGTTTCATTGTCAGGTGGTTGACCTCAATATCTCACAAGAAGGTCATCTGTTTCTGCAGCCAATCACAATTGGGCTGGATGTCAAGAGAGGGACGCGTCACTGTTGCCTTGGTGACGCGTCCCTCTCGACATCCAGTCCGACCTCCCGGGATGACGCGGCAGTCCATGTGACCGCTGCAGCCTGGGATTGGCCTGTGATTGGCTGCAGCAGTCACTTGGACTGAATCGTCATCCCAGGAGGTCGGACTGGAGGAAGAAGCAGGGAGTTATCGGTAAGTGGGAACTTCTATTTTTTTACACGTTGATGTATATTGTGATCGGAAGTCACTGTCCAGGGTGCTGAAACAGTTACTGCCGATCGTTTAACTCTTTCAGCACCCTGGACAGTGACTATCTCCGCCGGGTTCGGTCAAAACGTGTTCGGCCGAACCCGGTGAAGTTCAGATTCGCTGCGAACCGTACTTTTCCCGATGTTCGGACCGAAACCGGGTTCGGTTGTCCCGGTTTGCTCATCTCTAGCTGGAGGGAAGGGGGGTCACTTCAAATAGCCATATCTCCGGCTGTGGACCACCTAGAACAGTGACGGTATATGAAAGATGAGATTCAAATCTTTCATATGGCATCAGGATTACAGTTCTAGCTGTGAAACAAACGGTGATATCACAAGTTGAAAACACAGTCGGGAATGGAATCTGTATACTATATGATCACGCCGTGTTGCTGGGCAGGGAAGGGGGGGAAGCCATATGCTGATTAGACAGCATCATACAGAAAACATTACACCTCCCAGAGTGAAAAGAAAGAGTGAAAAGAAAGCGTAACCTCCCATTTGGCAAGTATAGCCAAATTAGCATATTTTGCAAAATGCACATAACTTTGCAAATAATAAAAGTTTTTGATTTTTTTTTACACTGTAGTTATCAGCATCATGGTGCCTATCAGATTAGTTAGGAGATAGGGCATTAATAAACTAGTGACAGATCCTCTTTAAGTGAATAGACATTGCCTCCAGCCAGGGTGCTATGTCTATTCACACTCCCGACACTTCGGTAAAGTTTCTGTGGGACTTACTCACACAGCACAGCGTGATCTCGCGAGATCACGCTGTGCTTGTCTCGCAAGATCACTCTGTGGTGTGAGTAAGTCCCACAGAAACTTTACCAAAGTGTTGGGAGTGTGAATAGACATCGCATCCTGGCTGGAGGCAATCTCTATTCACTCTCAAGAGTAAAGTTCGGTAAAGTTACTGTGGGTGTATGTGACAGCACAGCGTGATCTCGCGAGATCACGCTGTGCTGTGAATACAGATGAACATGAATGGAGAGAAGTGTATGACACTGATTGACCAGCGTAATTCACTTCTCTTTACAACGCCCACTTGGTCAAAAGTTAAAAAACGCCCAGTTGGGCATTAAGAAACTAATTAGCATAAATTTAAAGTTGTTCATAACTTGCTCAAAAATGATAGTTTTTCAAAATAAAAACCACTGTTGTTATCTACATTACAGCACATTACAGTGTATGAGTGTAAATAGTGGCAAAACTGTGATGTGTAGAGTATATAGTGTGTATATAGTTGTATTGTGTGTGTGTAGACTGCATAGCAGTATTTTGTGCGTAGTGTATGTTCCGATATAATGGTATTATATGTGTACAGTATTGTTTTCTACAAACAATATGTAGTGGTGTTATATGTGTGTAGAGTATAAAGTGATTATTAATTATATTTACAGCATATGTTGGACTTGATATGTACATTATATGGCAGCATTATATATATATATATATATATATATATATATATATATATATATATATATATATATATATATATATATAATGAAATGGAGCACTGAAGCAACACTGAAAGCAAAAAATGTGACATTTATTCACCCAGCAAATGCAATGTTTCGCTTGCTCAATGGAAGAATTCTCCAGTGCTTGAGAATGCTTCCATTGAGGAAGCGAAACGTTGCATTTGCTGGGTGAATAAATTTCACATTTTTTGCTTTGAGTGCTGCTTCCGTACTCCATTTCTGTATACATCATATGGGGAGAAGTAACCCCTCACTATTTGAAGCATAGCACCAGCCAATTTTGGCTTTTTGCTACGGTGCTGCTCCTACCTTGCTTTGCATTTTTATATGTGTGAATATATATATACATATATATATATATATATATATATATATATATATATATATATATATATGTATGGACACACAGTACATGGGGGTATAATTTATATATGCAGTATTATTAATGTGTACTGTATATGGTGGTATTATATATGTATACATTTTACAAACTTACTATTTATGTATAAAGTATAAATGGTAGCATTATTTGTACGTGCAGGATATGCCAGTGTTATTTATGTGAACAGTATATGGTGGCATTATTTGTGTGGAAGGTATGTAATATGGGAGGGGGAGCCAAAATAATTCTGCTGCACAGGGCCCCCTCTAGCCTAGGGGCTCATTCAGACAAGCGTAAAACTCGTTCATGTGCTGTGCGTGAAAATCACGCACAGCACACTGACCCATTGATTTAAATGGGGCAATTCACACATGCAGGAGTTTTCACGCAGCGTGTGTCCATTGCGTAAAAACTCACTGCATGTCCTATATTGGTGCGATATGCCTGTCGGGTTGGGTGGGTATGCATGGTCACTGGTCTGGGGCACTTGCCTCTTGAATATTGATTTATCCCTCTTTATTCATTCAGGAATACCAGATTATTTACCCTGTATCCTTTACTATATGTACTTTACTGCTTCATCTATCTTGATTTGCTGATTTCAGTTATTTAACTGTATCTGGGGGTTTATAAAAATGTCTTTCCCCTTTTGTTTGTGACCATATTTTTGCCCTGCATACTCACCATTTCTCTTTTATGTGACTTGTACTGTGTATTTTTTATACTATTTGTATTTGGCTTTTAATGTATACCGATAAAATTAATTCTACTTTTATTCCTATGGGTTAAGCATGCAGTTTCTCTATTGGTGCTATATTTTGATTTATGCGTGGTTCTTTTGACCCTTGATATTCTAAACATATCCATTCGATTGGATCAGTGTTTTGCATCAGTGCATTAACGTTATTTAAAAAAAGAATTGTTTTTTTTGTTTATTCTATCTCACAAAAAAACAAAATAAAAATCTATGTATGTACCCCAGAATGGTATTAACGAAAACATCAACTCATCCTGCAAAAAAGATAAGCCCTCACACAGCTCAGGTGACAGAAAATTCAAAAAACAGTTATGACTCTCAGAATGCAGCCATACAAAAACAAATGTTTTGTTTATTTAAGTGTTTGTTTTTGTGCAAAAGTGGTAAAATATTACATTTGGTATCGCTGTAGTCGTACTGACCCGCAGAAAGAAAAATCAGTATGTCATTTATACCGCATGGTTTAAAAACTAAGTAAAAAAAACAGTGGTGGAATTACTTTTTTTCTTTCCATTCTACCTTCCCAACACAATTTATAATTGTTTATTAATACAATACATTTAAAGAGGCTCTGTCACCAGATTTTGCAACCCCTATCTGCTATTGCAGCAGATAGGCGCTGCAATGTAGATTACAGTAACGTTTTTATTTTTAAAAAACGAGCATTTTTGGCCAAGTTATGACCATTTTTGTAATTATGCAAATGAGGCTTGCAAAAGTCCAAGTGGGTGTGTTTAAAAGTAAAAGTCCAAGTGGGCGTGTATTATGTGCGTACATCGGGGCGTTTTTAATACTTTCACTAGCTGGGCGCTCTGAAGAGAAGTAACATCCTCTTCTCTTCAGAACGCCCAGCTTGTGACAGTGCAGATCTGTGACGTCACTCACAGGTCCTGCATCGTGACGGCCACATCGGCAGCAGAGGCTACAGTTGATTCTGCAGCAGCATCAGCGTTTGCAGGTAAGATCGACTTACCTGCAAACGCTGTTGCTGCTGCAGAATCAACTGTAGCCTCTGGTGCCGATGTGGCCGTCACGATGCAGGACCTGTGAGTGACGTCACAGATCTGCACTGTCACAAGCTGGGCGTTCTGAAGAGAAGAGGATGTTACTTCTCATCAGAGCGCCGAGCTAGTGAAAGTATTAAAAACGCCCCGATGTACGCACATAATACACACCCACTTGGACTTTTACTTTTAAACACACCCACTTGGACTTTTGCAAGTCTCATTTGCATAACTACAAAAATGGTCATAACTTGGCCAAAAATGCTCGTTTTTTTAAAATAAAAACGTTACTGTAATCTACATTGCAGCGCCTATCTGCTGCAATAGCAGATAGGGGTTGCAAAATCTGGTGACAGAGCCTCTTTAACCCAAAATGGCCAAAAAAATACAACTTGTCCTGCAAAAAAAAAAAACCTTATATGACTACAACGACAGAAAAATAGAGAAGTTATGGCCCTCGGAAGACAGGGATGAAAAAAACTAACAAAAATCACAGCGTCATACAGGCTAAAATTGGCTACCCCGCCAAGTGGTAAGGGTTTTTTTCTTAACTGGAATTTTTTTTCTTTAATGTTTTGTCTAATATTTTATTTCAACTTTACATATTTTATAGTTCTAATGAATGCTTACAGTTAATGATTTATATTTCATTTAACAAATTTTGTTAAATGCAAATGCATTGATGAATTTATTGCATAGATCTTGTTTTAAATTGATGTTACTGATATAAAATAACCATATTTCCATATGTGGTAATATATACATTAATTAGACTATCAAACAAGGGAAAAGGAAACATCCCTAGAATACAAACGATGCTTTCAAGGCTAAGGATGTTACATTATGATTTACAATTCAAATAGTAATTTAGTATATTTTTATGACCTTTTAATCTAGTATAGAGTTTGTCCTCTGGCCTGCTTGTTAGTGATGTCTCCAACAGTAAAATGCATATGTCTTCTACAATTGTGGGTTGCATTTTCCTTAGATAGAACCAGTAATTCAATCCTAGCTATAATTGAAGTTATCCATGAAGATATGTTCATAGATATCAAATGTAGAAATAAATGGTCTGTGTTGATTAAAGCAATACATTTTACAGTATGGAAAGTTATTTGGGACGTAATGCAATAAAACCTACACATCAAATATCTACACCAGTCCACAATTTATCAGTGTAATATATCATATATAATGCTGAAGGTCAGATTTTACTGTACAATTACATTGTTATGACAACATAACTTGGAACATAACAAGTAAATATAATTAAACTTCTATATGACACATATATGACAAGCATATGATGAAGCCTCTACACAAGGGTTATAACTCAACCCCTTATAAGGCCTTGTTCACACAGTGCGGATTTAATCCAAATTTTGCATGCGGTTTTACGCAAAAACTAGAATTGGATCAAACAGAGAAGATACTTTCAGGCGTTCCTATATATATTTCTTCTGTTTAGGTTCCGTTCCTGGTTTTAGCTTAATAAATACATTACAAATCTGCATCAAATCTGCACTGTGTGAACAAGACCTAATTGTAAGACTCAAATTACAAGCAGTTTGTATTGCAACATTGCCACTATTGCCATAGTCCCAAAGTTCAAATGAATATTCTAGACACCAGTTTACAAAATAATTGAAACGCTACTTCCATATCTTGCATGTTTCAAGGAATAAACCACATTGTTACATGCATTTACATGCACCAGAAGAAAAAGCAGTGCAAACAAAAACAGTCCTATTACAGCAACCAATGCTAATGTAGCAGCTATCTTTTAATGGTAGATTGAAAATGAAAATTGTTTTTCTATTTTAATACCGATCGATGTCCCATCCTCATAGCCAGCGTTAGGGGGGGGGCCAACTGGGCAATTGCCCAGGACCCCCTATTCTCCCAGGATAGAACTATAGCAGCCATAGCGACTGCTACGGGGCCCACGTAGCATACAAATTTATGTGCTAGTGTAAAAGGGCTGGTATAATAGCGGGATTCACCTACTCGTGTCACCCACTATTACTACCTCCTTTATAATCAGGTTCACTAGGGTTATGTCTAGTTCCCCTACCTTTTTGTTGTATTAACGTCTACTTGCTTTGCTACTAAGTAAGCGTATAAGACCGTATAGTAAATACAATTGTATAGTAAATAAGGGGTAATATTTATTACTAACAATAATTACACTTACATATGAAATACACCAAACACAGAGCACAGTAACTGATCACAGTATAGTATCAGTATACACCAATACATATAACAAGTTAATATATACTGAGTATACTCACACTATACGTAGTACATTATAAACACGGTATCACAATCCTTCTTTATACCACCACCCACTTACCTAAACATACATATGAATACAGTTACAATACAATACACGCTCACTATTTCTGTCCCACTCCCACCTAATATAACTGTCCCTTTACACTAAGGGTTAATCAGGTAAAAGGGTTAACAACGTGTACCAGGGGATATGCAGGTAAGCAAGGGTTAGCTCAGGGGCAGCAAGGGTTAACAAGGGGAATGGGTTGCTGTGTAAAGGGTTCAGGTAATGTGCAGGCAGGTAGGAAAGGGTTGACCATGGAAGTGTTGTGTAGGCAGATGGGTCACCAGCTCGTTGTGTAGGGGGGAGAAGTAAAGGGTAAGTGTATAGGGGAGAGAAGTGAAGGGTTAAGTGTGTAGGGTGGAGAGGGTTACGTGTAGCTGCTGCTACACGTGGACACTTAGCGGTTCATGTGGTCCAAAGTTGGTGAGCTGGTCTCTGTTGAGAGAGGCAGGAAAAGAAGGAAGAGTGTGGGACAGTTTGTCCTTTTAAACCCTCCCGTGCACATCTGTGTGACATCACATGCTCATGCACGTGAAATGGGGGGACATGGGTTTATGGCTCCCCACATGGAATCTCATTACCTGGCGAGGGGGGGACAAGCAGTGGGAATGTGTCCACTGTCTTCTCCCCCCTTCCCCGGAGGCTGGAGATACACCTTTCTGGAGGGACAAATATATATACATCTACACTCAAATGTACATAGATATAAATATATAATACACTTCCCTTTACAGCTAGCGACTGCCCCAGTGCTAGAGACTGTCACATTTAATTGTATCTGCGTCCTCAGGACGCAGATACAATTTAATACTATGGCGGAGCAGCTCACTGCTCCGCCATTCATGAGGCTACATTAGGCCTGAAGCCTATAAGATGCTGGGACAGAATCCCTGCGCAGGCCAGTGTGATGACACCAGACCATGCAAGGGTCCCGTCTCATCATCTCAAGGCTGTGGAGCAGCACTATCTACATTGGGGGACTGTGTGTGGCACTATCTACAGGGGACACTATGGTGCTATCTACGGGGGACACTAAGGCACTATATACATTGGCACTGTTGCACTATCTGCAGGGGGCACAAAGGGGCAATATAGTGGGCATTATAGGGGGCACATAAATACAACACCAGAACCAAGCTCAGTACATATATACAGCACCAGAACCACGCTATCTACAGGGGGGGGCTATATGTGTGGCACTATCTACAGGGTGCTCATTTGGGGGCACTATCTACAGTTGGCTCTATGGGGGCACTATCTACGGGGAGCACTGTGTGTGTGTGTGTGTGTGTGTGTGTGTGTGTGTGTGTGGAACACAGTGTATGGTGCTATTATAATCAGGGACAAAGTGTATGGTGCTATTATAAACGGGGACACAGTGTATGGTGCTATTATAATTAGAGGTGCAGTGTATGGAACTATTATACTTAGTGGTACAGTGTGTGTCACTATGAGAAATTTATCTCCATTTATAGGTGCAGAAATGTTTGAATAGTGAGTAGCTGAAGACATCTGTGTGGCAAACTCGGCAGAAATGGGCCGTGGCCGGGAGAAGTCATCATAGAGGTCTTGACCAGATGGAGAAGAAATGAGAAAAAGAACAACTAGAATCTGAGATCGTCTCTGGTGAGTCACTTAATATGAATGTTTATTCTGCCTCTAATCAGTACTGTAGTCACTATATGATCTGAAACGAGATGATGGGTGGTAGGATTTTTTTTTTGTGAAACAGCAAATCCCAGCATATCCTTACCATTATTCGGTCCATGCTGGGAGCTGTAGTTTTATACCGTACAAACCTATAAGGCAGGGGTTGCACTAAATTGAACTGTATTTGTGCTGGTGCTGTATTTATGTACTGAGCTTGGTTCTGGCACTGTATATATGTTCTGAGCTTGGCTCTGGTGTTGTATATATGTACTGAGCTTGGTTCTGGTGTTGTATATATGTACTGAGCTTGGTTCTGGTATTGTATTTATGTGCTGAGCTTTGTTCTGGTGCTGTATTTATGTACTGAGCTTTGTTCTGGTGCTGTATATATGTACTGAGCTTTGTTCTGGTACTGTATATATGTAATAAGCTTTGTTCTGGAGATGTATATATGTACTGAGCTTGGTTCTGGAGCTCTATATATGTACTGAGCTTTGTTCTGGTGCTGTATTTATGTACTGATTTTGTTTCTCGTGCTGCATATATGTACTGAGCTTTGTTCTGGTGGTGCAGTATTTATGTAGTGAGCATCGTTCTGGAGCTGTATATATTTACTGAGCTGGGTTCTGGTGTTGTATTTATGTGCTGAGCTTGGTTCTGGTGTATTTATGTGCTGAGCTTGGTTCTGGTTTTGTTTTTATATGCTAAGCTTTGTTCTGGTGCTGTATTTATGTACTGAGGTTGGTTCTGGTGTTGTATATATATGTACTGAGCTTGCTTCTGGTGTTGTATATATGTACTGAGCTTGGTTCTGGTGTTGTATTTATGTGCTGAGCTTTGTTTTGGTGCTGTATTTATGTACTGAGCTTTGTTCTGGTACTGTATATATGTAATGAGCTTGGTTCGGGAGCTGTAGATATGTAATGAGCTTGGTTCTGGTGCTGTATATATTTACTGAGCATGGTTTTAGTGCTGTATTTATGTACTGAGCTTTGTTTTGATACTGTATATATGTAATGAGCTTGTTCTGGTGCTATATATAGGTACTGAGCTTGGTTCTGGTCAGGGGTGGGATCCGGGCGGTTTGCCCCGGTTCTCCCGAACCAGTTGTTAAAATCACAGACGGTTCGCGGAACCGGAGTGAAGCGGGAAACCGAAACCGGTCCCCTGCACGCAATTGTATCAGCGTCCTTAGGATGCGGATACAATTGGGTTGCCTAGCACTGCCCTGGTGAGGCACAGGATGCCTCACCATTCGCGCTTTAACGATGATGCGGTCGGTGCGAAGACGTCATCTTGCCGCTCGTCATAGCGCAACTGCGTCGTTCCGCTGGAGGAGGACTGGCATTGCTGGAGGATGGTGCGGGTACGGGACAGGTAAGCATATAATTTACTTTTTTTTCCCTTTTACTGTGTGCAGGGTTGGGGGCCTTAAATAGGGGGCACTAACACTAACTACAAGGGACTATATAGGGGACGCTAACTACAGGGGACTATATAGGGGACACTAACTACAGAGGTCTATATAGGGGTCACTAACACTAACTACAGGCGACTATATAGGGAGCACTAACTACAGGGGACTATCTAGGGTGCAGTAAACATAGGGGACTATATAGGGGGCACAAACTACAGGGGACTATATAGGGGGCACTAACTACAGGGGACTATATAGGGGGACACTAACTACAGAGGTCTATATAGGGGTCACTAACACTAAGTACAGGGGACTATATAGGGGCACTAACTACAGGGAACTCTATAGGGTGCAGTAAACATAGGGGACTATATAGGGGGCACTAACTACAGGGGACTATACAGGGGGCACTAACTACTGGGGACTATATAGGGGGCACTAACTGCAGGGAACTATATACGGGACACTAACTACAGGGGACTATATAGGTGACACTAACTACAGGGGACTATATATGGGTCATGCCTCTGGAGGCACTAACTACATTAAATACCACAGGGGGCACTATCTACAGGGAATGCCTCAGGGGGCACTATCTGCAGGGACCGCCTCAGAAGGCACTATCTTCAGGGAATGCTACAGGGGATGCTGCAGGGGGCCCTATCGACGGGGAATTCTACAGGGGCCCTATCTACAGGTAATGCCACAGGGGGCCCTATCTACAGGGAATGCTACAGGGGGCACTATTTACAGGGAATGCTACTATCTACAGAGGGCTCTATAAGGAGCACTATCTACAGAGGGCTGTATGAGAAGCACTGTCTACAGGGGGCTCTATGAGGGGCGCTATCTTAACACAATTTTATTCATGGGCACAGTGTATAGTACTATTATATTCAGAGGCACAGTGTATAGTACCATTATGTTCAGGGGCACAGTGTATGTTACTATTATATTCAGGGGCACAGTGTGTAGCACTATTATATTCAGGGGCACAGTGTATGGTGCTATCATACTCAGGGGCACAGTGTATGATACTATTATATTCAGGGGCACAGTATATGATACTATTATGTTTAGTGGCATAGAGTGTGGCACTATGAGAATTTTATCTTCTTTATAGGTGTGGAAATGTTGGAAAATTGAGCTTCCAAAGACATCTGAGCAGCAGACTCTGCAGAAATGGGTCGTGGCCAGGAGGCGTTATCATAGAAATCTGGACTAAATGGAAAAGAAAAGAGAAAAAGAACGACTCCAATCTGAGAAGATGTCACCAGTGAGTCACTTAATGTAAATGTTTATTCTCCCTGTGACTGATCAGTACTGTAGTCACTGTATGATCTGCAGCGAGATGATGGGTGTATCGTTCTTCTTTGTGAAACAGCAACTCACAGCATATCCTTACCATCGTTCTGGCTATACTGGGAGCTGTAGTTTTATGTCGTATAAACTTATATGACAGGGGTTGAACTGAATTTGAAAATGATCCCTGTACTGAGCTGTATTTATGCTTGAGCTTGGTTCTGGAGTTATATACTTCATAACAACCAAGCTCAACCAGCAACAAAGAGACGCTCAGAACATATATACAACTCCAGAACCAAGTTCAGCATATAAATACAGCACCAAAACCAAGCTTAGTACATAAAGACAGCACCAGAACAAAGTTCAGTACAAATATACAGCACGACAACAAACGCTTAATACATATATACAGGATCAGAACCAAGCTTAGTACATAAATACAACACCAGAACCAAGTTCAGTACAAATATACCGTACCAGAACCAAGATCATTACATATATACAGCATAAAATCCAATCTCAAAGCATATATACATGTACTGAGCTTGGTTTTGGTTCTGTATTTATATGCTGAGCTTAGTTCTGGTGCTGTATATACAGTGAAGGAAATAAGTATTTCATCCCTTGCTGATTTTGTAAGTTTGCCCACTGTCAAAGACATGAACAGTCTAGAATTTTTAGGCTAGGTTAATTTTACCAGTGAGAGATAGATTGTATTAAAAAAAAAAACAAACAGAAAATCACATAGTCAAAATTATATATATTTATTTGCATTGTGCACAGAGAAATAAGTATTTGATCCCCTACCAGCCATTATACTACTTGGGCACACACCGTCCACCGAGGTGTACTCTGCCTGGCTGCACCGCGCATGCCTGTACAAGGCAACGACACATCCGCAAGAGTTGGAGGAGGCTGCTAGTAATGTAGAACAGCCATAGGACTGTCATTTAAAATCTGGGGGGGGGCGCGATTTAAATTTTCGCCTCAGGCAGCAGAAAAGCTAGAATCGTCCCTGCGGACAGTAGTGAACACAAGCACCAACATTACAACAACTGCTGCCTCCCGGTGTTTAAAAACACATCTTTCGAGATTTATTGCTGTTCACTTTGCAATGACGGGAAGGAGCACTGCAGAAATGAATATAGTGCTTGTTGGCTGAGCCACAGCTAATCAGCCCTAGACTTGTTTTCTGCACTGATGCCTCGCTCATTAGCGTACATCTCTGGCGCCGCAGAGGAAAAGGAGAATCAGTACCTGCCCAGTCATCATGTACAAATTAAACCTAACACTGGTTGGCTGAGCATCAGCCAATCATTGATGGGCTTGCTCTTTCTACTGCCCCCTGAGCCCAGCTTCAGTCTGGCTGCCAAAGAGAAGGAGACTGCAGCCCCTGGCAGGTATGTTGCTGATGGCTGTAGCGCCAGCAGGTTTATTTCTTTATCTGCTTCAGCTTCATGTAAGCTGCAAGCTGCCTTCTACAATGAGTGGGGTGGGGGGTGAATAAGTGAGTGTAAAGGACATGGGTGATGCACACAGTATCTGCAAGCAACCTGCTTGTGGGATGGGGTCCAGATACTGTAGATAGGAGGAGCTATAGGGTTAAAAGTGTAAACATCAGGTTATGGTTAATTTGAGCCACAGATGGGACTAGCTTTGTAAAAGGGGCATGGCTTCGTGGGCACATGGACGGGGCTTAGTGGTGGGGGGGCATCTCAGGTATAGATGCCTATGTACTGCCAGCATCCTGTATGCCAGTGCCCACAAATCAGCAGTCAACAAAAGAAAGCAGGTAAATACCGCAAATTGAGTGAAGTGTTGGATTGATTTTTGTAGTGTGACTGGTTGATGTAGTGTTAACAGTGTATGTCAATTGTATGAGTGAAATATGCAATTTGTGTGAGTTTTGTGTCTTCTTCTAATGTATTAGTGGCATTTTTGTGCGTGTTGTTTTCAATGTGACTGTGAGTGGTATGTGTGGTATAGGTCTAGTGAGGAAGTGTTATGTGAGGTATGTGTTTTGCATTTGTGTGGTATGTGTCTAGTGTAAGTAGTGTGTGTGGTATGTGTCTAGTGTCTGGTACATGTCTAGTGTGTGAGTGGTATGTGTCTAGTATGTGAGTGGTGTGTGCAGCATAAGTGCCAGGTGCGAGTAGTGCGTGTTCAACATGTTTCCTTGGTGTGGGTAGACATCATGCGGCGTATGTCTTAGGTGTGAGTGGCAAGAGTGGAGAATATATCCTAGTAGTATTACTAATTGGAAGAGAAAGAAGGATGGCACTGCCCCAATGCAGGGGAAAAACACAGACTCTGCGTATAGAAGCTGTGTGGCTCAAAACACGTGGAAATACAGCTGTCAAAATGTTGCCCGCGGGGTGCTCATCGGTAGAAAATAGCACACGTGTAAAACTTGATTTGTAGAAAGTAGAAAGAACGAGGCACTCACCGCAGTGGCAATAAAAGGTTTATTGAAGTTGATCTTGGTCTGTTATAATGTGGAGGATGCAGTGGCAATAAAAGGTTTATTGAAGTTGATCTCGGTCTGTTATAATGTGGAGGATGCAGTGGCAATAAAAGGTTTATTGAAGTTGATCTCGGTCTGTTATAATGTGGAGGATGCAAACCTCCACATTATAACAGACCAAGATCAACTTCAATAAACCTTTGATTGCCACTGCGGTGAGTGACTCGTACTTTCTACTTTCTACAAATATCCTAGTTGTGAGTGGTGTGCGTGTGCATGTGTCCTAGGTGTGAGTGGTGCATGTGCAGCATATGTCCTAGGTGTGAGTGGAGGATGTGTTCTAGATAATATTGCCTGGACAAGAACGCTTAAAAAATATTTACATTTTATTAAATCTTTAAAATTGGCTAATCAAGCCAATAATTCCTATAGACATCAGGCTAAACAGGTAGGTAGGACTAGATAAGGATGCCAATACACTTAGATTAAATTATTATGGAACTACTCCAAATATCTAGTTAAAACATATAAATTCTGTCCCTACCTGGACTAGATACCAAAGTGTACACTGAATAAAGATTTGATACCTAGCATAGTGTGCATGAACACTCAGTAGTAGAAACGCAACACTTAGGGTATGTTCACACGGCCTATTTACGGACGTAATTCGAGCGTTTTTGCCCCGAATTACGTCCGAAAATAGCGCCTCAATAGCGCTGACAAACATCTGCCCATTGAAAGCAATGGGCAGACGTTTGTCTGTTCACACGAGGCGTAAATAGACGCCCGCGTCAAAGAAGTGACCTGTCACTTCTTTGGCCGTAATTGGAGCCGTTATTCATTGACTCCAATGAATAGCAGCGCCAATTACGCCCGTAATTGACGCGGCGTTCAAGCGCCTGCACATGCCGTTACGGCTGAAATTACGGGGATGTTTTCAGGCTGAAACATCCCCGTAATTTCAGCCGTAACGGACGCCCTCGTGTGAACATACCCTGACAACACAGTGTGCATTCACACTGAAATGAGACACAGCACATACATTTCTTATGCATTAGCACCCATAACTAACAGTGCAGCACCTAAAGCAGTAGTGTGCATTCACACTTACAAGGGACTGTACATTTAGACAAAAGTGTGCATTCACACCAGATAGATATAATATACTAAGTGTGCATTCACACTAATTAGCAAGACCTATGACACAGTGTGCATTATTGCTGAAATGAGCACCAGCACATATAGGTAGTGTGCATTCACACTCTTCTGTAGCAGCGTAACACCTATAGTAGTGGTGTGCTTTCACACCTGACGAATATTGTACGCCCGCTTGAATTCTTTTTCCAACCTGCAAAAAAAATTTCCCCTAGAATAATGTTCATTATTCTCGTGGAAATGCAGTGTATTCAATGGAGTTGGAGCTATCAGGAACTATTCCTCTTTTCATTTAGACCTGTTTTCATAAATTTCCCCATGTCTTGTATAGCTGAAAGGTGGTCCCATGTACTCCAGCCCAACACTGGCGGCTGCGTATGGCCTGCGGGGGTCTGTGTGCTTAAAAATGCCAGGACTGATTTTAAGTCCCAATCCGGCCCTGACCACAGCATTGTGCAATCAATAGCAGTTGTGGAATAACAATGGAGGTGGGGGGTCTCCTAGGTACCTGATTGTCAGCCCTGATAATAGAGATTGCCAGAGCTAACAGTTTTAAAGCAGAGTTCTCAGCCTAACAAAGGTCACCAAGGCTGTCCAGTGTGATCCCATGTTTAGGGCATACCTGAAGCATGCCCTATCATCTACCTGAGCATTTTACACGCACATATAGTATTATAAGTTATATTATTATTACAATGCATCAAAATAAAAATATTTAATTGTGAAGTAAAAGTCCCCTTGTGGGACCAAATAAAAAATATTAATAAAGTTTAATAAAATAATTTGAATCAATATATAGACTCCAAACAAAATTGTAGTAAGGGCTGGAGACTGTTTAAACCACCACTGTCCCCCCATATCATCTAGGCGGCTCCATGAACTAATCTATATAACACAGAGAAACAATTAAGAGCCTTTGACGCCAATGTATATATATAAAAATTTACATTTTATTAAACAAACACCATACATAGTTAAAATAAACAGAAAGATATGACTCTAGTATAACAAACGGAGACCGCACAAAATATTGTTGCTAACTATAGTCTATGGGCAAACATGTAGATATATATATTAGACAGACATCTATTTCAAAAGTGTAGTACAAAGAACAACATTGAGCAAGGTTAGCTGTCTGATCATAGACTTACCCATAGGTAGCAACAAAGAGTAAAAAACAGTGTCTGCTCCGCCGCATAAACCCCGACGCGCGTTTCGCCACGTGTGCTTCCTCAGAGGGATGTATAACAGTAGGATGTATAATAGTAGTACTATTATACATCCCCCTGAGGAAGCACACGTGGCGAAACACGCATCGGGGTTTATGCGGCGGAGCAGACACTGTTTTTTACTCTCTGTTGCTACCTATGGGTAAGTATATGATGAGACAGCTAATCTTGCTCAATGTATTGTTCTTTGTACTACACTTTTGAAATAGATGTCTGTCTAATATATCTACATGTTTGCCCATAGACTATAGTTAGCAACAATATTTTGTGCGGTCTCCGTTTGTTATACTAGAGTCATATCTTTCTGTTTATTTTAACGATGTATGGTGTTTGTTTAATAAAATTTAAAACTTTTATATATATATATATATATATATATATATATATATATATATATATACATTGGTGTCAAAGGCTCTTAATTGTTTCTCTGTGTTATATATAATAAAATAATTTGTAAAAGAAAACCCACGAACATGAAAAATATATAATAAACAGGATTATTTTTCACTTTCAAAATATTTTATTGAAGCTAGACTATATGCTTCTTCTCATTGGAAACAATTAGAAACAACATTAATCAAACAGACAGAACGTTGCATGTGCCATTCCATCTGTACAAAAACTGTAACTTTACAGTAATATAACAAATTACACCTACAAAAGTGCACCAAAGAAGTAGGAAAATGAAAAGAAAGAGTCAGAATAGAAATAAAGACAAGAAGGAGAAATAGAAAAAAGTTAAGAGAAAAGTGAAAAAAAGAAAAAGGGTAGGTGGAGGAGGGGGGGTGTGGGGGAAAGGCGTCTATGAGAAATTCTAGGAACTATCCAAAGGAGATACTATAAAGTGATAGATGGGAATGAGTTGTTCATTAGTCATTAAAGCATTGAATCTGGAAAGAAATTCAGAGTACGGAATATATGGTTTCTTTCAAGCATTGGCTATCATTTGCTTAGCTGATAGGAGGATAAACTAAACACGATAATTTTTAATAAAAACAGTTTCCATTAACGAAAATAAATAAAACCTTAATCATTAAAAAAAATACACCCCAAAATGCAAAACACAAGACATTACACAGCAACGTCAGTGAAAAAATAAAGTTATGGCTTTCAGGATGCAGTGAGGCAAAAACAGAAAAATATGCTGAATCCTCAAGGCCAAAATGAGCCGTGTCCTTATGAGGTCAATGTAATAAAGATGTGTTCCTGATAAAATAAAATAAAAAAGAGAGAAAACAACTGCCTTCGTAAACACACAAGATCCAGGGGATGTTACCCAACAATGGACTGCTCAGTAGATTTGCCATTTCAGGTCTATAGTGGGTGACAACAACCTGTTGTGTCGACCAAATAAGTTGCAATTTAGCGTTCACAAAAACAACTCTTTTTAACTATTTAATAAACGAGGATAGCTCAATGACTCAAGGCCCTTTTACACTGGCCAATGATCGGGTGAACGAGCGTTCCCGATTATAGCCCTGAGTAAACAGGGAAAGCTCAGCCGATGAATGAGCAAACACTCGTTTATCGACTGATTGGATCTTTTATGCGGTCATAAAAATGGTTGTGTAAACAGGGGATGTGGTGCCAACAAGGTGCAAATGTATGGATCAAAGTAACAATCATTGGTCCCCATACTTAATCGTTGCTCCTTGTGAATGAAGCAAACGAGCGCGGATCGACAAGCTGTTTTTCGATCGTCACTCGTTTAAAGGTGGTAAACACGGGGGAATATCTTCCTATGTAAAATAACCTTTACATTTATAGAAAATGAGGGAAATGCTTTAAAAATGGAGGATGGGGAGATATTATGGTTTATTATACCTACACAGAAAAAAATGTCAGAAGTGTTCTTCCACCTCTTTTATGCTGGTTTCACACACTGCATTTACTCGGGTTTTCTGTGTGTTGTTATGCATTGCACAAAAACGCTATGACTAGATGTTAAATTAAAGACTATAGTAAAATTTGAGAACGTTTGTATACACAGCATTTTGCTTTGTGATGTTTTGTAGCCCCGTTTGAGGTCAGTGGCGTTTTTTTTTGGTTTTTTTTCAAAATGCAGAATGCTCTACGTACGTATGACTTTTTTTCTACCGTTTTTTCTTTTCCATTAACGTCTTAATAACTTCTTAATAGGACTTACAAAAAACACCTGGAATAAACGTCTGAACAAAATGACACAAAAACAGCAATTAAAAATTTGACGTAATAAAACACAATTAAAAACGCATGGAGTTTTTTACATATGTTTTAAAACGCTCAAAAGAAAGTGTGTCAAGGAGGCCTAAAAACCCAATACATCTAATACGTGTTAATAAACGCTTCCCAACCAGCGTTTCATGGATCCTTGTTTAGAGTTCCCCAGAAGACAGCAACAACAGCATAAATACTGTGGTTTTTCCGCAACGGAATTAGTTGCAGAAAATCCTCAGCAAATATAGTAGCAGCTAAGTGGATGAGATAAAAAAAGAATACATGCTGCGTAAATCTGTGTTCCTCCCTCCAGAGTGGCCTCCTGGGATGATTATTTATCCCATGTGACCGCTGCAGCCAATCACAGGCTGTAGCGGCAGTCACATGGGATGAAACATCATCCCAGGAGGCCGGCCTGGATGACGCCAGAGGACCGACCGCCGCTGTAGTCACTCACAGGCTGCAGCAGTCTCCTGAGATGAAGCGACATCCCAGGAGGCCGGCCTGCTAGCAGCAATGCTAAATGCTGCAGTGTTTCACAGCGGACATTCAAAAAAGCGCTACTACGCAGCGTATCCGCCCCTTGTGAAATCAGCCTTTTTGTGAGCCAAACTCTGAAGTTAACACAAAAGAAAGGAGATGCATCAGTATTTTCTTTAGGATGGATTCACACACAGCATTTTCCTGCTTTTTTGTGCATTTTTCGTGGTGTTTTTATCAGCGTTTTTTAGTGCGGCCAGATGTAGCATTAAAGTTATAGTGAAAGATAAAGTGCACTACATAGAACTGCGTTTTGGTTTGTCCATTTTTGAGGCATTTTTTTTATCAGTAGCTTTTTTTTCCAAATGCAGCATAGTCTTGGTTTGGCGTTTTTTCACGCGTTCTTCCCATAGGCTTCCCTAAAAATGACAAAAATGGCAGAACAAAAAGCATGGACAAAAGGCCACCAAAAACACTAAAAAAGCCTTAAAAAACAAAAGTTACATTTTAATATTGCTGGGGTTTTTAGAAGTGTTTTTTTTTTATATATAGTTTTATTTGACAGAACAAAATCTGTATGTGAAGGAAAACTTTTTACCTTTCCTTCCTTGTGGATCCACTGGCCTTACAGTAGAGATAAAAGGGTAATCACTGCCTAGAATTACTGATAGATTGTTAGAGAGACATAAGGGTGATTTATGATGAAATATTGGCTATCTGGGGGTCCATTTACTGTTCTTGAAAAGGGGCCTTCAGCTTTCTGCGTCCGCCCCTGCCTAGCGCAACTCATTTATGAGCAATTAACGACACTGTTTTAACTATAAAAATGTCCGAAAACAATGCCAGGTCCGACCTGGCGTTGTTTTATAACATCAGCAGAGTTATCACCGGGGAGATGGATATGTTGCATGCTGCACTGAGGGAGACACCGGCACATTGTTTGTATGGTGTGCCAGTATTGACAAATCTGCCACTGGGTCTTTAAATGCACCTTCCGTTCTCTTTTGATCATTGTAGAAAAGCGACAGCGACTGACGAACCATACAGTTTCACGCAGTTGTTCTCTGGTTCTAACAAGTCACTGAATAAAAGGTCTGTCATATTCCTTTAGAAATGTTGAGGCTCAGAGGAAAACATCCAAAACAGCATTCATCCGCTGTATTTTCTATGGCACGTTTTTTTACATTGACCTTATGATTGACCTATCATTGCTGAAACCAGTAGGAAAGATATGAAAAGCAGAGAGAAACGAATTTAAAGTACTATCTGTTACATTATCTAATTGTGACAATGATTTTTTATTGAACTGTGCCTTAGATTGACAATCATTGTGAAGCTACTACTGAGATTATGTACATGTGCAAATCCGTACCATGATTTTATGGTTACACTGGGGCAGATTTACTACTGTGTCCGCATCTAAAATGTGTAGAAAAATATGTCTAATTTTGGTGCAATTTGGCGTAATTTAGCAAATTTCAATTTAAAATAATTTAAGAACATATTATTGCGCTTTACTAGACCCTTTTTTAAAAGTGTCTAAAAGAAGGGGCATAGCTTAGCAGAAAAGGGGCATGGATTAAAATGCACGACTACAAGATGTGCCAAATATATAGCACAGCTTGCTGCACTGTGAGAAATTTGGCGCATATTCAGAATGTCTGGTCTATGTTTATTAAATCTTAGACAGTATTAGTAAATCTGCCCCACTGTGTGCACAGAATTTAACCTATTGAAGGCCAGCATTTTGGTCTAAATCCGAATGTCCACCCTGGAACACCTTTTTTTTTTTTTCACCTAAATAAATCCCCAATTCTGTTCTGATTATTGCCATTTCTTCAGTGCTCCAAATCCCTTGCATGGCTATATAGTTAAATGATAACATTATGTCTGCCTGCACTAATGGGAGCTTAGGCTCTTAATGCAAACTATTTAGTAAGCTCGGAGGATCCCAATAGTCCTAATCACACGACAGTCCTGGAGGCCTTATTTAGCACTGCAATTCACATTAGGGTAAGAAAGGGAGGACTCTTCTTACAGTTCAATTATGCCCTACTGTAGATAGATAGATAGATAGATAGATAGATAGATAGATAGATAGATAGATAGATAGATAGATAGATAGATAGATAGATAGATAGATAGATAGATATGATATAGATAGATAGATAGATAGATAGATAGATAGATAGATAGATAGATAGATAGATAGATAGATAGATAGATAGATAGATAGATAGATATGATAGATAGATAGATAGATAGATAGATATGATATGAGATAGATAGATAGATAGATAGATAGATAGATAGATAGATAGATAGATAGATAGATAGATAGATAGATAGATAGATAGATAGATAGATAGATAGATAGATAGATAGATAGATAGATAGATAGATATGAGATAGATAGATAGATATGAGACAGACAGACAGACAGATAGATAGATAGATAGATAGATAGATAGATAGATAGATAGATAGATAGATAGATAGATAGATAGATAGATAGATAGATAGATAGATAGATAGATAGATAGATAGATAGATAGTTAGACAGACAGACAGACAGACAGACAGACAGACAGACAGACAGACAGACAGACAGACAGACAGACAGACAGACAGACAGACAGACAGACAGACAGACAGACAGACAGATAGATAGATAGATAGATAGATAGATAGATAGATAGATAGATAGATAGATAGATAGATAGATATGAGATAGATAGATATGAGATAGATAGATATGAGATAGACAGACAGACAGACAGACAGACAGACAGACAGACAGATAGATAGATAGATAGATAGATAGATAGATAGATAGATAGATAGATAGATAGATAGATAGATAGATAGATAGATAGATAGATAGATAGTTAGACAGACAGACAGACAGACAGACAGACAGACAGACAGACAGACAGACAGACAGACAGACAGACAGATAGATAGATAGATAGATAGATAGATAGATAGATATGAGATAGATAGATATGAGATAGACAGACAGACAGACAGACAGACAGACAGATAGATAGATAGATAGATAGATAGATAGATAGATAGATAGATAGATAGATAGATAGATAGATAGATAGATAGATAGATAGATAGATAGATAGATATGAGATAGACAGACATAGATAGATAGATAGATAGATAGATAGATAGATAGATAGATAGATAGATAGATAGATAGATAGATAGATAGATAGATAGATAGATAGATATGAGATAGACAGACAGATAGATAGATAAATAGATAGATAGATAGATAGATAGATAGATAGATAGATAGATAGATAGATAGATAGATAGATAGATAGATAGACGGTATATGTCAAGGTGCAAGAATGGCTCCCTCCCTTGTGTCCGTCAGCTCCATAGAAATAAATGGCGCGCTTGTGCGCATGAGTGACCGGCGCTCCATTAATTTATATGGAAATGCAGGACACAAAGGCTGGACACAGACCCCGGAAGTCCCAAGTAGGGGTATATTAACTCACCCAAACTAACTGTATTGTTTAAGTGCTGGGCAACCCCTTAAAAAAATGTGGGAGGAGCTATCTCTGTGGAGTTAGCCATGTATTACAACCACGTAAAAACGGACTTATTAAATATAAGAATTTATTTATTGCTCCGAAGCATTCTATATTCAACAGGACAGTCCCAGAAATTACCACCACTGTCCCAGGCTCCAATGCTCCTGTCCCAGAAGGTGAGATCAGTTCATTGGACAGGTTTCTTCCTTGTTTCCAGTTATTGGCTACTTACTGTACATTTAACTTTCTGCAAGTGGATGATGAAAGCAGTCAATAGGGCAATGTAGCTGCCATTGTTATGGAAGCATTGTGGCTACCACTTGATCACCCAAATACTGGGGACACAGGCTGACCTTGTAATATACAGCTGCAAGAAAAAGTATGTGAAAGCTCTGTAAATACCTAAATTTCTGCATTTATTACTAATAAAATGTGATCTTATTCTTATCTAAATCACAATTATAGACAAGCACAATATAACTAAACGAATAACACACATTCAGTTGTACTATTCATGTATTTTATTGAGCACATTGGGTAAAGATCCACAGTGCAGGGAGAAAAAGTAAGTGAACCCGTGAATTTAATAACCCGTAGACCCCTCTTTAGCAGCAATCCACTACACTTACTGTAGTGTTGAGGAAGAATTTTGGACTATTCCTCCCTGCACATGTGTCTCAGTTCATCAATATTTCTGGGATGACTTGTGTCCACGGCCACAGCCACAGCATCTTGATAGGGTTAAGGTCAGGACTTCACTGATGATAGTGTAAACGCCCTGTTTGAACTGTAACTTGAACTTAAATTTTCATCTAGGCGGATCTACTTGAACATGTGTATATAATCCCACCTTTTGTTACGCCTATCATATTTGGTGTGCAAGCCTGAGGAAGGGGTTGGTCCAACTCCGAAACACATAGTTAATAATTTTTATGTCCTGCACCAAATAAATTATCTTTTAAAAGTAACTGCTTAGTTATTGGTATCCACGAGCAGCGCCAATGAAAATGCCCACCATTATCTACCTGCTTTCTACAGTCAGGACTCTGACTTGGCCATTCCAAAACACAAATCTTCTTTTTCAACCATTCTTTAGTTCAGTGATTCCCAAGCTTTCTGAGGCTGGGACCCACTTTTGGCCGAGACTTTTGTTTTGAATCCCCCACTACCGTACTTAGCCCCATTTCATCTGATGTATGTCAACATCATTCATAGTTAGATAGCGGTATTTAGCTCCATTCGAAAAATAAGTCTCTGTAACATCGAGAAACAATGACAATTGTGCAGGCGGGGGATGGGGCAGGCACAAGGCATCCTGCTGCTGTGTGTCACTGAGGCCAACTATGGCTGCTGATGGTAGGCTATCAGAGGCGTAGCTAGGGGTTTATCACAGGGAGGTGAAACACATCTGCATTTGCCCCTACCCAGTGGACCTCACACACAGTATAATTACTCCTTAGTGTCCCCCACACAGTATAAGGCCCTTATAGCTGCCCCCACACAGGATAATGCCTCTATAGCTGCCCCCACACAGGAGAATGCCCTATTGCTGCTCCTACACAGTACAATGTCCCCTTAGTGCCTCCACACAGTATAATGCCCCTATAGTGCCTCCCTACACAGTATAATGTCATAAAGCTGCCCCCACACAATATAATGACCCCTTAATGCCACACTGTGCCACACAGTGTAATGCCCCCATAGCTGCGCCCACACAGGATAATGCCCTTTAGCTTCCCCACAAAGTATAATGCCCCTATAGCTGTCTGTACATAGTATAATTCCCCTAGAGCTGCCCACACATTATAATGCCCCCATAGCTGCCCCTACACAGTATAATGACCCCTTAGTGCCCCACAGAGTATAATGCCCCTATAACTGCCCCCACACAGTATAATGACCCCCCTTAGTGCCCCCCACACATTATAATGCCCCCATAGCTGCCCCCACACAGGATAATGCTTCTATAGCTGCCCCCACACATTATAATGTCCCTATAGCTGCCCAACACACAGTTTAATGCCCTATAGCTGCCCCCAAACAGAATAATGTTCCCATAGCTGCCTCCACGCAGAATAATGCCCCCATTGCTGCCCCCACAGTATAATGCCCCTATAGCTGCCCCATACAGTATAATGCTCCTATAGCTGCCCTCCCTACAGTATAATGCCCCCATAGCTGCCCCCCGACACAGTAAAATGCCCCATAACTGCCACTATAGCTGCCCTCAACACAGTATAAAGCCCCACAGCTGCCCCCACACAGCCCCAATAAAAATAATAAAATACATACCTTTGCCTGTTCCCACGATGGGTGGAGTAGATCCTTCTGCTCCTCTTCTCTGTGCAGTGTGTTGCTGAGCGCAGACAGGCACGATGACGTCACTACATCGCGCCTGTCTGTGCCGAGCCCTTCACAACTTACCGCTCCCGGCATAGTGAATGCTGAAGTAAGCAGCCATCCGCTCCTTGCTCCAGCATTGAATTCAACTGTATCTGCGTCTAAGAACACAGATACAGTTGAAATCAGGAGATCAGTGAGTGCCTCGCGACCCCAGGAGGTTTTCAAACGACTCCCTAAGGGTCGCGACTTACAGTTTGGGAAATTCTGGCTTAGCAGGTGCATTTGTTTTTAAAATTTAACCCGTTGGCGCATAATCACGTACATGCACGCCACAGAATACAGTTATTAGCGCTTTCCGCCGTGCATGTACATGAAGGAGATTGTGCGGGGAACCGAAGCAGTGTCCGCACGATTGCCGCGGAAGCCCAGCTGCAACCGCTACGATTGCCGAAACCTCCAAAGCCGGCCGTTTAACACCTAAAATGCAATCACAACAACGTTATTTAAGATATTTCATAGAGGGAGGGCGCTCCCTCTATCACCGATCGGCGGCATGCGAATGCAATCGCCGACCGCCGACAGTTGCCATGGCAACCAGGGGCCTAATAAACGCCCACAGGTCAGTCCTGGCTGAATGCCTATTAGGCCCTGCCAGAGGATACCATCAGAGTCATAGGGACCTACTCGGGTATTCTCAAAGCAGACCCAGAGGTGGGTAACTTGATTGGAGATAGCCCTCAGATTACATTCAGAAGAGGTCGGAAGATCAAGGATAATGGGACGTTTTGTTGTGGCATGTGTAAAGCATGCAGCTCAATTTGGAATATTAAGACATTCAGGCGTAAGACTACCTGAGAATTCTTCCATACGAGATCTTTTATCAACTGCTTGACTAAAGGGGTGGTGTATTTTATTACTTGTGTATGTGAGATGCAATATGTGGGGATGACCAAAAGAGAGTTTAGGCGGAGAATTAGGGACCACGTATGCGACATTATTAGAAAGGAATATACTTCTGTCTCCAGGCATTTATGGGAATGCCATTTAGGGGACCCTATGGTCCTTAAAGTTCAGGGGACGGAACATATCAAACCACCTGCCAGAGGGGGAGATTGGGACAGGAGGAGTTTTCAAAAGGAGCCCCAGTGGATTTTCAGGATGCAAACCATCAGACCGCTTGGCCTGAATGAACAAATATCCGATCTCTCCCTTCTCTAAATACGGAAAGTTCTAATATGTATTGACTCCCTGATCCTCTCTCATTCTTCCATATGCTCGTTTTGGGCAATATAATCACAGTGAGGACCTTGCATGGGTTGGTTCTGAATGTTTTTTGTTGCCCCGCATACAAGTACGTAATCTCTCTCAACTTATGCAGAGGAATACAACCAGAGGTATTTTGCCACCATCCATAGCTACAGTGTGTGCGTCTTTATTTACAGTAAGGAGGCACAACAATATGTAGCGTCAGTATCTTAGTCTTATTTTTATATAAATTTGTTATGTCATCTTTCAATTGGGTCCAACACTATGGGCCACCTACTTCGTATCTATTATGTTTCTTGTATGTGGTTGATAGCGACTTTTGATCCTGTCCACCTGAAGCTCCCCTGGTGACCACAGATGCTGCATGCATCGACTCGATTGGCCGTGACATTACCAAGTGGCCGTCCCATTCGGCGGACGTCATTCTGACATAGTACACTCCTATTGGTGGAGGTTCCCAGTGACGCGACCAGAGTAGGCGGGGCTAAACCATGATTAAGGACGCTTGCAGCATCTGAAACGCGTAGGCTTTCCACATCATCGATATTTTTCCTCACACTACAGGATTTCACACTTCAACCCATGTCCTGATTTTTAACCAACTATTTTTTGTTCATTAAACTTGGAACTTCGTTCTATTTTATCTACAATCCATGCTGGATCCAACCCTCCTTTTTTCTATTGTTGTCCGTTTGTCGTGTGCCGACACGAGGATCCGTGCAGGATGATCTGAATCATATATATATATATATATACAAGGTGAGCTGGAGGTCTTTCTCTACATTTTTTTGGGCTAAGCCTTATTAGGCTCTAGGGTTTCAACGGCGCGCTCTAGACCAGTCATCAGTGTCCAGTGCACGCCGGTAAACACAGCATAATATGTGCCAACCAGCATTTAGAACTCTTTAGGCAATTTATACACCCTGAGGACGCTCCCCTGACCATACGGGGGCACAAAAACACGTAGGGAAATTTGCTTCTTAATGGCAAACAGACCATTATTACATTTGTTATTGCCTTTATATAGTGTTGTATTGGTGTACGAACACTGAATCAATATACTTCAGATACTTTCTTAAAGGCTCATGATTTTTGTTGTCAATGCCTGTACTCAGATCCTTTTGGCACTAGTGCCCACTTTTTTAAATTGATCAAATTAAACTTATTTTAAACGTTTACACAGGCAGTGAATATTTACTTACAAATTTAAACGTACACAATCTACACTGAATCTTTGGAATTAACCTATACCTATTTGGTATCGCCGTAATCGTACTGACCCATAGAATAAAGTTAGCATGTTATTTACAGCGCATAGTAAACGGCGTAAATTTGAAACGCGAAAAACAATGCTCGAATAGCTGGGTTTTTTTTTCAATTCCTTCCCTGAAAAAATGAATAAAAGATAAGCAATATAATATATACACTCAAAAATTGTGCAAGGCGGGGAGTAAAAAACTAAAAAGAATGCTTGGTCCTTAAGACTGAAATAGACCTGGTCCTTAAGGGGTTAAGCATGACATTATACACTGGTGTGAACTTGGAAGAATAGCACCTAATAAAGTAAAGTAAGCTAGACATGTTCAATGCTTTTATAAATTTTTCGTAGTGTGACCTTTTTGCCTTCTAGAATGTGGCATTTAAATCTCAAATTTTCAATGAGCAGCTGTCTCAAATCCTTGGAGCAAATAAAATCCATGCCATGTAGACGTGTTCAATTAAAAACAATGAAAAATTACTGATTAAACATGACACATGTAACACATTCTAAGGCAACGTAACTATTAATTCAATGAACTGACATATCACGATGATGGTTAAACAAAATGATGGTCAAAATTCATTAAAAAAAGTTGAATTAGGCTGAATGGATAAAAACTAGTCCAGATAAACAATGGGTCAGTTGCTTTGGCCTGTCAAGGAAGGATTCCCTTATTGTTTCAGGCTATTGATAATATAAATTTATGTACTACTTTTGTTCCGTCTTAAAATGTGTCAAACATCAACAAATAAATGCCCCCCCTCCCAAATAAAACACAAAAAATGCTGTCCTTTAGTGTCTTCAGATTTTATATATTCCTCTATGAAAGAAAAACAAAACAGAATAGAGAGGTGGGGGGGGCAGGCAGAATAGGTCTATATTTTCATCAAATAATCAGCTGGAAGGAGGCATCACTTAAAGAGGCTCTGTCACCAGATTTTGCAACCCCTATCTGCTATTGCATCAGATAGGCGCTGCAATGTAGATTACAGTAACGTTTTTATTTTTTAAAAACGAGCATTTTTGGCCAAGTTATGACCATTTTCGTATTTATGCAAATGAGGCTTGCAAAAGTACAACTGGGCGTGTTGAAAAGTAAAAGTACAAGTGGGCGTGTATTATGTGCGTACATCGGGGCGTGTTTACTACTTTTACTAGCTGGGCGTTGTGTATAGAAGTATCATCCACTTCTCTTCACAACGCCCAGCTTCTGGCAGTGCAGACACAGCCGTGTTCTCCAGAGATCACGCTGTGTCGTCACTCACAGGTCCTGCATCGTGTCAGACGAGCGAGGACACATCGGCACCAGAGGCTACAGATGATTCTGCAGCAGCATCGGCGTTTGCAGGTAAGTCGATGTAGCTACTTACCTGCAAATGCTGATGCTGCTGCAGAATCAACTGTAGCCTCTGGTGCCGACACGATGCAGGACCTGTGAGTGACGTCACAGATCTGCACTGCCAGAAGCTGGGCGTTCTGAAGAGAAGTGGATGATACTTCTCATCAGAACGCCCAGCTAGTAAAAGTAGTAAAAACGCCCCGATGTACGCACATAATACACGCCCAGTTGTACTTTTACTTTTCAACACGCCCAGTTGTACTTTTGCAAGCCTCATTTGCATAAATACGAAAATGGTCATAACTTGGCCAAAAATGCTCGTTTTTTAAAAATAAAAACGTTACTGTAATCTACATTGCAGCGCCTATCTGCTGCAATAGCAGATAGGGGTTGCAAAATCTGGTGACAGAGCCTCTTTAAGCCCTCCTGGCATGGCTGTGTTGGATACCAGTGTAATGGCTGTTACCTACAATGAATGCATAGTAGCAAAACCCATGAGCTGTATAAACAGAATATAGCCATTAATAGGTTTTCATACTTTGAATGTAAATAAGAATGTTTCCTTACACAGAGATCAAGCAGAGATGTTAGAAATAGTGAGAAATTGAAACACTAGGCATATTAGAAAGCTAGAAAGCTGCAAAACTTTTCATTGTACAATCCGACAGAAACTGTTTAATTATATCTCTAAAAAGCATAGCTGACTATACAAAATCAAATTCCCAAATTTTTTTATTTCATTTTTTAAATGATCTTAAAAGAGGATTGTGTGGTGTATAATCTTTCCCAATCTTTCTTAAATAAATATTGGGGAAGCTTTGTATGTAAAACAGTACAGTGAACCTAAGGCTTCATGCACACAACCGTAGCCATGTGCACGGCCGTGATTTTCAGGTTGGCCGACCGGCTGCGGAGTGTCACCTGCGAGCTGCCAGCAAATCGCGGGCCATGCACATGGCCGCGTGCATTATTTTCTATGAGCCTGGACCGCAGAACACGGCCGTAATAAGAGATGTCCGTTCTTTTTGCGGTCCAGGCTCCTGGGCCATGCACGGACCATGGAAACCACGGTGGTGTGCATGGGCCCATTGAAATGAATGGCGCCGCAATTCTCCCGTGGATTTTCGGGGGAATTGCGGCCGCAAAAGCACGTTCGTGTGCATGGGGCCTTAAAGCGAAGATCCAGTAAAAATAATCACATTGGTGAAGTCTGTAATCTCAGACCACCACTGATCTCTATAATAAAAGGACTTTATACAGAGCTTTAAACAGGAACAAACAAATATATAACATACACTACAGACATATATATTTCTGTGAACAAGAATAGAAAGAAAGACCTCCAGCTCACCTTTGTTGCATATGGGATTTTGGATAATCATGCACGGATCCTCGTGTCGGCACACGGTGAGTAGACAAAACTAGGAAGAGCGAGGTTGGATCCAGCATGGAAGATACGATAAAATGGAAAAATAATTTCCAAGTTTAATGGGCCAATAAGTTTGGCTGGTTAAAAATCAGGACTTGGGTGCACAGCGTGACATCCTGGTAGTGTAAGGAAAATTGTAGTGGTTTATGGAGAGCCTACGCGTTTCAGACGCTGCGAGCGTCTTGGGCAGCCACTGGTATGTGCCGGTGTCAACTGTATCTGCATCCTCAGGACGCAGATACAGTTAAATCCAATGCTGAAGTGAAGCAAGGAATCATCAGCTCCCTGCTTCAGCATTCACTGTGTGAATCGTCCGAGAGCCGTTCGGCACAGACAGGCGCAATCCAATCAGTGATGTAATCGCGCCTGTCTGCACCGAGCCACTCATAGTACAGATCGGAGTACCCTCTGATCTCCTCTACTCATTGAGGAATTTCCGGGCACATCGCTACTTTAAGCGCTGAGACCGGGGAAGCCCTTGACGTCACTGTCCATATATCGACAGTGATATCAGGCTTTCAACTATCGAGTACCTGTCCAGAGCAATGCAAGATCTCTGGCCAGGGACTCCTGTCTTGGGATAACCCTTGAAGTCACTATCCATATATGGACAGTGATGTCAGTTGTTCCTCCAGGAGCGGAATGCCCGGCCAGAGCGTTGCCCCAATATGGCCTGTTCAGTGATTTTAAATTAATGTAGTGCTTTTTCACTGATTTGTTTTTAATGGGAGTGTAGGGATTACGATGGGGACTCTTGACGTGGGTTGCAAGCTTGCATATTTTGGCCAAAATATCAACTAATACCTCATGTTTATCATTGATATTTGTCATGTATCATGAATATCTTTTCAGGATGCAGCCAGGCCTTCTAGTGCTGGGGGAGAATGGTGTGGCAGTATATTGGAAGGTGCTGGGCAGCCCACCTTGTCTAATATTATGGGCATGACTAATAGGCTGTATGCCAGCAAGGTGCACTACATGCACCCATGTGATGACACTCTTATAAAAGCTATATTTGTGTGCAATTATAATACTAAGCAGCCACCCCCGTCATGAATTGTAGGCGTGAGAATGGCTGTTCATCAGTATATTGCACCTGTGCAATCTCCCTCTATGTAGCATTGTGGTTTATCTGCGTCCTGCTGGGAAGTGGTGTGTGTACCTCCCTTATGAGTAAGTATGGCCTGTTCAGTGATTTTAAATGAATGTAGTGCTTTTTCAGGGATATTTTAGAGTGCCATATAGTGCGCTGAAAACAGAGCCAAATTTTCGCACAGATTTTCGTGCGGAATATTAGCTGCGGAAAGACTGCTGAAAAAAAAAGAAAGTTAATACTTAAGCCTTTCTCCGTTGTCATAGTGGCGCATCCTTCTCTTCTCTGTGCAGCCCGGCCTCCTGGGATAACGCCACAGCCAAATGTGACCGCTGCAACCTGTGATTGGCTGCAGCAGTCACATGGGATGAAACGCCATTCCAGGAGGCCTGCCTGGACGGAGAACAGAAGAAACTGTCAATGTGACAATGCCCAGGGGTAAGTATTAACCTTTTTATTAATTTTAAACCAAAACAAGTTTTTGCTATTTTTTCGGATTTGCAATTTTTTTTTTTTTTTTAAACGTAGCATAGGTCAATTTTATTTTTTCTGCAGCGTGTGGATGCGGATCTTCTGCAATTAAATCTGTTGTGGAAAATCTGCAGTGTTTATGCTGTATATTACTGATAAAGAATCATGCAATATATGTGATATGAGAGATTTTTTTACATTTTCTGGTTCACACATTACTATAAATCGAAACAGCAATCACAATGCTGGCTGAGCATTAAACGTCAGAGGAAATAAAAAATTGACTCTAGGTGCAGTCATGTGACCGCAATGTAGAAATAAGTAACGCTGCTACATATAAACATACTTTATATTAGAAAATTAATTGTAAATGCCACATTAAGTTAACCCCTTCCCGATATTTGACGTATCCATACGCTCCATACAATGCGGGTGCTGGCTGTAACATACAGCGCGATCCCGCTCGTTTAACTCGTTAAATGCCGCGGTCAATAGCGATCGCGGCATTTAAATAGAAGCCTGTCAGAATCACGATATACTGCAATACATTAGTATTGCAGTTTATAGTAAAAGCGATCTAACGATTACTGGTTGAAGCCCCCTAGGCCGTAAAAAAAAAATGTAAACGCTATTGTTTGGTCTCCTCATTTCCCACAAAAAAATGAAATAAAAAGTTATCAAAACGTCACATGTACCCCAAAACGACAGCTTATCCCGCAAAAAGTAAGCCCTCATACCACTTAATCGACGGAAAAATAAAAAAATTATGACTCTCAGAATTTGGCGACACAAAATAAATTTAAATTTTTACACTTCGGTTTTTACTTGTAAAAGTAGTCAAATATAGAAAAAACTATATATATTTGGTATCGCTGTAATCGTATTGACCCACAGAATAAAGTTAACATGTTGTTTTAATTGCACAGTGAATTCCGTAAAAACGAAGCGCTGTTTTTTACATTTTCTACCCCACAAATAATTTTTTTCCCATTTCCTAGTACATTATATGGCACAATAAATGGTGCTATGAAAAACTACAACTTGTCCCGCAAAAATCAAGCCCTCATATGACTATATCGACGCAAAAATAAAAAAGTTATGGCTTTTTGAAGGTGGGGGAGGAAAAAACTAAAGTGAAAATCGGAAAAATGGCCACGGCGGGAAGGGGTTAAAGTATCAATAAAAATAATTACTGGCCAAACCCTTTAAGGATTCAACCAAAATGTATATGCAGTTTCCAATATCTATCCACTAGCTAAGATTATTCATCTTCCACAAATATTTTCATTAAAAAAAAATCGCTAATTGGTTCGTTTTAAAACAATACGTTCTTAAGCTAGAAAACTAAAGTTAAATCACATTGCTATCCCAAATTCACCTTTTAAAAGCTTCACTAAACCGAACCTCGTTCATGGAACATATTTTTGGTTTTAATTATTTAATGTTTCAAAAATATGGTCTCTATAACAAATATTTTAACTAAAAGTGTTAATATTGCCTATTGCAATCAATGAGATGACTTCTTATACTTCCAACCATGTCCTAAAAATAAGAAAGTTATAGCAATACTGATATTTTTTGTGCATAAAGGTCATATATTTATCATGGCTAAAAAGGGAGCTCTACCAAAATCTATCAAGATGCCTTCAGTAGTCCAGGACCTCTTGGACTGTCACCAATTACCAATACAAAGGTGGCCAAACACATAAGACAGCAGTAATGCTATGTTTGAACAACCATTCATACCATGAGTATTTGTTAAGCTAACATCCCCATATTAATTTCAGATGATGTTGGCACATACAGTACATTGCTGATGGGGCAAGAAAATTACCAGCCGCAGTATTGCCAAAAGTGACAAACCCTGTAACCAGTGGCGTAACTACCGCTATAGCAGCCGTAGCGGCTGCTACGGGGGCTGCGGCATGAGGGGGCCCGTGTCGCCCGCCGGCACGGGCCCCCACCATGGCCGGAGGCTCCGCCAGCAGCCGCCATGGCTGCTACAGCGGGACGCCACTGAACACGACTACGGCAGAGCAGGGAGTTATCTCCCCGCTCTGCCATTAAACAAAAGACATGTATCCCCTATCCACAGGACATCCACAGGATAGGGGATACATGTGTGATCACTGGCAGCGATAGGGAGAACGGGGGACTGAAAGTCCCCTGAAGTTCTCCATCACAAACCTCGAACTTCCGGGGTCTGTGTCGGCAGCTCCGTAGAAATGAATGGAGCGCCGGTCGCGCTTGTGCGCATGCGTGACCAGCGCTCCTTTCATTTTTATTGAGCTGCGCAGACGCCGGAAGTCAGAGGTTAGTCATGGAGAACTTGGGGGACTTTCGGTCCCCCGTTCTCCCTATCAATGCCAGCGATCACACATGTATCCCCTATCCTGTGGATAGGGGATACATGTCTTTTGTAAGACACACTGTAGGTCGCATTTTTTTGGGGGGGTCTGGGACGCTGTATGGCATTCCCTACAGGGGGGAGCTGTATGGCATTCCCTACAGGGGTGGCTGTATGGCGTTCCCTACAGGGGGGGCTGTATGGCGTTCCCTACAGGGGGGGCTGTAAGGCATTCCCTACAGGGGGGCTGTATGGCGTCCCCTACAGGGGGGGCTGTAAGGCGTTCCCTACAGGGGGGCTGCATGGCGTTCCCTACAGGGGGACTGCATGGCGTTTCCTACAGGGGGGGCTGTATGGCGTTCCCTACAGACCCCCCCTGTAGGGAACGCCATACAGTCCCCCCTGTAGATAACGCCATACAGTCCCCCCTGTGGATAACGCCATACAGCCCCCTCTGTAGAGAACGCCATACAGTCCCCCTGTGGATAGCGCCATACAGCCCCCCTCTGTAGATGGCGCCATACAGCCCCCTCTGTAGATGGTGTCATACAGCCCCCCTGTAGATAGCGCCATACAGCCCCCCCTGTAGATAGCGCCATACAGCCCCCTCTGTAGATGGCGCCATACAGCCCCCTCTATAGATGGCACCATACAGCCCCCCCTGTAGATAGCGCCATACAGCCCCCTCTGTAGATGGCGCCATACAGCCCCCCCTGTAGAGAACGCCATACAGTCCCCCTGTGGATAGCGCCATACAGCCCCCCTGTAGATAGCGCCATACAGTCCCCCTGTGGATAGAGCCATACAGCCCACCCTGTAGATAATGCCATACAGTCCCCCTGTGGATAGCACCATACAGCCCCCCTGTAGATAGCGCCATATAGCCCCCTCTGTAGATAATGCCATACAGTCCCCCTGTGGATAGCGCCATACAGCCCCCTCTGTAGATAACGCCATACAGCCCCCTGTAGATAGAGCCATACAGCCCCCCTGTAGATAGAGCCATACAGCCCCCCTGTAGATAGCGCCATACAGACCCTTCTGTAGATAACGCCATACAGCCCCCTCTGTAGATGGCGCCATACAGCCCCCCTGTAGATAACGCCATACAGCCCCCTCTGTAGATGGCGCCATGCAGCCCCCTCTGTAGATGGCACCATACAGCCCCCCCTGTAGATAGCGCCATACAGCCCCCTCTGTAGATGGCGCCATACAGCCCCCCCTGTAGAGAACGCCATACAGTCCCCCTGTGGATAGCGCCATACAACCCCCCTGTAGATAGCGCCATACAGTCCCCCTGTGGATAGAGCCATACAGCCCACCCTGTAGATAATGCCATACAGTCCCCCTGTGGATAGCGCCATACAGCCCCCCTGTAGATAGCGCCATACAGCCCCCTCTGTAGATAACGCCATACAGTCCCCCTGTGGATAGCACCATACAGCCCCCCTGTAGATAGCGCCATACAGCCCCCCTGTAGATAGCGCCATACAGCCCCCTCTGTAGATAACGCCATACAGCCCCCCTGTAGATAGCGCCATACAGCCCCCCTGTAGATAACGCCATACAGCCCCCTCTGTAGATGGCGCCATACAGCCCCCCTGTAGATAACGCCATACAGTCCCCTCTGTAGATAACGCCATACAGCCCCCTCTGTAGATGGCGCCATACAGCCCCCCTGTAGATAACGCCATACAGCCCCCTCTGTAGATGGCGCCATGCAGCCCCCTCTGTAGATGGCACCATACAGCCCCCCCTGTAGATAGCACCATACAGCCCCCTCTGTAGATGGCGCCATACAGCCCCCCCTGTAGAGAACGCCATACAGTCCCCCTGTGGATAGCGCCATACAACCCCCCTGTAGATAGCGCCATACAGTCCCCCTGTGGATAGAGCCATACAGCCCACCCTGTAGATAATGCCATACAGTCCCCCTGTGGATAGCGCCATACAGCCCCCTTGTAGATAGCGCCATACAGCCCCCTCTGTAGATAACGCCATACAGTCCCCCTGTGGATAGCGCCATACAACCCCCCTGTAGATAGCGCCATACAGTCCCCATGTGTATAGAGCCATACAGCCCACCCTGTAGATAATGCCATACAGTCCCCCTGTGGATAGCGCCATACAGCCCCCCTGTAGATAGCGCAATACAGCCCCCTCTGTAGATAACGCCATACAGTCCCCCTGTGGATAGCACCATACAGCCCCCCTGTAGATAGTGCCATACAGCCCCCCTGTAGATAGCGCCATACAGCCCCCTCTGTAGATAACGCCATACAGCCCCCCTGTAGATAGCGCCATACAGCCCCCCTGTAGATAGCGCCATACAGCCCCCTCTGTAGATAACGCCATACAGCCCCCTCTGTAGATGGCGCCATACAGCCCCCCTGTAGATAACGCCATACAGTCCCCTCTGTAGATGGTGCCATACAGTCCCCTCTGTAGATGGCGCCATACAGCCCCCCCTGTAGATAACGCCATACAGCACCCTTTGTAGATATCTACAGAGGGGGCTGTATGGTGTTATCTACAGGGGGGACTGTATGGCGCTATCTACAGAGGGGGCTGTATGGCATTATCTACAGGGGGGACTGTATGGCGCTATCTACAGAGGGGGCTGTTGGCGTTATCTACAGGGGGGACTGTATGGCGCTATCTACAGAGGGGGCTGTATGGCGCTATCTACAGGGGGGCTGTAAAAAAGGCACTATCTGCAAGGGGGGTTGTGTGACACCCAGGGGAGGGGGCCCCAGTCAAAAGTTTGCTATGGGGCCCAGTCTTTCCTAGTTACGCCCCTGCCTGTAACTCTACTCCTTTGCAGGTTGTCATCTGCAGAATAATTATTCGTTGTTGCACGTGTGACCCATACTTCTGAGGTCAGTGATTGGCTGCAGCTCAGTAAACAAAAAAACGGCGGGAAGCATTGGAATGGCGGCACTTGAGCGACAGGGGACTTAACAGGTAAGTTATGCTTCTTTTATTATTTGATAGCATTTCCTCCCATGACTCGTTTTTTAGCAATCCTGGATAATCCCTTGAGGGAGGTGCTGTAAAAGCAATACCCTAAAAAAATTAAAAGAAGGCCAGTTTCACATGAGTGTAGGTATCGAAGATGCTGGTAGTTTGGGTCATCAGACCTGCGATTTGCGGCCGGAATACGGGAACAGAAATGCGGATGTATTATGCTTCTGTAAAACTGGCTTATCTGAATATTGTTCTACATCAAAACATTTGAGTTGCTGAATGTCAGGACAATTGACATACTGGAAGATAGTGCTTTAAAAAAAAAAAAAAGGTAAGTAAAGCATACAATACATAAGGTCCTTTAACGGAAGTTCTCCATGTTACATGGTTTTGCACATAGACATAATGGAGTTGTCTATAGACTCACAGTAATGACTCATAAATATTGATCCTTCTGGGGACAAGGATCAGCTAATAAAATTTTGCCAGCAGGGTACATAGTGCTAATTTTACCAGTCATTGAAAAGACTGCAGGGAGCTTGAAAAACATCTATACAGAGCGCTTAATTTCTTCAATCCTAGTCTATGCCAAAGTTAATCGAACATTTTCTTCTCATCATACAGACATAACACTTACCCTCCTGTCAGGAGTTTTTAATTAGTTTTGGTTGAAGGAGACACTGCACGTGTTTTGCAATAAAACTCATTATCACAACAATTTACTGATAGTGTCAATTTACTGATAGTGCTAATTACACTTCTGTAAACAATTTATACCTCATAGTTGATCACATTGTCTCATTGTACCGTACTGTAACTATGAAACTACTTTCATAAATATCCATATCATGGTATTTTTGGGGCTTATTCACACGAACGGATGTCAAATCGGCCGTGAAAAACATCAGACTTGAGTCTATTGAGGGATCTGTGAAAATGGGCAAAAATAGGACATGTCCTATTTTTCACAGGCCGTTCATATGGTCCATTAAAAAAAAATGCCCATATGAATAGCCCCATTGAAGTACATTGATTTCAATGCAGCCATGTGATGGCCATTAAAAAAAACAGATGTCACACAGCCGATTATCCCATTCGTGTGAATAAGCCCTTAATAGTTGTGTATTAATTTATAAAAAAAGAAATAGGTACATTTTATGCAATAGGCACAAAGGTGCTGTATGTCTGTAGGTGAAAGGGAATGCATCATCAGTAAATTATACATTCTTTAAATCTGTTTTTTATTATAAAGATTTTTATAAACATATTCTAAACATAAAAAGGCTTGAAATAGTCCAGTTTTCACATTGGCCACTAGATCTGTTGCAATAGGCCGATAGTTCTGTTTTTCTGTTTTCATGGCCAGTATTGGGTTGTCTAAGGCTATGTTCACACGGAGTATTTTGGGGGAGGAATATCTGCCTCAAAATTCCCTTTGGAACTTTGAGGCAGATATTCCTCTCCCTGCACGCCGATTTTCGCTGCAATTATCGCACCATTTTTCACCCGCGGCGATTGAGCGCCGCGGGCATAAAACAGCTAGAAATACGCTTTCTCCTGCCTCCCATTGAAGTCAATGGGAGGTCAGAGGCGGAAGCGCCCGAAGATAGGGCATGTAGCTTCTTTTTCCCGCGAGGCAGTTTTACTGCTCGTGGGAAAAAGACGCCGACGCCTCCCATTGAAATCAATGGGAGGCGTTCTCGGGCCGTTTTTGCCGAGTTTTGCGACGCGGTTTCCGCGTCAAAAAACTCGGCAAAATACCCCGTGTGAACATAGCCTTAAAGGAGCTTTTATCTTATCTCATTATCATTAGAAGGTGGATGGTTTAATGACAGCTCTATTATACTTCTAGAAGCCTAGATAAGACAGGATATTTAAAGAATTATTTTTATTTAGTCTTGAGAAGAGACGTCTGAGCATAAACATAATAAATGTGTATATTTTTTGTATGAAAATGGCCTCATGTCTTAAGGGGTTTTTGCATTCTTCTGGATCGAAAGGGGAAAACATATTTCTAACATTTACCCCTCCCCATCCTTTCATCCACATCCCCTCCCATAATTGAGCTTAATAGACATATGCTTTAGGCCCCCTTGTGAGAATAGACATGTCGCCATACTAGTGAGGTAACATTTGCTGTAGATAGTGAGACAAATGGACGGCAGAATGTTATAAACTCCACTAACAGCTTTAGGCCTCCTGCATATGGTAAATCTTTGGAGAATACCTTTCTAATACAGTTTGGGATGGAACATGCTACAAACTTCCATGTTCCTCCGTAAAACACGGATCTGTAATACGGTTGTGTGCATGAGGCCTTTGGTGCAGCCCACTGCTGCTGACCCTTGGAGTATTATCCCATTGCCTTTAGCAATGAGTCTGAAACTAATGGGACTTACAGTTTGTTAAAGGTACAATCTAAACCAGGGCCTTACCAGCCAGAACATAGTGATACTTGAGCCTTACGTTGCAATCCATGCAAAATTTTAAAATACTGCTCAATTTAACCTCCATTTGTTTCCTGAACCTTGTATAACATTAAAATAAGCATCTTTCTGTTTTTGGAAAGTTTAACATTTTTTGAATTGCAGAGTAAAAACAAGTAAAACAATGCTAGCATGCAACGCGTTTCAACCTAGAACCTAGGTCTTCATCAGGCATAAAAAAATTAAGATGTTCCTGCAGTATTTATATCTTCATAGTCTAATTTAATCAAGACCAGGTCAGGGGCTATCGGTCCAAGTTCAAGGGGAAGTGGTTTTGTTTTATAGTATGTATATTGATAGTATCCCTTAAGATGTGGTTTCTTATGGGGCTAAGAAGTTGATAATCCTAGTTGTTATAGTATACAAGCAACCTTTCTGTATTATTCTACTTTATAATGTTGCTGGTTTGCTTCTTTTGAATAACTTTTTTTTTTGCTAATTTGAGTCTTTTTTTATCACATTATTTATTAATTATTTATCAAAAAAATATTAATGGCACTTCTTTGTCTTTATTTCTAGTGAGAAACCTTTTATTTATCATAGGATAATTTTGAGGATTATTTAGCTATCGTACTATGGAGTTCTAGACATGAACAATCAAATACTGAGTTCCTGTTACTATGACTACAGGAACTCTGTTTTGGTTCCATCTCTCTATGCGGCGTAATCTCTCTATGGCCGCCGCATCTGTCTCACTGCGATCATCCACCAGACCTAGAGCGGACACTCTCAGAAGGTCGGAGGTCCGATTTAGAAAAAAGATCCTCCACCAGATGACTTTACTCACTCCATCGAGTGGTAAGTATTTTGATTTCCAACTTAACCCTGTCACGATCTGTGGGTATGTGCATCCACTGGGCCGTACCGCTGTAGTGGAATAGCAGCTGGCCAAACAGAGTACCTAGTCAATGTCTATAGTTCGGGTAAGGGTACCTGTGGTAGCTCAGAGAGTAGCGATGGTTAGGCTCGGATGGCAGCAGCCACCGGGCGTGGTGTAACACAGCTGGTGTGAACGGTGACACAACACGACTCCAACTCTCTAAGGCACAGGAACAAGGTAGCACGGGATATAGGATACAGGTAGCAGGTACGGGAACACTGAGAACTGGAAAACACTAAGGGACCATTTGCAAAGACTAATAGAGGTAAACACAGCAATGCTCAGGCACTGAAGGCAGGGCCCTTCTTATAGTCCAGGGTGAGTATGGGCTAATTACTGATTTTTTACATGCGGAAAAAGCATACGGATCCAGCAGAATGAAGCGTAAGTGAGCGCTGGCGTCTCCTGAGGATCCATGGCTGCGGCCATCGGGGGGTGAGTAATGCCGACGGTCCGCGGCCATGGGAGTTACAAACCCTTTATTCCATGGTGTTATTTCTTTTCCCTGGCAAAATTCCCAGCTTCCTGCAAAAAATGTATAAATCTAGACTGATTTTATATATATTTTAATCTCAATTGCCGATTATGATCTAGCTATAGACCTTTTTGGAGGTATTTATATTATTTCCATATTTTCATTCAGACCATCCGGGTCAAAGTTAGGAGTTTAAAAATTCAATAGGCTTCTCTTTCATTTAATTTGGAAATGCGATTCTGGGCTGTTTTTGCCACATGTTCTATAGGGGAAATTTTTAAACCGAAATCATTCCTTACCGAACAGAAGGGAAACCAAGAACCGCATACAATAAAAACAGGAGCGCCACGAGAAGGAGTGAATTTGTTTTGCATAAACCATTGGATATTGGTATCTAGTTGCTGCCGGTGTCCAATTCAAAGGCTTACATACTGTACGATACGAAGTTTCAAAGTTGAGTTGTGCCGATGAGTCCGCACAACCCAAGGGGGTGGGTAACGTTCCACAAGTTGGACTCACACACATCTATGAGCTTTTTTTCAATATTGTACTACAACTGTCAAAAACAATATTACCTTAGAGGAGCACCTGTTCTTTATTTCCCTTTCCCATCCATTTCCCCTTTCCCGTCCCCGTTTTTGCAAGGATACATTAAAATAAGCGTAAAAGGAATCAATTATGTGCGCCTCACCAACAAATAGGGCGCATATCACTGGTGAAGCCTGCCCCACAGTTTGAGAATCATTGATCTAAACTGTATGGCTGTCTAAACATAAGCAATTCTATATAGTTAACTGTAATAGAACCCAGTGAAAATGTGCCCATCTTATGTAATATGTTACATATAGACAGATCCAGACACTGTAATACAGTATATATCTAGAGTACTATTAGTTAAAAGTATTTTACTGCCGCTTTTTACTCTTGTGCAGGCTATCGAAAAATATATATGTTCCACAGTGTATGCAAAACAGTCCGTATGCATCCTTCTATTCTATTAACATAATGCAGATATCCTATTCTGGTGACCACAATACAGAGCATTCATCAATAGACTGCAATGAAGTTCAATGCTAAAATGATGGCCATCACTGCAATATGAAGAGATGTCTTGTTGCTACACTGACATCACAACTCAGATTTCAGTAATGATTTAGTAATCCAATGATTTAATTCAGTTCGCTATGGTAGAATTGAGACGTTATGCCATGGTTACCACAATTATATTACAAAATAAATTTCTAGTGAAAATTGAAAAAATCCATTAAGTTACAATGTAGGTCTCACAAACAAGAATAAATGTGCAATAAAAAATTAAAGTACACTTGTGAATATTAATATCTGGATTATTTACATGCAGGAGTAATCACAAGCCTTGTTATTACTGACTGTCTGATGCTGCTTAGTTCTGGTTTACTGATGAAACATGGAGGGGCATGGGTAGTGCTACTGGAACAGATTTCTAGTGTACATGCCGTGCACCACATTTATTAACATTTTAGACACTTTTTTCGACATGCTCAACAAGGGGGTGTAGCTTAGCAGGAAAAGGACATCATCTAGGAAAAAGGGTAGTGGCTTTTAATGTGACACCATGCAGCAAAAATATGCCAAAATTCAACACAATAAAATGGTGTAAACTAAGTTAACTATTAGAGTGTATAAGGAAGAGATTAAAAAAGAAATCTTGAAATCATGCAATAAATTTCATCAAAATGCAATTTTATTAAACAAATTATACAATTTATTATACATCAGTACATAGTACAAAGATAACCCCCCTCCCAAGTATATACTATAGACATTATTAGAATAGGTTAAAAGAAAGCCAGGTGATTCCTGATATGGTTCACCGCCTGAAAGAACGATTAAAAAGTAAGTTTATTGATTGTATTTATAAAATTGTGGCTCAACCAGCCACTGATACCAGACCAGGCACAAGCAAGCGATTTGCGACAGGAGAAAATGGTTCAGAGTGAATGATGTATCTCACACCTAAATAACAATTCTCCTGCTAATAGTATAAATTCCGCTATATCCTTGCCAAAAATCACTATCTATATAGATCCTACGCGTTTCCTCATCACACTTAAGGTGATGTTTCCTCAGGGATTCATAGATATAAATTGTAGTTAAATTCTAAAGTGTTTCAATGGTTATAATGTTACAGCACTGGATAGCACTGTTCATGTGCTGATTGTTAGCCTCCAGGTGCCTGCACGGCTCTAATACACTGGCCGTACACGCGCCGAAAAGACCCATGGTTTAAAAGGCTGAGAGCCCGCCCTCAAAAGGTCGTCCCCAAGCGAAGCAACCAATCCGCATCATACACGGCAACCTGTGACGTGCCGGAGGCGGCTCACCCACGGACCTAGCAACCAGTGAGGGTTCCTGAACGCCGAACGCGTCCATAGTAACTAGGGGACGCTAGACGCGGCTCCTGAACTGTCAGTCGACAGCAATACAAATATGGATACAGTTAGTGTAGCACACGGCAGTGTAAAAGAACAAGGCCGTGTGGATACATTGGGAGAGGTAAGTCCTCATGAGAGCCGTCTCGGTAGGAGACTACACTCTCGGACGTGACACAGTTAGTGTCCTTTTATCCCAACCGTCAGCCAGGGATCACAGATACATTCAGACAGCGTATATAGCATCGCCGAAAAAGTATGTTAGTTATAAGGTATCGGAGATGCGATCCAAAGGGTTAATCATCCCGTCCCAATTTTTTCCTTTTTAGAAGGTCGCACGCACAAGCACATCTCGCTCCCACTGACCGGTGATACACAGGAAACATCAACTGGTGACATACTCAAGTGGTATCAATGTCAGATGTAGGAATATACTGGGTCAGAAGAGCCGGGAGAGCTAGAACGCGGGAAAAAAAACGTTCAAAAAAACGCATAGTGTGCATGGAGGACAAGGGCCGATTAGTCCAAAAATATACCCAGGAGTGGCATATATTTACCTGGTCTATATGGAAGACTCCCTACATGACACAGCAAGCCATAGGGTCACAAAGTGTGATCAAAGGAAGCAAGAATAAGAGATTTGTTCGTTAATGCCATAAGGGTTAATTGTCTGCATTCTAAATATCCATTCTGCCTCTTTTTGTAATATCTTCTTATCCAAGTCCCCACCTCTCAGGAGGGGTCTCACATGTTCTATTCCCTGGAAAACAAGGGCCGTAGCATCCCCGTCATGGCAGGACCACACGTGTCTTGATACCGGGGTGTCCACTTTCCTTCTGACATCCCCAATGTGGTCCCGAATCCTTCTCCTAAATTCCCTTTTGGTCTTACCCACATATTGTAGGCCACACTTACAGGTAATCAAATAAACAATGCCCTTTGTTTTGCAGTTTATGAATGACCTGTTGTCAAAGGTTTTACCAGTTTGGGTGCTCGTGAAGTTCTTGCTACATAATATGGACACATATGCTTTGCATGTTCCACATCTGTATGTCCCTTTGGTACTGTTAGCCAGCCAGGTACTACACGGTGTCATCGGTTGTAAATGGCTATGGACCAGTCGGTCCCTGAGATTTCGTCCCCTTCTATAGGTAATGAGCGGGGCGTCCCCAACAAGGGCCCCCACATCTGGATCTGCCTTAAGAATGCCCCAGAAGCGTTTGAGCACTTCCCTGACCTCTCTGTTGGCCGAGTCAAAAGTACCAATGACCCTAATTTGTTCTTCATTCGTTTCCTTCGGTTTCGGGTTAAGCAGGTCATCTCTATTGCACCCAAGTGCATTCTGATATGCCCCTCTCAACACATCCCTGGGGTATCCCCTACGTCTAAATCTGTTCTCTAGATCACGTGCGGATATCCTAAAATCGGTAATGGTAGAGCAATTCCTCCGTGCCCTGAGATATTGGCCCTTTGGTATCCCTCTCTTTAGGTTAGATGGGTGCCAGCTTTCCCACCGTAGTAGGCTATTGGTCGCCGTCTCCTTGCGATACATATTGGTCTCCAGAATCCCCATGTCCGTCTTAGAGATCGTAATGTCCAGAAAGGTGATCCTGGTGTCTTGAATCTCAGATGTAAAGAAAAGACCTAATTCATTGGCATTCAAGATCTCCACAAATTCCTTAAATTCCTCCCTGGTCCCTGTCCACAGGATAAGGACATCATCTATGAATCTCAGCCAGAGCAAGATAGATGATGACCATTGGTCCATCAAATCACTGAACACAACCTCTTTTTCCCACCAACCCAGATATAGGTTGGCAAAGGTGGGTGCACATGGACTACCCATGGCCACTCCTCTGAGTTGATGGTAGATCTTCTGATCAAATAAAAAGAAGTTGTGTTCTAGGACAAACCTAAGTAGTTCAATCACAAATTTATTGTGGGCCTGGTATTGTATCCCTTTGTCCATCAAGAAGTGTTCAATAGCTCTACACCCCTGACTATGTGGAATGGAGCTATATAGGGACTCAACGTCTAGAGATGCCAATAGAGTCTCACCATCGCAGCGTATACCCTCAAGCTTCCTCAGCACATCCATTGTGTCCCTCACATAGGATGGCAGGGACACAACGAATGGCCTAAGAACCTGATCAAGGTACAGGCTAGCGTTTTGTGTGAGGCTCTCAATCCCCGATACAATGGGACGACCCTTCAATGGGTTCACCCCCTTGTGTACCTTAGGTAAGCTATAAAACGTTGCCGTTTGCGGGTGCTCTGTTAAAATGAATTTCATTTCCCTATCATTAATAAGGTTATCCGATTTCGCCGGACCAAGGATGTCCTTTAATTTCTCTTTGAAGGTGGTCATCGGGTTACTGGTAAGGACCCCATAGCAGTTACGATCATCCAAAATGTCGTAACACATCCTGCTATATTGTGATCGATTCATCACCACTATATTCCCCCCTTTGTCAGAGGGTTTTATAATGATATTGTCATCCCTCTCTAGAGATAACAGAGCTGCCATCTCTCTAGTGGAAAAGTTAGAGCCATGCTCCTTTAGATTGATTAATTTAAGTTGGTCCTCCACTACCTTAACAAAAACATCAATGGGGGTATTGTCACTAAGGGGTGCATATTTGGTAGACGGGACCCTTAGCTCCGTAAATGGGCCCTTGCCCTCCTCCCTGTGACCCTCCTCCCATAGATCCTCCAGCAGCCTAAAATGTGGGAGATCTTCTTCCATGATTCCTAATTCAAGGCATTGCCGTTTGTTATGCATCTTGAAAAACTTTTTCCACTTAAGTTTCCTGGCAAAGAGGTTGAGATCCTTAACCCACGTGAAAAGATTAAATTTATTGGTCGGGACAAATGAGAGGCCCTTGCTAAGTACCTCCACCTCCTCTCCTGTGAGATTGCGTGTGGAGAGGTTCACTATCTGGAGTCTATCACTGTTACCTACTGAAGTGCCTATAGCTCCCTTCTGTCTCGCAAAAGGTAGTCTGAGATCGGGTGGTTCTTGGCTAAAAAACCACCACGATGCTGACTCTTTCCTCTGCTTCTGCCTCTAAAGTTTTGACGGGTCTGGTATCTACCAGTTTCGTTCCCTCCCTGACCTCTTCTGGGTGGATTTCTACCAAACTCTGAGTCCGATTGTTCCTGCTCAGATGAGGAAGGATCGGTATCAGGCTCATGCGACAGACCAGTCCTAGCACTATAGTCAAAGATTCTTCCTTCTTTGAAGTCCACAGTGTCACGTACAAATTGGAAATGTTTCCTTTCTTTAATGTGACACGTGAACTTCTCAACTGTTTGTTGTAGAACAGCCTCCTTTCTTTCGTATTCTGAGTTGTTGTTAAATTTATTAACTACAGTAATACACTCTTTTAGTTCTTGACTACTGCGTGTCAGGCTGATCTGTTCCTCCTCTAACAAAATTCCCATAAACCTCAATGAGGATTCGATCGATTCTTTCTCCCACTTTTTTAAAAGCTCAGGGGAGCGAACCCTCACTGCAGGGATAAGGGAAATTCTCAGGCCCCTTGGAACAATTTTGTTTTTGATATACGTTTCTAGAGTTTGGATTTCCCACCAGGATCTAATGTGGTCTTTATATACTTTAGTTAGTTGTCGAAAAGAGGCAGTAATGCTTAAATTTTGAGACTGCGGTATCAGTTCTTTGTCTGAGAAGACCTCCCTCGCGTCTGTAAACCATTTATCGGTATTGATGTCACTCGTCAGAAATCCTGCCATCCCCACTAAATGGTACCGTTAAATAGTAGATTCACTGAAAAATTGATAATAAATGTCGTTCCAATATTGTAAATATAGTTCACCGCCTGAAAGAACGATTAAAAAGTAAGTTTATTGATTGTATTTATAAAATTGTGGCTCAACCAGCCACTGATACCAGACCAGGCATAAGCAAGCGATTTGCGACAGGAGAAAATGGTTCAGAGTGAATGATGTATCTCACACCTAAATAACAATTCTCCTGCTAATAGTATAAATTCCGCTATATCCTTGCCAAAAATCACTATCTATATAGATCCTACGCGTTTCCTCATCACACTTAAGGTGATGTTTCCTCAGGGATTCATAGATATAAATTGTAGTTAAATTCTAAAGTGTTTCAATGGTTATAATGTTACAGCACTGGATAGCACTGTTCATGTGCTGATTGTTAGCCTCCAGGCGCCTGCACGGCTCTAATACACTGGCCGTACACGCGCCGAAAAGACCCATGGTTTAAAAGGCTGAGAGCCCGCCCTCAAAAGGTCGTCCCCAAGGGAAGCAACCAATCCGCATCATACACGGCAACCTGTGACGTGCCGGAGGCGGCTCACCCACGGACCTAGCAACCAGTGAGGGTTCCTGAACGCCGAACGCGTCCATAGTAACTAGGGGACGCTAGACGCGGCTCCTGAACTGTCAGTCGACAGCAATACAAATATGGATACAGTTAGTGTAGCACACGGCAGTGTAAAAGAACAAGGCCGTGTGGATACATTGGGAGAGGTAAGTCCTCATGAGAGCCGTCTCGGTAGGAGACTACACTCTCGGACGTGACACAGTTAGTGTCCTTTTATCCCAACCGTCAGCCAGGGATCACAGATACATTCAGACAGCGTATATAGCATCGCCGAAAAAGTATGTTAGTTATAAGGTATCGGAGATGCGATCCAAAGGGTTAATCATCCCGTCCCAATTTTTTCCTTTTTAGAAGGTCGCACGCACAAGCACATCTCGCTCCCACTGACCGGTGATACACAGGAAACATCAACTGGTGACATACTCAAGTGGTATCAATGTCAGATGTAGGAATATACTGGGTCAGAAGAGCCGGGAGAGCTAGAACGCGGGAAAAAAACGTTCAAAAAAACGCATAGTGTGCATGGAGGACAAGGGCCGATTAGTCCAAAAATATACCCAGGAGTGGCATATATTTACCTGCCGATGAGTCCGCACAACCCAAGGGGGTGGGTAACGTTCCACAAGTTGGACTCACACACATCTATGAGCTTTTTTTCAATATTGTACTACAACTGTCAAAAACAATATTACCTTAGAGGAGCACCTGTTCTTTATTTCCCTTTCCCATCCATTTCCCCTTTCCCGTCCCCGTTTTTGCAAGGATACATTAAAATAAGCGTAAAAGGAATCAATTATGACGGGTCTGGTATCTACCAGTTTCGTTCCCTCCCTGACCTCTTCTGGGTGGATTTCTACCAAACTCTGAGTCCGATTGTTCCTGCTCAGATGAGGAAGGATCGGTATCAGGCTCATGCGACAGACCAGTCCTAGCACTATAGTCAAAGATTCTTCCTTCTTTGAAGTCCACAGTGTCACGTACAAATTGGAAATGTTTCCTTTCTTTAATGTGACACGTGAACTTCTCAACTGTTTGTTGTAGAACAGCCTCCTTTCTTTCGTATTCTGAGTTGTTGTTAAATTTATTAACTACAGTAATACACTCTTTTAGTTCTTGACTACTGCGTGTCAGGCTGATCTGTTCCTCCTCTAACAAAATTCCCATAAACCTCAATGAGGATTCGATCGATTCTTTCTCCCACTTTTTTAAAAGCTCAGGGGAGCGAACCCTCACTGCAGGGATAAGGGAATTCTCACTGCAGGGTTTCGGCATTAGTGAATAAAATAAACAACGGGAGGACATTCGACCTGGCATGGTGAAGAAGGTTAATTGTCCTAGTATTTTTGTCTCGGGCGTCACAGGTGGGCATAAAACCCACCTGTTCTTTATGGATTATTTAGGATAGATGAGGGGTGAGCGTCAAAGCTAGGATATTTGAGAAAACGTTAAGATTTACAATTAGTAGAGCGATCGGCTGATAGTTCTGGCACAGACATGGGTCTTTCTCCTCTTTTGGTATTTCTATGATATGGGCTTGCATTGTGTCCATTTATCTGTGTTTAACCATAGTAGATTTTGTTTGTTATGTGATTGCACTTGGAGAGCACCATAGTAAGCAGGTGATGCTATTGGGAATAGGTGAGCAGTTTATCTCTTTCCACCTTGGAGAGTAAAATTGGCCTTTGGGAAGTATGGAAGGAACAAGCCCTATATCTCCATAGTACCATATTGTGTAACAACCAACGCAGAATGGTTACAGAAAAATCAGCATCGTAAGATTTTATAGCTTTTCACAGATGCGTTTAATGCATCACGGCTCTAATTATTTGCCAATTATAATTTTGGCTTAGAGAAATGAAAAGCAGAAAAGAACTTTGGTTTGAACATCTGACCTTCATGTCAACAATGCTTTCAGGAAACAGAAGGAAAACATTGTGAGAAAGTGGTAAATATGGCATTTGCTTTTGTATAAAATGACTCTGAGATCTTTTTAGGAGTTATTCAAAGATACAAGGTAAAGCAGAAAATGTTTTCGTACGTTTTGGATCATTTAATTCTTACTCTATAAATCGGCCTAAATCATGGTAGCAAAATATAGTTTATTGGGGTTCAATTGTGGAGAAGATATTTTATGATAGTCTCTGCAAATTATGTATTTTCGAAATATAAATATTCAATGTGGTTTTAATTATAAATGAAAAAGAGTCCATGAATCTCCTTCCCACTCTGTCAGCTGCCAATACAGTCCCTTCTTTTTTCCCCTGCAGATCTATTATGGGGCAGATTTGCTGATACTGTCTAACTTTTAGACAGTGTAAACGTAGACAAGGCAGTCAGAAAATGCACCAAATTTAATAAGTGGTGAATGCTATATGATAAATTTAGGGCATCTTGTTAAAACATGATAGATACTTTTCTCTTCCTTATACATTATAACCTATATAATATATTTCCTACTAGTAATTATACTCAAGATACCACAAAATTCACATATTAAACCAAAAAAGAAATCTTGAAATCATGCAATAAATTTCATCAAAATGCAATTTTATTAAACAAGTTATACAATTTATTATACATCAGTACATAGTACAAAGATAACCCCCCTCCCAAGTATATACTATAGACATTATTAGAATAGGTTAAAAGAAAGCCAGGTGATTCCTGATATGATATCGTAGGTAATAAATTATAATGATTCCTCACAAACTATATAACCACTACTCAGGTAGAATACAAATTAAATACCATGTGTGTTACTGTGTACACTAATCAATCAGAACAGTGCTATATGTGTTACTTTATACATGACATACATAGCACAATCAATTAGAGCAATGCTAGATAACGATCGATAAATGTTTGCTCCACTTCTCTTCACAACGCCCAGCTTCTGGCAGTGCAGATCTGTGACGTCACTCACAGGTCCTGCATCGTGTCGGCACCAGAGGCTACAGTTGATTCTGCAGCAGCATCAGCATTTGCAGGTAAGTAGCTACATCGACTTACCTGCAAACGCCGATGCTGCTGCAGAATCATCTGTAGCCTCTGGTGCCGATGTGTCCTCGCTCGTCTGACACGATGCAGGACCTGTGAGTGACGACACAGCGTGATCTCTGGAGAACACGGCTGTGTCTGCACTGCCAGAAGCTGGGCGTTGTGAAGAGAAGTGGATGATACTTCTATACACAACGCCCAGCTAGTAAAAGTAGTAAACACGCCCCGATGTACGCACATAATACACGCCCACTTGGACTTTTACTTTAAACACGCCCAGTTGTACTTTTGCAAGCCTCATTTGCATAAATACGAAAATGGTCATAACTTGGCCAAAAATGCTCGTTTTTTAAAAATAAAAACGTTACTGTAATCTACATTGCAGCGCCTATCTGCTGCAATAGCAGATAGGGGTTGCAAAATCTGGTGACAGAGCCTCTTTAAGTAGAAAGCAATCGTTACCTTTTCTCATCTTTCCCAACCATTGTCCTGCTTAGCCTTCATTTTATACTTGGAACCCCTACTCTGTCATGTCCTTATCAACCTGGATATTTCCTGTATGATGCTTAGAGGCGCTCCACCTACGCTAATGACAGCCACTATTTTCTTTTCTCTCCTAGGCTCTCGAATTGCAACTTAATGGCAGAAATCCGCAACTTTTCACTTCTTTCGAACTTTAAGAATATCTTCAAGATTAATATCCTTTCCTGAATCCTGTGTTTACTTCAAGCACTGCTTATTCACCTCCCACACCTGTTTTTTTTCATAATTTTCTTCTTTACCAACTAAATGTATTTATTTACTATTCCTGCCATACCCAGCACTACTGTCAGAGATTAAAGTACAGGGGAAGCAACCCCTAACCATCCAACATATATTAAGCATTTCTCATTGTGTAGACATCTACAGGTAGATAACTAATTTACAGGGGTAAATACTTATATACATAACTCAATCGCTTTTTCAGCATTTTCACTGCACAGTTCTTTTGCAGAAATTATTGGAATTAGGCCGTGAAAATGAAAATCTGCATTTTTTCAAAGAAAATGTAGGTTTAGAAAAAAAATTCTCATTTCCACAAGGACAAAAGAAGAAAATCCACTGCAGAATTTATAAAGCAATTTCTCCCGAGTAAAACAATACCCCACATGTGGTCATAAATGTCTGTTTGGACACACGGCATGGCTCAGAAGGGAAAGAGCGCGATTTGGCTTTTGGAGCCCAAATTTAGTAGGAATGGTTTGCGGAGGCCATATTGCATTTGCAAAGCAGTGGAGACCCCCACAAGTGACCCCATTTGGAAACTACACCCATTGAGGAAATTATCTAGGTGATAGTGAGCATTTTGACCCCACAGGTGTTTCATAGAATTTAATAAAATTGGGCAGTGAAAATAAAAACCATCTCTTTTCTTCAATAAGACGTAGCTTTAGTTTAAAAAATTTCATTTTCTCAACAAATAAAAGAAAAAAGAACTCCAACATTTGTAAAGCAATTTCTCCCGAGTACGGCAATACCCCACATGTGGTCATAAACTGCTGTTTGGGCACACGGCAAGGCTCAGAAGGGAAGGAGCGCCATTTGGATTTTGAAGCGCAGATTTTGCTGGATTGGTTTTCAGTGCCATGTCGCGTTTGCAACGCCCTGGAGGGAGCAAAACGGTGGAAACCCCCCCCAAAAGTGACCCCATTTTGAAGACTACACCCCTCAAGGAATTTTTCTAGGGATATAGTTAGCATTTTGACCCCACAGTTTTTTTGCTGAATTTAGTGGAATTAGGCCGTGAAAATGAAAATCTAACATAGAAATGTTTAATTTTTACAATGAATAAAGGAGAAAAATCACCCCAAAATTTTTAAAGCAATTTGTCCTGATTACAGCAATGCGCCATATGTGGTAATAAACTGCTGTTTGGACCCACGGCAGGACTCAGAAGGGAAGGAACAATATTAGGCTTTTGGAGCTCAAATTTAGCTGGAATGGTTTTCGGGTGTCATGTCGCACTTGCAAAGCCCCTGCGGTACCAAAACAGTGGAAACCTCCCAAAAGTCCCTTTAGGGGACTGGAACGAGCGATCATTAGGTCGCTGGTACAATACACTGTAATACTAATCTATTGCAGTATAATATTTTTACAGGCTCCTGTAACAGCACGATCGCTGTTCCTGTCCATTAGTCCCGGGTGTCCGCTGTAATACAGCGCATGAGCCCGCTCCATATATAACCCCCTGCACCACAACATGCTATTAAGTCGTGGTGCGCGAAGGCGTTAATGCGCAGCGGATGGTGCAAAGTGAAAATTACAATTTTCCACTGATATGCCATTTTAATGCACAATATGTTGTGCCCAGTTTATGCCACTGAAGACAAATATCTCGTACAATGTTGAGCGGGTTCTGCCGGATATAAAATATCATATTTTGTGGTTGTAAGCTGGTGTTTGGGCACGCTGTGGGGCCCAGAAGGGAGCGAGCGCCATTTGGCTTTTGGAGCGCAGATTTTGCTTGGTAACTGACTCTGTTTGGGGTTTTGCTGGTATTTCAGTTTATAATGTGGGGGTATGTGTAAATTGGACAGAGTACATCAGGATATAACAAGAGGGTATAATAATTCGGTAAATAAATAATAATCCGCAGATATGTGGCCAATGTCGCACTTATAAATGGCGCCCAATCTTATCCGCTTTTGGACACTGCACAATTTCTGTCTCTATATTCTGAGAGCCAGAACTTTTTTATTTTTTCCTCACCAGAGCTGTGTGAGGGCTTATTTATTGCGGGACAATCTGTAGTTTTCATTGGTACCATTTTAGGGTACATATGATTTTTTTATCACTTTTTATTAGATTTTTTTGGCAAGCCGTACAAAAAAACATAAATTCTGACAATGTTTTTTGTCTTTTTTTTTTTTTTTACAGTGTTCACCGTGGCTATAAATGACATTTTACTTTATTCTGCGAGTCGATATGAGTACGGCGATACCAGATGTATATTGTTTTTTTTATGTTTTGTGGCGTTTGCGCAATAAAATCACTTTTCAATAAAATTATTTGTTTTTTGTGTCACCATATTCTGAGAGCCATAACTTTTTTATTTTTCAGTCAAAAAAGCTGTGTAAGGGCTTGTTTTTTGTGGGACGGGATGTAGTTTGTATTGGTTCTATTTTGGGGTACATGCGACTTTTTGATCACTTTTTATTCTATATTTTTGGAGGGTTGATGACCAAAAAAATAGTGATTCTGACATTGTTTTTTTATTAATTATTTTTTTTGCTGTGTTCGCCGTGCAGGAAAAATAATATTATAGTTTTATAGTTTGGGTCGTTATGAACGCCGTGATACCAAATATTACTTTTTTTCTTTACTTTTTACTTGTTTTACTGGAAGACCTGCAGCACTGATCGCTGCTAATTATAGGTACCTAGGTAGTGTAACGTATTATAAACTGTCAATGCGACGCTGAGAGTCACACCGGCCTCCAGCTGGTACTCATACGCTGCTGTGCATGGCAGACCCGGAGGCTGTTGTATGGCCTCCGGTTTTGCCTTATAACCGACTGCACCACCCGCAATCGGTCCCCGGGAAAGTTTGTTGTAGCAACAAACTTTCAAGTTTGTTGTAGTAACAAACTTTCCAGTTCGTTGCTACAACAAACTTTCCCTGCGATCACATGACCGCGACCTGAACCAATTAGGTCCCAGTCATGTCTCCGGGACTAGAGGCAGGGGATAACAGCGCTATCCGGGTGTCAGCGCTACTCTTAGACACCCGGATCGCGCTTTTAACACCCACCGTGAATTCATGTCGGCGCTGCACAGAGCCCAGCAAGTGCCGACGTGAATTTACAGTGGGCGGTCGGGAAGCGGTTAAGGGCAGGGCTTAATAGGCTTAATAGGAGCTTAATAGGCTTAATAGGCTTTATAGGAGCCTGTTAAAATCACGATAAACTGCAATACATTAGTATATAGTGCCAGCGATCCAAACGATCACTGGTTCAAGTCCCATAGGGGGACTTATATAAAAAACAGTTGAATAACATTTCTTTTAATGTACAAAAAAAATATCAAACATTGAAAAAAAAAAAAAGTTTGCCCATTTTTCCCTAAAGTATTGTTAAAAAAATAAACATAACTGGTATAGCCGCGTCCGTAAAAAGTCTGAAATATTACAATACAACGTTAACTAACCTGCATGGTGTTATAGTAATCTGAAATGGACCTTATGCTTATTAACTGGATTGATCCATTTGTAAAGGGAACTTTTCTAAAAATAATTTATTGTATTCAAAATATCTCTTCACTGGCTAGGTTTGGATTATTTTTTGCTCCAACAACTGGTTTTAACAATAGATTTTTCAGATTAATTGATTCAAAGGTGTTAGACTGGTACTAAATAAAATTCCTGAATTTATATTGATAACAATGGTATAAATATTTAATTGCCTGCTATGTGCTAATTTTAGCGTGTGTATATGTAATTCTGTATTAAAACTTCTACATATTCACATTTCTTGTTTACATTTAGCATATACGCCAAGAAAGCTCCCAATGTACATACTAAATGTGTCCCTAGGACTCCAGTATCAGACGGAGAACATAAAAATGTCCTTTAGGCCTTTGTCTGGTTGGTATACATCAATAAGCCCCACCCCCCCCCCCCCCCCCAAAAAAAAAGTATAAAATATTGGACTAGTGGAGTCCAGTAAAAAAAACATATACTTTTTTTTTAATATGGTAGCCTATGGGTGACAGATGCCACTGTCGTCAAACAAATACGTCATAAGCTTTTCAATAATTTCAATGACGTATCAGTTTCAAGAGATACCATTATAGCCTACGGGTGACGGATGCCACTATTAAGCATCCATCACAAATCACGTTTAACATATACTGGAGACGTTTTTTCCAGCATACACATGAAATGTAGGCCAAAAAAACATGACGTAAACATAGCCTACTGAGCAAGGAAAACAAGTACAAGTCTTACTGTGTCTTTGAGTCTCAACATCAGACTTCTTACTTTCAAGCAGCCTGTGTATGTGTGTATATATATATATATATATATATATATATATATATATATATGTATAGATAGATAGATAGATAGATAGATAGATAGATAGATAGATAGATAGATAGATAGATAGATAGATAGATCACTCCTATTTTCCTAGGTTTCCATGACTAGTTTAACTATTTCTTGCAAGATAGGAATATTACTTCATGGTAATTATACTATTACTACTATTATTATCATTTTTTTTAATAATATATAAAACACTGAAACATTTCTACAAACAAGTTTAAATTACTAAAAAAAAGAAACCACAAAAAAATAAAAAAAAAGATTACAGAAGAAATAACAAACCATATGTTATGACGTAATCTTTTGTACTAACTAGTAGCTGTTTTCATGAACTGGCTATTCTAGATTACGCAGCTCCACTTCCTGCAGCCTGCATTATAACAGGATTCCTGCCAGGGAATTCATTGTGGCAACAAGTGGCTCACTTTTCCTGATTGGAATTTAATATAAAAACAAAAGCATAGAAGAAACTTTAAAACATTTGATAAATGTTTGCCAGGGAAATCGCAGCTATGACTTTTGTGATTAAAATCAATATCACACATTGTTATACAATGCAAGTCTTTTAGAGAACATGTATGGAGCACACAAAAGGGCTCCAGCTGCCATTATTGTTACTTAGCATTAAGGATGATGCCTCACTTGCCCTCTGGCACCAGTACAGCATCTCGTTTAGAGATAACATTTAACAAACAGCAGTAACATGAAGTACATGGAGAGCATGAAGCTCAAATAGCTCAAAGAGACTTACACACGTCACCCTATGAACTTCGGAGAAATGTGTATAAGGAATATCAGAGGCATTAAATGCTAAGTTGTCATAACAAAATTCCACATTCTTCTAAAGATCCCTACCTATTCCTATGAGTGGCGGCAGAAAACAAAGCATGAAATCTTATAAAGTAAGGGCATGAAAGAACACGGGTCTATTCTGAACAGGCCAGATCTAACTACAGCAAATTACTCTGAAAATGAAACTATGCATGATTCTAGTAACCCAGTCACTACCCTAAAGGCTGAAGTAAAGCACATATGCCATGTACTATGCATGCAGTCACTGCTTGTGACAATAATGCTTTATTTGATGAAGATCTTGACATAACATAGTGAATGTCTATCTGGTCTCGAAGCAATTATACATCATGGGAAGCAGTAGGCAGCTGTGCCTCTGAGTAGTCGGGGTGCCCCCTCTACAAGAGTATAATGAGACCTTAGAAATCAGAACAAGCGGAGATTTGACAGCGGATGCCAACACCCTAATTAATCCAACATGAATAGCTCAGTGGCTGCCAGGCAGGTGTAAGTGCTCCGCTGCTGGAATCAAACTTAGCTTTTCCCAAAGAGTGTTTAATCCAAGAGTGACTGCCTGTCAAAGCAGAACACAGCAAGAATTGTTTATCTAATGACAAGAAAGACATTTTAATGGCCCAGAAAAAAATTGGAGCAACAGTTCAAACTAACAAGCGGCCGACAAAAGATATGGTTGTTGACTGGTCACTTTTATATATATATATATATATATATATATATATATATATATATATATATATATATATAGATAGATAGATAGATAGATAGATATATATATATGTATATATATATATATATAAAAATTATTAAGTGTGTATATATATATATATATATATATATGTATGTATACATATACTAAATAATTTAAAGTGACAGGCAGTAGGTTTTCTAAATAGTTTTGGGCACAGTTTTTTACGCGCACACATTATATGTTGATAGAAGTTGTTCAGTATGTAAGCAAATAATACGCATTGAGGGCACTATAGATCACTTACAAGTGGCATTTGACAGATAAACATACAAGCTGTTCACAATACAAGTGAATGATACCCAAGCACCTAATAACAAAAGCACTTTTTTAGGAAAACTTCACAAACTTTCAGATCAAATTATAGTACCACACACCTACTGTATCAGATAATATTTGCAATATCGGTAAGGATATCTTTATGCTCTAGCTCCAGCCAAGTAAATAATAATGTAAGAAAAGGATATTTCTGGTTTATCGCCAGAGCCTCTAGTCTTGCTCCTGGCAGAACTATTATATATAACAGGAGATGTAAAGCCGGCATACGAAGAACTGAGCATTAGTCATAAAGGATGTAAGGAACATAATAAAGAGAAGAATAAAGTTCTTACCTATGGTAAAGCTAAAGCCATCAATGCTGAAAGTGGCACTCCGGCATTTTTTAAATCCCTCTTTCCTGCTGCTGGGCTCAGTCATTGTCCCCGCTTAGTAATTAGTGTCAGTGGCTCTATATTTTTTTACAGCAGAGATTTAATGCTGGCTATTAGTAGTCTTGCCTATATATCTGCCTGTGGCAGCACTTACACCCCACTTCACACATCTCCTAATGCAGAGACAGCAGTGACTGTGAGAAAAGCACCCAACACTATCTCCTCCCACTGAGACTGTCACTGCTATGCTACTGACATGCAGCAAGTGGCGGGTAACACACAGCGAATTATAGTAATAACACCTAAATAGCCCACAGTGGGTATATACTATGCCTTTTATTATGCCTTACTCATGCACTTGTTTTTTTTTTTGTTTGTTTTTTTTATGAAAAAATATCACTGTCTGCCAAGTTAAAGCTGAACTTGATAATACAGTTGTTGGGTCAACCGCATCTATTATTTATCTGCTGGTTGTCATGGGTACATGAATTAGAGGAAAGATAATGGGTTAACTCAAAGCATTGCATAAAATGTTTACTGTAAAACAGCTGCAAGCGGAAGCTTCTAACCTGAAATAAATCCATTCACGTAATCACCCGAAGAAATGGGAAGACAGTGGACAAAGAGGAAGATGGAGAAAGATAGAGTCTCATAAAATACATTATAAATATACATATATATTATTTATAATAATGATTGCCTTTATAGCCAAAAGCTGCCCGTATCATTTACTAACACAGTAGCGAAATATGCGATCTTACTGTCACACACTTTTACACATATTGACAGTAGAGTAATATAGCATAAAACTGCATCACAAATATGTCCAGTGAATCACATTATGAGTTGCAATGTCATATATCTACCAAGAGTGTACTATATCTCAAGTGCTGTACTTACTATTACAGTGGGGATCGGTGGGAAACCGACACCCGGTACCCCTACCGATCTTCAGAATTAATGCTTTTCCATTTAAGGGCATGCCCACACGTGGCGGATTTCCTCCGCAACTGTCCGCATCAATGCCGCACAGAATCTGCGTTGCAGATTCTGCGGCGGATCTGCCCAAAATGTGCAGTAAATTGATGCGGACTAGCTGCTGCGGACTGCGGGAAAAGTGCTTCCCTTCTCTCTATCAGTGCAGGATAGAGAGAAGGGCCAGCACTTTCCCTAGTGAAAGTAAACGAATTTCATACTTACCGGCCGTTGTCTTGGTGACGCGTCCCTCTTTCGGCATCCAGCCCGACCTCCCTGGATGACGCGGCAGTCCATGTGACCGCTGCAGCCTGTGATTGGCTGCAGCCGTCACTTAGACTGAAACGTCATCCTGGGAAGCCGGACTGGAGACAGAAGCAGGGAGTTTTCGGTAAGTATGAACTTCTATTTTTTTTTACAGGTTGCTGTATATTGGGATCGGTAGTCACTGTCCAGGGTGCAGAAACAGTTACTGCCGATCGCTTAACTCTTTCAGCACCCTGGACAGTGACTATTTACTGACGTCTCCTAGCAACGCTTCCGTAATTACGGGAGCCCCATTGACTTCCTCAGTCTGGCTGTAGACCTAGAAATACATAGGTCCAGCCAGAATGAAGAAATGTCATGTTAAAAAAGCAAGACGCATCCGCAGCACACATAACATGTGCATGACAGCTGCGGACTTCATTGCGGAATTTAGAATCTCCATTGAAGTCAATGGAGAAATTCCGCCATGAGTCCGCAACCAGTCCGCCACAACTCCGCAACAGCCATTGCATGCTGCGGACACCAAATTCCGCTCCGCAGCCTATGCTCCGCAGCGGAATTTTCTGCCTCGCCTAAACGAAGCCTACTAAAAAGAAGTGGAAGGCAATGGAGAAACGGCTCCGCTGCGGATTAACGCTGCCGAGTGTCCGCAGCAGAATTCAAGAGCAATTCCGCCACGTGTGGCTTTGCCCTAATGGTGCAATGTTGCAGTTCCCTGCCCAGCAACACTCCCAGCCACCCACTGTGCAGTGAACCTAGCTATATATGCCATAGAATTATATAATGGCAATACCCTTTTAAGATAGATAGAAGATAGATATTCTCTATTTTTCATTTTCAAGTGGAGGGGTCTCAACTTAAAAAAGGAGACAGATCCCCAGCCAATGTTTTTCCTAGGGGCTTCTAGCTCTGATACATCCCTATAAATGGGGTCAATGATGAAAGTTAACATTTGGACAGAGCCTGTTTTGCCAGAGAAACTAAACTCAATATTTATTGCCCAGATTCTGTAGTATTTGGAAATATCCCACATGTGGCTCTAGTGTGCTAATGGCCTGAAACACAGGTGCCATTTTTACTCTGCGGGTCGATACGATTATGGTAATATCAAATGTATATAGTTTTTTTCATGTTTTACAGCGCTTGCACAATAAAATATATATTTTTTAACCCCTATCCGCACGAAAAAGTAACTATACGCCGTCACGGGAGGTTACTTTCCGTACGAGGACGTATTATAGTTACTGAGTTGTTTCCGGTGCACACTGTCGCCGACAGTGTGCACCGGGAACCGGGAGGTCAGCTGTCGCCGACAGCTGACACTCCACTCTTGCCGGCCAGCGGTCCTTTGCCGCTGATTTAGGCGAATTAACCCCTTAAATGCGGTGATCGTTTGCAATCGCCACATTTTGGGGGTTTCTAGCATATCGGCAGACCCCGGTCCGAATAATGTTATTTTTTCTGCACGATGAACGCCGCAAACAAAATAAACGGAAAACTATGTCAGCATCGCTATTTTTTGGTCATCACCCCTGCCAAGATATAGAATAAAAAGTGATCAAAAAATTGCATTTACCCCGAAATAGTACCAATGAAAACTACAACCCGTCCCGCAAAAAACAAGACCTCCCACAGCTTTTTTGACTAAAAAATAAGAAAATTACGGCTCAGAATATGGTGTCTCAGAAAATAAATTATTTCATAGAAACGTAATTTTATTGTGCAAACCCTGCAAAACATAAAAAAACACGATATACTTATGGTATCGCCGTAATCGTACCAACCCACAGAATAGAGTAAAATGTAATTTATTGCGCTCGTGAACGCTGTGAGAAATAAAGAATTTAAAACGCCAAAATCACAGTTTTTTGGTCACCCTAGCTCTAAAAAGATGTAATAAAAAGTGGTCAGGAAGATTTATGTACCATAAAATGGTACCAATAAAACCTACACCTCGTCCCGCCAAAACTAAGCCCTCACACCGCTCAATCGACCAAAACATAAAAAAGTTCTGGATGTCAGAATGTGATGATACAAAAAATTTTTTTTTTTAACAAATAGTCTTTTCTTTGTAAAAGTAGTAAAATATAAAAAAACCCTATATAAATTTGGAATCACTGTAATCGTATTGAGACGCAGAATAAAACTAAAACTAAAGTTCTAGTTTTGTAGACTTAAAAACAAAACCCCAAAAACAATGGAGGAATCACATTTTACCAATGTCAACCCGCAAATTATTTTTTTTCAGTTTCCCAGTACATTTTACGGTACTTTAAATGGTGTTAATAGAAACGACAACTCTTCCTGCAAAAAATAAGCCCTCACACCGCTCTATTGATGGAAAAATAAAAAAATTATGGCTCTTGGAAGCCGGGGAGTGAAAAACGAAAATGAAAAGGCAAAAAAGGATCAGTCTTGAAAGTGTTAATTAATTTCTAATAAAAAAACATTTATGACCACATGTGGGGTATTGCCGTACTCGGGAGAAATTGCTTTACAAATGCTGGAGTGCTTTTCCTCTTTTATCCCTTGTGAAATTTAAAAAATTAAACATTTTAGTGGACAAAAATGTTGATATTCATTTTCATGGCCTAATTCCCCTAAATTCTACAAAAAACCTGTGGGGTCAAAATGCTCACTATACCCCTAGAAAAATTCCTTGAGGGGTGCAGTTTCCAAAATAGGGTCACTTTTGGGGGGTTTCCACTGTTTTGGTCCCTCCGGGGCGTTGCAAACCCAACATGGCACTGAAAACCAATCCAGCAAAATCTGCGCTTCAAAATCCAAAAGGCGCTCCTTCCCTTCTGAGCCCTGCAGTGGGACCAAACAGCAGTTTATTACCACATATGAGGTATTGGCATAATCGGGAACAATTGCTTTACTGTTGGGGTGTTTTTTCTTCTTTATTCCTTGTAAAAATGAAAAAATGCTGTTTCCACAGAAAAAAAGGTGATTTTCATCTTCACAGACTAATTCCACAAAATTCTGCAAAAAAATTGTGGGGTCAAAATGCTAACTACACTCCTAGAAAAATGCCTTTAGGGGTGTAGTTTCCAAAATGGGGTCTCTTTTGGGAGATTTCGACTGTTTAGGTACCACAAGACCTCTTCAAACCTGACAAGGTGCCTAAAATATATTCCTAAAAAGAGGAGGCCCCAAAATCCACTAGGGGCTCCTTTGCTTCTGAGGCTTATGTTTCAGTCCATTAGGACACTAGGGCCACATGTTGGATATTTCTAAAAACTTCAGAATCTGGGCAATAAATATTGAGTTGCGTTTCTCTGGTAAAACCTTCTGTGTTACAGATTTTTTTTTTATTACAAATGGATTTCGGCAAAAAAAATGAAATTTGTAAATTTCACCTCTACTTTGCATTAATTTCTGTGAAACGCCTAAAGGGTTCAAATACTTTCTGAATGTGATTTTGAATACTTTAACCCCTTAAGGACGCAGCCTAGTTTTGGCCTTAAGGCTCAGAGCCCATTTTTCAAATCTGACATATTTCACTTTATGTGGTAATAACGTCGGAATGCTTAAACCTACCCAAGCGATTCTGAGACTGTTTTCTCGTGACACATTGGGCTTCATGGTCGTAGTAAAATTTGGTCGATATATTCAGTGTTTATTGGTGAAAAATTGCAAGATGTAGAGAAAATGTTGAAAAAATTGAATTTTTCAGAATTTAAATGCATCTGCTTGTAAAACAGACGGTTATACCACCCAAAATAGTTACTAGTTCACATTTCCCATATGTCTACTTTAGATTGGCATCGTTTTTTGAACATTATTTTATTTTTCTTGGACGTTACAAGGCATAGAACATAAACAGCAATTTCTCATATTTTTAAGAAAATTTCAAAAGCCTTTTTTTTAAGGTACCTCTTGAGTTCTGAAGTGGCTTTGTGGGGCCTATGTATTAGAAACCCTGATAAAATACCCCATTTTAAAAACTAGACCCCTCAAAGTATTCAAAACAGCAGTTAGAAAGTTTTTTAACCCTTCAGGCATTTCACAGGAATTAAAGCAAAGTGGAGGTGAAATTTGCAAATTTCATTTTTCTTGCTGAATTTCAATTTTATTCATTTTTTTTCTGTAACACAGAAGGTTTTACCAGATAAACACTACTAAATATGTATTGTCCAGATTCTGCAGTTTTTAGAAATGTCCCACATGTGGCCCTACTGCGCTCGTGGACTAAAACACAAGCCCTAGAAGCAAAGAAGCACCTAGTGCATTTTGAGTCCTCTTTTTTATTAGAATATATTTTAGGCAGCATGCCAGGTTTGAAGAGGTGTTGAGGTGCCAAAACAGTAGGAATCCCCTAATAGTGACCCCATTTTGGAAACTACACCCCTCAAGGAATTCATTTAGGGTTGTTGTTACCATTTTGACCGCACAGTTTTTTCACAGCACGTATTTGAATTGGGCTCTGAAATGAAAAAAATGTAATTTTTTTCAAATAAAATGTCATTTGTGATCAATATTTCTTATTTTCACAGGGAACAAAATACCCCATTTTGTTGCCCAATTTGTCCTTAGTGTGGCAATACCCCATTTGTGGGAATAAACTGCCGTTTGGGCCCATTGGAGGGCTCAGAAGGAAAGGAGCGCTATATGTTTGTTGGAGTCCAGATTTTGTTGGATTGGTTTTCGGGTGCCATGTCGCATTTGCAGAGCCTCAGAGGTATCAAAGCAATGGAAACCCACCAAAAGTGACCCCATTTTGGAAACTACACCCCTCAAGGATTTCATTTATGGTTGTTGTTAGCATTTTGACCACACAGTTTTTTCACAGCACCTATTTCAATTGGGCTGTGACATTAAAAAATGAAATTTTTTCCAATAAGATGTAATTTTTTACCAAAATTTCTTATTTTCACAGGGAACAAAATACTCAATTTTGTTGCCCAATTTCTCCTGAGTGCATCAATACCCCATTTGTGGCAATAAACTGCCGTTTGGGCCCATGGGAGGCCTCAGAAGGGAAGGAGCGCTGTGTGTTCTTTGGCGTACAGATTTTGCTGGTTTGGTTTTCGGGTGCCATGTCGCATTTGCAGAGCCCCAGAGGTATCAAAGCAATGGAAACCCACCAGAAGTGACCCCATTTTGGAAACTACACCCCTCAAGGAATTCAGTTCTGGGTGTTGTGACCATTTTGACCCCATAGTTTTTTCACAGAACTTATTTGAATTGGGCTGGGAATGAAAACAAAATTATTTTTTTCAAATAATATGTAGTTTTGGCTGAAAATTTCTTATTTTCACAAGAAACAAAATACCCCATTCTGTTGCGCAATTTGTTCTGAGTGCCGCAATACCCCATTTGTTGTGATAAACTGCCGTTTGGGCCCATGGGAGGGCTCAGAAGGAAAGGACCACCATTTGGCCTACTGGGGATTTTCTAGTGCGAAGTCATGTATGCAGAAGCCCCTGAGGTACCAGTACAGTTGAAACCCGCAAGAAGTGACCCCGTTTTAAAAACTACACCCTTAAGGCATTCATTTAGAGGTGTAGTGAGCATTTTGACCGGAGACCTACACCCCATAAACTGTAATGTGGGTTCTCCCGGGTATGGCAATATCCTACATGTGGCTGTTATCAGCTGCCTGGACACACAGCAGGGCCCAGAGGGGAAAGACGAGGGGGGATAAGCTGTGCGGAGTGCATCAGGGTAAGTAAAATTGGGGTAAATTATAAACCAAGGGATGTATGATAAATTTTAAAACACTTTCATACAGAGCTCTGGTTATTCGGGACACGTGTTATATTGATATATTGTGTCATCCATTATCACCCTCTTATAGCAGACTTTGCACCTCTTTTGACTTTTTCCCTTCTTGCCAGTTTGGGGAACTTCTCCTGGAAAGTGTTGCCCTGGTACGATGCATGTGGGCTCGCTTCCAGAAGTACTGGGTGCCCCCCCCTTCTTGGTCCCTAAAGATTAGGTTCTTGATAATCACCTCTTGAAATTCCAGGAAAGTTCCCCTCTGGCCTGCACATCGACGTAGCATGTACGCATTGTACAATGCCATCTGTATGATGTGCCCGGCCAGCTTCTTATACCACACCGCATGGCGCTGTAGGGCTTCAGGGCTTGATCTTACAAGTCCATCCCTCCCATGTACCTATTGTAGTCCAGGATGCAGTCTGGTTTGGGGGTGGCCTTTCCTTCATATATCCTAAACCTGTAGGTATACCCTGATGCACTCTCACAGCTTATACATCTTCACGCCATACCTTGCCCTCTTACCCGGCAGGTACTCGCGGAATTGAACCCTCCCTTTAAAATGTACTAGGGACTCATCAATAGAAATACACTTCTCGGGGGTGTATGCTTGGGAAAACCGGGCACTGGAACGGTCTAATAGGGGTCTCCGTTTATACAAACGGTCAAAACTGGGGTCATCTCGGGGTGGGCACGGCTCATTATCAGTATAATGTAAGAAGCGAAGTATTGCCTCATTTATTTATTTTTTTAGGTTCCAGTTCAGTTCTGAAGTTGCTTTGAGGGGCCCATATATTAGAAACCCCTATCAAATACCCCATTTTAGAAACTAGACCCCTCAAAGTATTCACAACAGCATGTAGAAAGTTTATGAACCCTTTAGGTGTTTCACCAAAATTTAGAGCAAAGTAGAGGTGAAATTTACATTTTTTTTTGTCAGAAAATCCTCTTTATACCATTTTTTTTATAACACAAAAGGATTTATCAGTGAAACGCAACTTAATACGTATTGCCCAGATTCTGCAGTTTTGAGAAATATCCCACATGTGGCCCTCGGGCGGTAATGGACTGAAGCATCGGCCTCCGAAGCAAAGGAGCACCTAGTGGATTTTGAGGCCTCTTTTTTATTAGGCACCATGTCCGGTTTGAAGAGGTCTTGTGGTGCCAAAACATTGGGAACCCCCCAAAAGTGACCCCAATTTGGAAACTAGACCCCTTGAGGAATCCATTGTAGTTTTCTTGGGGTGCATGCGACTTTTTGATCAGTTTTTATTCTATTTTTAGGTGGCGTGGTGACTAAAAAACAGCAATTGTACTATTGTTTTTTTTTCTTGTTTTTTTACAGCGTTCACCGTGCGCTATAAATGACATATTCACTTTATTCTGCGGGGCGATACGATTACGGCGATACCAGATGTTTATAGTTTTATTTTATGTCTTATGGTGTTTGCACAATAAAATACGTTTTGTAAACAATCATTTACTTTTTGTGTTACCTTATTCTAAGCGGCAGAACTGTTTTACTTTTCAATCAATAAAGCCGTGCGAGGACTTTTTTGCGTAACGAACTGTAGCTTCGATCAGTATCATTTTTAGGTACATGCGACTTTTTGATCTCTTTTTATTCCATTTTTTGGGAGGTGAAGTGACCAAAGAATTGTGATTGTGGTTCGGTTTATTATTATTTTATTTTACGGCGTTCACCGTGCGGGATAAATAATGAAATAATTTTGTAGTTCAGGCCGTTACGGACGCGGCGATACCAATTATGTATAGTTTATTTGTTTGTTTATATATTTTTATTAATAATAAAGGACTGATAAGGGAAAAGGAGGGATTTTTACTTTTATTACTTTTAAATCTTTTATTTTCTTATTTTTACACATTTTTTTTTAACTTTTTTTTAACTTTATTACTTTGTCCCACTAGGGGACATGAGGGCAGGAGGCCCTGATCGCTATTCTAATACACTGCACTACATGCGTAGTGCAGTGTATTAGAACTGTCAGCTACTCACTGACAGCAAGCATAGTGGGTCCTGACGTTGTCAGGACCCACTAGGCTTACGTCTATGGCATAGCCGGACGCCATTGTTTGGTGTCCGGTTGCCATAGTCACCATCGCCGGCCGCTATCGCGTAGCAGGCCGGCGATGGCAGCTTAACCCCTAAAAAGCTGCGATCTCTATAGAACGCGGCTTTTAAGGCGTTAATCAGCGGGGACACAGCGATCGGTCCCCGCTGTAGGAGCTGTGACAGCTGCTGAACAAGACAGCAGCTGTCACAGCTCCTGTATGTGTCGGGAGGACGGCCGAAACGGCCGTTACTCCCGAGACGTACTATTACGGCATGGAGCGCGAACGATACAGCTGCCATGACGTAATAGTACGTCAAGGAGCGGGAAGGGGTTAAGGGGTGCAGTTTTCAAAATGGGGTGATTTATGGGGACTTTCTAATATAGAAGGCCCTCAAAGCCACTTCAGAACTGAACTGGTCCCTGAAAAAATGGCCTATTGAAACTTTCTTGAAAATATGAGAAATTGCTGCTGTCACGGACACAGGGTATGTGGACCCACTAGGCCGCTCCGCCGTAGCGGGGAGGCCGCTGACCAGGTCATAGTCTATGCGGAAGTCAATGGCAGACAGTAATGCTTGGGTACCTGAAATAGTCCGGGCGGTGGCTGTGGCTTCAGCACGGATGGAGGCAGGCGCGGCAGGTGGCGCCAGACGTGGCAGGCAGTATCTGATGAAGCGGAAGACACTTGATGTGGCAGATGACACTTGTCGTGGCAGAAGACACTTGACGTGGCAGATGACACTTGGCGTGGCAGATGACACTTGACGTGGCAGATGACACTTGAAGTGGCAGATGACACTTGACGTGGCAGATGACACTTGGCGTGGCAGATGACACTTGACGTGGCAGATGACACTTGACGTGGCAGAAGACACTTGACGTGGCAGATGACACTCCAATGCTGGTAGGCACAGGAACTAGAACAATACGGAATACAGGAGCGGTAACAGGGCACGGGTAACAGCTGGAACGGGAGACACTAAGGGACCATTGCGAGACAGACTGGGAAGACTAACAACGCTCAGGCAAGGATTAGAAGGCCAGGGGCCTTCTTATAGAACAGGAAATCGTGGCAGTTGATAGTGATGACGATTTCCTAATTGCGCGTGCTGGCCCTTTAAGGCTGGGCGCGAGCGTGCGCACGCACCCTATGGGACCCAGCCGAACGGAGCGGAAGTGAGCGCTGGAATCTCCTAGGAGGGAGACGGAGACCAGCGCTCACAGATCCATGGCTGCGGGCGTCGGGAGGTGAGTAAACCCGACGGCCCGCGGCCATGGACACTACAGTATCCCCCCTCTTACGCCCCCTCTTCTTGGGGCCAGAGTGAGAGAGGAACTTTTTAATAAGAGCAGGGGCGCTGAGGTTCTCTTCAGGCTCCCAGGACCTCTCCTCAGGACCAAACCCTCTCCAGTCCACCAAATAGAAAGTCCTTCCTCCTACCCTTTTGCAGTCCAGGATCTCCTTTACCTCGAATACATCAGAAGGACCGCTGGGAGCAACTGTGGAACTAGAAGTCTTGCTGTAGCGGTTCAGGACCACTGGTTTCAGGAGGGACACATGGAAGGAGTTAGGGATTCTGAGTGTAGGAGGCAGCCGCAGCTTATAGGAGACAGGGTTAATTGTTGCAGGATCTCGAAAGGACCAAGGAACCTGGGAGCAAACTTGTATGAAGGCACCCTCAAGCGAATGTTCCGAGAGGACAGCCAGACTTTAGTCCGAGGAAGATACTGAGGCGGCTCTCTTCTCTTTGTATCTGCCTTTCGCTTCATGCGATCTACCGCCAGCAAAATAGAGGACCGGGTCTGTTGCCAGATTTGCAGGAAGTCCCCATATGCAGAGTCAGCAGCGGGTACCTGAGATGAAGTTGATACAGGAAGAGGAACTCTGGGATGTTGACTGTACACAATGTGAAACGGAGTGGAAGTGGTGGACTCACTTGTGTGGTTGTTGTAAGAAAACTCGGCCCATGGAAGAAGCTGTACCCAGTTATCCTGCTGTGAAGAGATGAAGTGGCGGAGATAATTTTCCATGACCTGGTTGATCCTCTCAACTTGTCCATTGGACTGGGGGTGATAGGCAGAGGAAAAGTCTAAACTCACATCCAGGAGTTTACAGAGGGCTCTCCAGAACTTAAAACTGGTAAACTGAACCCCCCGGTCGGATACAATGTGAAGAGGCAAGCCATGCAAGCGAAAGATGTGCTGAATGAAGAGACTCGCCAGTCGGGGAGCAGAGGGTAGGCCGGTCAGCGGGATAAAATGTGCCATCTTAGAGAACCAGTCCACCACCACCCAGATGGTGTTGCATCCTGCTGAGAGAGGAAGGTCTGTGACGAAGTCCATAGCGATGTGCTGCCAGGGGGCACTGGGTACAGGCAAAGGTTGAAGCAGGCCGGCAGGCTTGGAGTGAGTCACTTTATTAGAGGCACAGACCGTGCAAGCAGAGACAAAGTCCAGAACATCCTTAGGTAGCGTGGGCCACCAAAAGTGACCAGCAATCAGGTCTTGGGTCTTACGGACACCGGCGTGCCCAGCTAGTTTAGAACTGTGTCCCCAGCGGAGAATTATTTTTCTGTCTGCTAACCGAACAAAAGTTCTCCCCGGAGGGATATTTCTAAGCTGCAGAGGATTGGCGGTGACAACGCAGGATGGGTCTATGATCGTCTGAAGGGACTCCACCGTGTCTTCCGTCTCAAATGATCTGGACAGGGCATCGGCCCTCACATTCTTGTCAGCGGGACGGTAGTGGAGCAGAAATTGGAAACGGGTGAAGAACAGTGACCACCTGGCTTGACGAGGATTCAGTCTTTGAGCGGACTGAAGGTAGGTGAGGTTCTTGTGGTCGGTGAAGATCAGGATGGGGTGAGCAGCGCCCTCCAGAAGATGTCTCCACTCCTCCAGGGCCAATTTGATAGCCAGTAGCTCCCGATCTCCAATGGAGTAATTGCGCTCAGCAGAAGACAACAGTCTTGAATAGTAGCCACATACAACTGTCTTTCCTTTGGAGCTCCTCTGGAACAGAAGTGCGCCTGCACCAACAGAGGAAGCGTCCACTTCTAGTGAGAACTGCCGAGATACGTCAGGGTGATGGAGGATTGAAGCTGAAGTGAAGGCTTTCTTGAGGCTAATGAATGCGGACTCTGCCTCTGGGCGTTCACACCCTTCTTGGTAAGGGTAGAGATGGGGGCCATCAGAGAAGAAAAGTTCGGAATAAACTGCCGGTAGAAACTGGCGAAACCCAGGAACCGCTGTATGGCCCTTAGGCCTTGAGGACGTGGCCATTCCAGGACAGACTTTAATTTCTCAGGGTCCATCTTAAGGCCTTGATCCGAGATGACATAGCCCAGGAAGGGCAAAGACCTCTTTTCAAAGGTGCATTTCTCTAACTTGGCATACAAGCGATTCTCTCTTAGTCGCAGAAGAACTTGACGAACATGCCTCCGATGGGTCATCAGATCTGGGGAGAAAATTAGAATATCATCGAGATAAACTACAACACACATATAGAGGAGATCTCGGAAGATATCATTAACGAACTCCTGAAATACTGCGGGAGCGTTACACAGTCCGAAGGGCATCACTAGGTATTCGTAGTGCCCATCGCGGGTGTTAAATGCCGTCTTCCATTCGTCACCCCGGCGAATCCGGATTAGATTATAGGCCCCCCGCAGATCTAGCTTGGAAAATTTTTTGGCTCCTCGTATGCGATCAAACAGCTCGGAAATGAGTGGCAACAGGTATTTGTTCTTGACCGTGATCTGATTGAGACCACGGTAGTCAATGCAGGGTCGGAGAGATCCATCTCTCTTTTTAACGAAGAAGAAGCCTACCCCGGTCGGGGAGGAAGACTTTCGAATAAAACCCCTATCCAAGTTCTCCTTGATATAGGCTGACATCGATAAAGTCTCTGGCAAGGAGAGAGGATATACTCGTCCACGGGGAAGAGAAGCATTGGGAACCAGTTCAATGGGACAGTCTTAATTCCGATGTGGAGGCAACGTCTCAGCCTCTCGTTTGCAAAAGACATCCGCAAAACTGGCATACTGAGAAGGTAGATCGGAGAGTGACTCAGGCAGAGGGGGCACAACAGGATGGACTTGTGACAGGCAATGGCTATGGCATCTGGAACCCCATTGAATAACCTCTCCAGAATTCCAGTCGAGTGTCGGGGCGTGTAGACGGAGCCATGGCAGACCCAGCAGGATAGGATTGATAGCCTTAGGTAGTACCAGGAAGGTGATCTGTTCTGAGTGAAGAGCTCCGACCCGTAGTGTCAACGGCCCAGTGATGAGCATGATCGGATCAGGCAACGGTAGACCATTCACAGAGGCAACTGCCAGGGGTCTCTCCAGACGGACTGTGGGTAGTTGACACCGATCCACTAGATCCTGGTGGATAAAATTAGCAGCCGCTCCAGAGTCAAGATAGGCGGAGGAAGGATGTGATGTCTGTCCGGTGACGATGGACACAGGTATCGATAATTTGGAAGAGGTTTTAACATTTGGAGACGTTCCACCTAGAGTTGCCTCTCCAATCAACCCTATGTACTGGAGTTTCCCGGTTTCTGTGGGCATTGGTGCACAAAATGACCCTTGAGGCCACAATACATACAAAGTCCAGAGGAGCGTCTGCGCTGCTTCTCCTGTTCAGATAACCGGACTCTGTCTACCTGCATGGGTTTTTCAGGTAGCGCACTAGGAGTGGACAATAGTGGTCTCTTGGCAGAGGGTGCTGGTCTGTGGGCCCGGCTCTCCTCACGAACCTCTTGAGAGCGCTCCCGGATTCTCATATCAACCCGGGTGGCTAACAGGATGAGGGCATCCAAGGTAGAAGGAAGGTCGCGGGCTGCCAGTTCGTCCTTGATGTGAGAGGACAGTCCCTGCTAGAAGGTCGCCACCAGAGCCTCATTGTTCCATGCCAGTTCGGCTGCTAGGGTACGGAAGGAGATAGCATACTCCCCTACTGTGGAGCCCTCTTGCTTGATGGTCAATAGAGTAGCTGCGGCAGAGGATGTTCGACCCGGCTCCTCGAACACGGCACGAAAGGACTGCAGGAACAAGGCTAGGTCCGCGGATACAGGTCCTTGTTGCTCCAAGATTGGGTTCGCCCATGCGAGGGCCTTGCCAGCGAGGAGGGAGATAATAAATGCCACTTTGGCCTCCTCGGAGGGGAAGAGATGAGGCCGTAGCCTAAAATGCACCGTGCATTGATTGAGAAATCCTCTACATGCTCTGGGGTCACCGTCATAGCGAGGAGGAAGGGGCAGAGGAACTGAGGATCCGGAACAAACAGGGGGAACAACAGGTAGTGGCATGGCAAAAGCTTCAGGAGGAAGAACCGGGAGTGGAACAGCGAGTAGATCCAGGCGGACCAGGAAAGAATTCACCGCCTCAAGGAGTTGATTCTGACGTGTGCGTAGGTCATGCATCTCTGTCTGAATCTTCTGTACTGGGGTCTTGGGCTGGCCAGCGGGTTCCATGGCCTGAGCGTACTGTCACGGACACAGGGTATGTGGACCCACTAGGCCGCTCCGCCGTAGCGGGGAGGCAGCTGACCAGGTCACAGTCTATGCGGAAGTCAATGACAGACAGTAATGCTTGGGTACCTGAAATAGTCTGGGCGGTGGCTGTGGCTTCAACACGGATGGAGGCAGGTGCGGCAGGTGGCGCCAGACGTGGTGGGCAGTATCTGATGAAGCGGAAGACACTTGACGTGGCAGATGACACTTGGCGTGGCAGAAGACACTTGATGTGGCAGATGACACTTGGCGTGGCTGAAGACACTTGACGTGGCAGATGACACTTGACGTGGCAGATGACACTTGATGTAGCAGATGACACTTGACGTGGCAGATGAGACTTGGCGTGGCAGAAGACACTTGACGTGGCAGATGATACTCCAACGCTGGTAGGCACAGGAACTAGAACAATACGGAATACAGGAACGGTAACAGGGCACTGGTAACAGCTGGAACGGGAGACAATAAGGGACCATTGCGAGACAGACTGGGAAGACTAACAACGCTCAGGCAAGGATTAGAAGGCCAGGGGCCTTCTTATAGACCAGGAAATCGTGGCAGTTGATAGTGATGACGATTTCCTAGGCGAGAGCGTGTGCGCGCACCCTATGGGACCCAGCCGAACGCAGCGGAAGTGAGCGCTGGCATCTCCTAGGAGGGAGACGGAGACCAGCGCTCACAGATCCATGGCTGCGGGCGTCGGGAGGTGAGTAAACCCGACGGCCCGCGGCCATGGACGCTACAGCTGCTACAGCTACAGCTGCTAAAGTTCTAAGCCTTGTAACGTCCTAGAAAAATAAAAGGATGTGAAAAAAAACAATGCAAACATAAAGTAGACATATTGTGGATGTTAACTAGTAACTATTTTGTGTGGTATTACTATCTGTTTTACAAGCAAATACATTTAAATTTAGAAAAATGCTAATTTTTGCAAATTTTTGCTAAAATTTGAAGATTTTCACAAATAAATATTGAATTTATCGACCAAATTTATTCACTAACATAAAGTACAATATGTCACGAGAAAACAATCCCAGAATCGCTTTGATATGTAAAAGCATTCCAGAGTTATTTGGTATAAAGTGACACGTGTCAGATTTGAAAAAATCATGTGTGTCCACGAGGCCAAAACAGGCTGTGTCCTGAAGGGGTTAAATCATATATTTTTTGGCATATCCTGAGAGTCATAACTTTTTTAGTCATAAAAATTTTGGGGGGTCTTGTGTTTTGCGGGACAGGTTATAGTTTTTATTGGTATAATTTTGGGGTACATGCGACTTTTTTATCACTTTCTATTCTATCTTTTGGGAGGGGTGGTGACCAAACTGTTTTTTATTTTATTTTTTTACGGTGTTTACCATGCGAGAAAAATAACGTGATCACTTTATTGTTTGGGTCATTACAGAAGCGGGGACACCAAATATGTATACTTTTTTTAATGTTTTCAGTTTTTTTCTTTAATAAAAGTCGTATGGGAAAAAAGGTGGTTATTGTTTTTTTAACTTGAAACTTTTATTTTTATACTTTTGTACAACATTATTATTAACTTTTTAAACTTTTTATTTTTCCCATTAGGGGACTTGAAGGCAAGAACCCCTTATCACTATTCTAATACACTGCTCTATCTACATAGTGTAGTGTATTAGAGCTGTCAGTCATACACTGACATCAAGCCTAACATGCTCCGCCTTCGGACGGGGCATAATAGGCTTCCAATGCCAATGTTAGGTCTACAGGTCCGTTCAACCATCGGCACCTCCGCGATTGCATCATGGGGGTGCCGATCAGCTAGCACCACCACCTAGATCAGCGATCACTTTTTATCGCTGCATCTAAGGTGTTAATCGGCTGGATCAGAGGTTAGATCCAGTCCTGGCCAATGCAGCGGGGTATCAGCTGTACCATACAGCGGACACCCACGGCTGATGGCTCAGGCTCAGATTCTGAGCCTGCGCCATCTTCTTGGCCCTGAACGCAAGCCTTTTAGGCCCCACCTCCAGGCGGATCAGGAGGCCATTGTTAGGCCTCCAGTTGCCATAGGCTAGACACCACCTAGATGCAGCAATTGCTTTTGATCGCGGTTAATCGGCCAGATCGGAGGATAGCTCCGGGTCGTGGCCTTACAACAGGGTGTCAGCTATAATATACAGCTGACACCCGCTGGTGATGGCGCTGGCTAAGCTTCTGAGCCCGCTCCATCACTCTCACATACAGTTTTGTGAAGTTGCGCTAAGTCAATAGCTGCAATGACGTAAGTGTACGTGACATATCGTTAAGCGGTTAAAAGAGTCTTAGACAACTTTCACCTGCCAGTATTTTAGTCAGTAATTTGCATCAGTATTTGTGAGCAAAAACGAGGGGGGGGGTTTCAAAACATGGAAGAGGTGCAAATGTTTCCATCATACTCTTTCTGTGAAGGTTCCCCTTCTAATTTGGGAATTCAAATACTGGCTTTAGCAGTTCCAGTTACAGGGGAAATATAGCGTAAGAGAGAAAAAATATGGGATAAAATACAATATTCTAGTGCAATATAATGTACTGATATTAATACTGTATTTGCTTCAATTTACACTTATATTAATTTATTATCTCTATGGCATTAATCTACACCTTTAAATATTAATGTTGCAGTGGTAAAGTCTGTTGTTGTGATCAGGGTCGCCATAAGAAATTTTAGCTATCCTATACAATGGTCAGGGTGTTATGTATGTTTCGAATGAACGCTGTGCCTGTTTTCTTTTGGGAGGCGAGGTTAGTTACAGATGATCAATATATAGTCCATTATGCTGTCCTTAGCTGCCACAGCTTTCCCATGAAAGCCAGAATATACGACATCAACTGAAGGGGCACAGTGCTGTGTTTAGCGCTTCTGCCCCTTCATTCTAGCATTTGAGCACTTAAACCACCACCAATACATACTTATGTTAGAACCTTTAGGGTATGTTCACACAGGGCGGACACGCCCTGGGCGCCTCAGGGAATTCCGGACGAAAAACCGCATCAAATTGCGGTGCAGTTTTTCATCCGGAATGTCTGCTGCGGAAAACTGCACCTAAAAAAAAACATTTGATACTTACGTAGCCATTGCTCTGCCGTCCTGCAGTCCGGCCTGTGATTGGCTTCAGCGGTCACATGGGATGAAACGTCATCCGAGTAGGACAGCCTAGACAAAGAAGCACAGAATTCTGGGAAAGTATTATTTTTTTGTTTTTGCGGAATCGCAGCTTTTCCGCTGAAAAAATCACAACAACTGCTCTTTGTTGCGGGTTTTACCTCCCATTAAATTCAATGAGGAAAACCCACAACAAAAAAGCAGCGATTATGCAAATACAATTGACATGCTGCGGATTAAAAAAACGCACCGCAAGTCAATTTCTGAGCGTTTTTTGTTCCGCTCATCATGTATGCAGCGTGTGGATGAGATTTGTTCAAATCTCACCCACTTTGCTCCTACTGTATTATGCTGCAGATGTTCCCCAATGAAATCCGTTGCGGAAAATCGGCCAGGGGCGTAGCTAGGGGGGGGCAGGCGGGGCATGTGCCCCGGGCGCAAGGGTAGGGGGGGCGCCGAAGAGCAGCTGATCGCTGCTGATAGGTGCTCCGTATGTTTACACAGCGGCGTTCTGACTGGGTTCTGTGACGGCCAGGGAGTGGACCAGTCCAGTCACCTGACCTGTCACCTGACCTAACGTCAGTGACATGAGGTCAGATGACTCAGGTCAGGGGACAGGTCCACTCCCGTGCTGCAGCCTCCCTGCATCTGCCTCTACTCTGCTCTCCTGTTACACACAGCCGACGAGCAGAAGGGGAAGCTACGCCCACAGCCCGTCCTGACCTGTCAGCAAGGAGACATGGTGAGTGTCTGTGTGTGTATATGTGTGTAGTGTGTATACAGTGTGTGTCTCTGTCTTAGTATGTGTATATGTTACAGTGTGTGTGTGTGTGTGTGTGTGTCTCTGCATGTGTTTGTCTCTTATATCTACTACATTATCTGTACCCAGAGAGTTATCACTATGTGTTATCTGTGGTGTTACATAGGACTGCAGGTAACACTACTACATTATCTGTACTCAGAGAGTTATCACTGTGTTATCTGTGGTGTTAAATAGGACTGCAGGTAACACTACTACCTTATCTGTACTCAGAGAGTTATCACTGTGTTATCTGTGGTGTTACATAGAACTGCAGGTAACATCTGCTACATTATCTGTACTTAGAGAGTTAGCACTGAGTTATCTGTGGTGTTACATAGGACTGCAGATAACACTACTACATTATCTGTTCTCAGAGAGTTATCACTGTGTTATCTGTGGTGTTACATAGGACTGCAGGTAACACTACTACATTATCTGTACTTAGAGAGTTATCAATGTGTTATCTGTGGTGTTACATAAGACTGCAGGTAACACTACTACATTATCTGTACTCAGAGAGTTATCACTGTGTTATCTGTGGTGTTACATAGGACTGCAGGTAACAGCTACTACATTATCTGTACTCAGAGAATTATCACTGTGTTATCTGTGGTGTTACATAGGACTGCAGGTAACACTACTACATTATCTGTACTCAGAGAGTAATCACTGTGTTATCTGTGGTGTTACATAGGACTGCAGGCAACATCTACTACAATATCTGTACTCAGAGAGTTATCACTGTGTTATCTGTGGTGTTACATAGGACTGCAGGTAACATGTGTGTGTGTGTGTGTGTTTGTGTGTGTGTATATGTGTCTGTACGTATATATATTTACCTGTATGTATATATTCCAGATATGTGTATGTATATTTGCCTGTATGTCTAAATACCTATCTTTATATATGTACAGTATATATTTTCCAGCGTGTCCATATATGTGGTTAATTTTTGGTTTGTGTAGGGGGCGGCAATAGAGAGTCCCGCACAGGGCGCCATCCAACCTAAGGCCGGCCCTGGCTGTCACCAACCCTAGTCAGAAGGAACTCCGCCGCTGCCTGCGCCGCATTACCTCCTCGGCTCCTCCGGTACGTCACACCAGGCAGAGCGGAGAGTGGTAGCGGTAGGCTACCGCTCACCGGTCTGTTCACAGTGTGGCGCTAAGTACAAGGTGGGAGTGTGGCGTTATTCAAAGGGGGGGAGTGTGGCGCTATTTAAAAGGGGGGAATGTGGCACTATTTACAAGAGGGGGGAAATGTGGCGCTATTTACAAAGGGGCAACCGGCTGTGTGTGGCACTATCTACAAGGGGGGCTGTGTGGCACTATCTACAAGGGGGGCTGTGTGGCGCTATCTACAGGGGGCTGTGTGTGGCCTCTAATTTATTTTCTTTTAATTTATTTTTATGTTAATTACATTATAGAACTACATCGCTTGTAAAATGTAGAAATGCTTTTATACTCGAGTTACATAAAAAAAATTGTAAAAAACAATTACACCTCATTGATTGGTAGAGAAAGCAAACATGGCGAGGGGGAAGGAGATGTCGGGAAATAAGTTGGGGAGGGGGGCGCCAATCTGAATCTTTGCCCCGGGTGCAGGAGAACCTAGCTACGCCTCTGAATCTGCAGTATTTAAGCTACGTGTGAACTTACCCTTAATGTGACCTTCCAAAATGGTCCCCAGGAGCGTGAATAGAAACACTTTGCTGCGTAACAGTCGTATTATTTTTCACCCTTCCTAGGGGCCCAGCTTGAAATGATGCATTAGGTTCATAAAATTCTCCCTAAAATTCTGTTCAATTTAATTTTACATTATATCTTTTTGTTGCTCCAAATCCCTTACTCCCCTTCACAAAGCCATGATAAATTATAAAATTCTGTTTGCCTAAAGTCGCTACTAGGGAGAGATCACAGAACATGAATTTATTCAATGGATCTGTATAACTCCTTATGTAGTGAACTCCACTTAGTGTCAGTGGCGTAACTATATGGAGTGCAGAGGTATCAGCAGCATCTTGTCCATGGTGATTGAGGGGACACAAAGACCCAAATGACACATAAGCAGACATCGATCGTGGTAGGTGGGCACCACTTACTGATTTTGCATCAGTAAGTGTATGCAATAGATTTGGATACATGTAAAAAGGAAAAAAATTATAGCACATAGGATAGGAGCATGTGAGTAGCTGGAATAAGCAATGCATAAGCATTGACGTGGATGTTGTTCCATTAAAATGCAGCTTGCACCTTGGTGACATGTGACTTGTATTTGCCACCAAGCATGCAAAGCGGGCAAGAAGCCTGCTGGGGCATGACTACAGCACAGTGGCTAAGACAATGCTACCTTTACAAATGTGCAGTCATTTGCATAGATGGCGCAAAAATGTCCACAACTTGAAGTAGATTTCGGTTTCAGAAGATAAAGCTTATTCCTTCTATATTAGCGAGTTCTGCAATATTTTAATATACTTTTTTTATTGTGGCTGTCAGTGAATGCAAACTTTTATTGTTTACTTCCAGTAGATAAAAATCTATCCTGGACATGTAAAGATCACGCAGGTGCACGGCTTGTAACAAGTCACAGCTATGATAACGGTACTGTAACGAGCCATGCACCTGTGTCCATCACATGAGCAGGACAGATTTATATATCCCAAGAAGTATATGGTGCCATACAACAACAGCAAGCAGAGATACTAAAAACCATGACAAATATATATACACAAAGTATAAAAAAAGAAATGGTAGATCATCATATATTGCATGTATATTTAATAAGTGTTATTTGCTGAGACCAAAATGCTCCCGAGTCATAAAGGTGGAAGCTGCTTGATAATTTTGTTGAAATTATCGAAAAACGACCGAACAACATTCCCTTCTCTTCTCAAGTATGACCATCTTGTTCTGTTCAAGAAGAATTTTGTTGCATACTACTGCTACAAGGAAAATGTATTGCCAGACGCGGTTTCCACAAGAAATAACAGTCGATTGCTGGGGGTTAGAGAAACCCAGAACCACGTGGATCATCTGCCCTATTTAATGAACTAGTTTCCATCCTATAACACTGACAAATATGTGCTGGCTACCGTCAGTAGAAGTCACAGCCCTCCTGTGAGTGTTTGTAACTATGTCTCCAAACACCATTTTCTGCTCTGGTGCTCAGGCAGCTCAGTGTTATCATAGGGGCATTGGGCCTCATGGCAACCAATGAGAATACAGCCTACCCTTGACTAATTGCTTTGAGACCAAGTGTCCCAATGATAATACTAAATGCCAGAGCACAAAGGATGAAGATTTGTTGTGGGGACACAGTCTGAGAAGTCTCATAGGATTCCTTAGAGGCTAACTAAACCTTCAACAAACCTCTGACATGTCATAGTGACATGTCAGAAGTTTTGATTGGTGGGGGTCCGAGCACGGAGACCTGCACTGGGAGGACGCAGATACAATTACATGCATAAGCGCTATATAAGTGCTGACCTGCTTGCGTTGCCCTGCCATTCAGTGCCTTTCAACGATGCATGCAGCGCGATGACGTAATCGCGCCGCTTTGGTCGTTCAGTCCCAGCAGACCTGCTCAGAAGAGAGCAGGCCTGCATTGCAAGAGGACAGCGTGGGAGCGGAATCAGGTGAGTATGCAAAGTTTTTATTTTTCTCTTAAAAGTGTGAGTGGCATTATCTACAGGGGGCACTATCTACAGGGGGCTATATGTGGGGCACAATCTACATGGGGGCTATATGTGGGGCACTATCTATAGGGGGACTATATGTGGGGCACTATCTACAGGGGGCTATATGCGGAGCACTATCTATAGGGGGTCTATATGTGGGGCACTAACTACAGGGGGGGCAATATGTAGGGCACTAACTACAGGGTGGCTATACGTGGGGCACTATCTACAGGGGGCTATATGAGAGCGCTATCTACAGTGGGCTATATGTGGGGCACTATCTACAGGGGCTGTATGTAGGGCACTATCTACAAAGGCTGCTATGTACAGAGGCTACTATCTACAGGTGTATCTATGGGGGCCACTATCTACAGGGGGATCTATGTATGGCACTATCTACAGGGGGCTCTATGGGGGCCACTATCCACAGGGGATCTATGTAGGGAACTATCTACAGGGTGCACTATCTACAGGGGTTTTATGTGGGGAACAGTCTACAGGGGGCTCTATGTGGGGCGCTGCCTACAGGGGGCTCTATAGCATATCCTTACCAATGTTTGGGCCATGCTGGGAGCTGTAGTATTACGCCGTACAAACCTATACGGCAAGGGTTGCACTAAATTGAGCTTTATTTGTGCTGGTACTGTATTTATGTACTGAGCTTTGTTCTGGTTCTGTATATATGTACTGAGCTTGGTTCTGGTGTTGTATTTATGTACTGAGCATGGTTCTGGTGCTGTATTTATGTACTGAGATTGGTTCTGGTGTTGTATTTATGTACTAAGCTTGGTTGTGGTGCTGTATTTATGTACTGAGATTGGTTCTGGTGTTGTATTTATGTATTGAGCTTGGTTCTGGTACTGTATATATGTCAGAGCTTGGTTCTGGAGCTGTAATTATATAGGATATATTTACAATAACAAAATTAGAGGACAGATGGAATTGTTTTTAACTCATTGTATATTTAATGGGAACCTGTCAGGTAGTTTTAACCCCTTTAACGGCCACCATGCAGTAATACATGACTTGACAATATTTCTAAACATTCCCTTTCAGATGCATCAAAATCTATAAAATCATTTTATACATCAATAGCAGCCTCCTCCAACTTTCTCAAATGCACCATTTCTTTGGAATACTTGGACACACACCGTGTATCCCAGGGGAGAAAAAGGCAAGGGGAGTACAAGGCAACGGCGCATCCTCAAGTGTTGGAGGAGGCTGCTAGTGATGTAGAACAGCCAGGGGGATGTCAATCAAAATCTGGGGGGGGGGCGCCATTTCAATTTTTGCCTCAGCCAGCAGAAAAGTTAGAATCGGCCCTGCGTGTGCATGTAGCCTTAGAAGAAGCTCATTGCATATGGATTTGTGCAATGGAAGCTGTATAAATCCCTGTGCGGTGAACTACCCCAGTGGTGGCTGGAATTTTATCATGTAACTCTATGACTGTGTGGAGGAAAGCAGAAGATTTCAATCTCTATATAATAAAAAAAAAGGCTCTGACCCCTATAAATAATTTTGGATCTATTTAAAGTAAATAAAATTATCAATTACAGCCACTTTAACATTAAACCCTTCACCAACCCATCCAGAGATGCCAGTTGTACTTAAATTCCTGTAAATTTTGAGGAGGGGGGGGGGGGGGCATTTCATCATCTCCACCGTTGCATCTAATATGATTTAAAAACCACCCTGGAAGCATGAGATAGAGGGGGAGATGCTGAGTTTGGACATTTGTAATGTTCTTTGGCTATGTTCAGATGTGGCAGATTTGCAGTGTGGTTTCTGCACTGCATATCTGCAGCAATGTGCAACACAATACATGCAGATGGGGTTAAAGTAAAAAAAAATTACGCCGAAATTTGATCATGCTACAGATATATATATCTGCAGAATGCTGATAATGTTGCGGAAAATCCATGGATTTTGTGAAATCCGCAGTAAATCCACAGCACAACACGTGGCAGAATTTACAAGTAACACATGCAGATATTAAGGGTATGTGCACACACACTAATTACGTCCGTAATTGACGGACGTATTTCGGCCGCAAGTCCCGGACCGAACACAGTGCAGGGAGCTGGGCTCCTAGCATCATAGTTATGTACGATGCTAGGAGTCCCTGCCTCTCTGCAGGACAACTGTCCCGCACTGTAATCATGTTTTCAATACGGGACAGTAGTTCCACGGAGAGGCAGGGACTCCTAGCATCGTACATAAGTATGATGCTAGGAGCCCGGCTCCCTGCACTGTGTTCAGTCCACTACTTGCGGCCGAAATACGTCCGTCAATTACGGACGTAATTAGTGTGTGTGCACATACACTAACGGGGAACTGCCCGGGATTCACTGCGGATTCGCAATTTCTGAATGTAGCCTTTGAGTCCTGCTTCTTTTCCCCCTCACAAAGTAAATGACAATTCTTCCTGCATACAAACTCACACAAAAAAAGCTGTCAATCACTCTGTGTGGGCAGGGAAAGTAGGACTCACATGAAAATACTGAATCAAATTATATAAAACTGTATGTCCCCTCTACCTTCTGCTACCCTATTGAAGGAGAACACAAAAGAATTGACAGATATAATTATAAGTACTATTCTACCTGTAATTTTCTTTAATAGTAATTTAGTAATTACCTCAAGAAAAACCTTTATTATGATAATTCTGTAGGAAAAGTAATGTAACTATACTTTTGCCACACTCAGGTGGCTCGGCTAACATATTCTTCTAAGGGTGTATTCTTTTGCCGATTTTTCTGTTGCGTTTTTGCCTTGCTTCCAAAAAACGCATGCGCTTTTATCGCGATTTGCCACTATACCCATAGGCTTTATTCAGACAAACGGGAATTACATCCGTGCAACGCGCGTGATTGCACGCACGTTGCACGGATCTATATTAGGCTATGGGGCCGTGCAGACATGTCCGTGATTTTTACTCAGCGTGAGTCCGCTGAAAAAAAGTCACGACATGTCCATTCTTTGGGCGTTTTGCACGAATCACGCACCCATTGAAGTCAATGGGTGCGTGAAAACCACGCATGTAGCACGGAAGCACTTCCGTGCGAACAGTGTGATTCGCGCAACAGCTGTCAAAAGGATGAATGTAAACAGAAAAGCACCACGTGCTTTTCTGTTTACAAACATCCAAATGGAGTGTCATAATGATGACGACTGTGCGAAAATCTCGCAGCCGCGCATCATACGCTGATGACACACGGAGCTGTTAAGTGCCTTTTGCGCACGCAAAACGCTGCGTTTTTGCGTGCACAAAAACGCCATGCTCGGGTGGATCCAGCCTTAGGGTATGTGCACACACACTAATTACGTCCGTAATTGACGGACGTATTTCGGCCGCAAGTCCCGGACCGAACACAGTGCAAGGAGCCGGGCTCCTAGCATCATACTTATGTACGACGCTAGGAGTCCCTGCCTTGCTGCAGGACAACTGTCCCGTAGTATAATCATGTTTACAGTACGGGACAGTTGTCCTGCAGCGAGGCAGGGACTTCTAGCATCGTACATAAGTATGATGCTAGGAGCCCGGCTCCTTGCACTGTGTTCGGTCCGGGACTTGCGGCCGAAATACGTCCGTCAATTACGGACGTAATTAGTGTGTGTGCACATACCCTTAGAGTAACAGAAAAGTTTTTTCTAAATGTTTGTAATAAAAAACATTTTATTTCACATGATAATTTCCTTCAGTCCGTCCATTTAAGTTAAGCACATACTTTATCGCAAAGGCCCTTCATGTCTGCCTGTGAAAACATTCCCATCTGCAGTAATTGCCTAATGAGGTCATGGAGAAGAGAATAAACAAGAAGTAAGCAATAATTGAGAAGATTAGGAAACAATTACAAGTCATAAAGCATGATGTTGTAATATAATTTAATATATTTTCACAGACTGGCAATATAGACCATATGGAAGCCTCGATTAAACACATGCTTTAGTTTCTCTGAATTTATCTATACTGTATATTGGCAATGTTAAATAAATACTATAATATAGTATAATAATAGTATAATAGGTATTGGTATGATACCTTTACTGGATAACCAGGAAAACTGTATATGCAAGCTTTCAGAGCACACAGGCTCCTTCTTCAGGCAGGTTTACAAATGAATGACTTAGAATAGAGCACAACATTTAAGGCTGTGTTGACATCACCTTTCCTTTGCGCTGAGAGGTTCCGTCGGAGGTTTCCGTCGTGTTAACCCCCTCAACGGAAAGGCAAACGGAAACCTAAACTTCCGTTTGCATCACCATTGATATCAATGGTCACGGAAACGTTGCTAAAAATTTCTGTTTGTCACAGGGTTCTGTCGTTTTTGACGGATTCAATAACGCAGTCGACTGCGCTATAGATTCCGTCAAAACAAAGGAACCCTGTCACAACGGTGACAAACGGAAACCTTTAGCAACATTTCCATCACCATTGATAGCATGCTGATCGCGCGTGCACAACAAGTGTGCTCGCACGCTCAGGAGCTGGGCAATGGCTGTAATACACAGCCGCAGCCTCGCTCTAATGGCGGAGATAAGAGAAACCTCAGTCTCCGCCGTTAACTACTTGAATGTCGCGATTAAAGCTGAATCCCTGTGACACGATCGAGGGATATACCTTGCATGGTCGGACAGTCCAGGGTCCATTGAAGGACACCAGGGCTGTCTGACCATATTTCCTATTGTTAGAGCATACTGAGGTATGTCTTAACAACTGCCTGTGTGCTATCAGTACACAGGCTAATGTACTGGCATACACAAATGCACATTTTTTACCATTAATAAACTTAATAAAATATAAGTCTCAAAACAAAAAATAATATACACATTTCTGGTGCGGAACTGTTTTTTTTTTTCAGTATTTTTGCCAAAACAAAAATTTATATAAATGAAATGATAATGTAAATGTACCAAAAAATGTCACCTACATAAAGTACAACTTGTCCCGCAAAAAACAAAGTGTCTTAGAGCTATGTCGAACAAAAAATACAAAACTTTTGAGCCCTGGGATGCAAAGAGGAAAATATAACAAAAATGTGCTGTCCTCGAGGTTAAAATTGTCCGTGTCCTTAAAGAGAACCTTTCACCTCCCCATACATGTGCAGCTGAGTGCAGCATGTAATGGTCAGGGCTGCACAAACACTGAGGCACTTTAATTTTTCTTTCTACCCTCCTCCATCATTTAGGTATCGGTGCTGTTCTATTTGGCACCCAATATTTAAATAACACCCTGAACTGTCAATGGGGTGTGCAATGGCAAGAGGATGTGTAACACCGCTGTGACACTGTCCAATCAGCTCTCGCGAGAGATCACACTGTCTTGTCCTTGTCTGCAGAGAACTGAAGAGTGAGTGCGAGCGCACACGCTCTCTTCCCTCCAGCTCCTGCTGTGGCATTTTTCGTAGCTGATTGGACAGTGTCACAGCCATAGTAACACGCCCCCTTGCCATTTCACGCCCCATTGACAGTTCAGGGGGTTATTTAAATATCGGGCACCAAATATAATGGCACCGATATCTAAATAACGGAGGAGGGTAGAAAAAAAATGTAATGTGCCCATGGGTTTGTGCGGCCCTGTCCATTACATGCTGCGCTCAGCTGCACATGTATGGGGAGGTGAAAGGTTCTCCTTAAAGAGGCTCTGTCACCAGATTTTGCAACCCCTATCTGCTATTGCAGCAGATAGGTGCTGCAATGTAGATTACAGTAACGTTTTTATTTTTAAAAAATGAGCATTTTTGGCCAAGTTATGACCATTTTTGTATTTATGCAAATGAGGCTTGCAAAAGTCCAAGTAGGTGTGTTTAAAGTAAAAGTCCAACTGGGCGTGTATTATGTGTGTTACATCGGGGCGTTTTTACTACTTTTACTAGCTGGGCGTTCTGACGAGAAGTATCATCCACTTCTCTTCAGAACGCCCAGCTTCTGGCAGTGCAGACACACAGCGTGTTCTCGAGAGATCACGCTGTGACGTCACTCACTTCCTGCCCCAGGTCCTGCATCGTGTCGGACGAGCGAGGACACATCGGCACCAGAGGCTACAGTTGATTCTGCAGCAGCATCGGCGTTTGCAGGTAAGTCGATGTAGCTACTTACCTGCAAACGCTGATGCTGCTGCAGAATCAACTGTATCCTCTGGTGCCGATGTGTCCGACACGATGCAGGACCTGGGGCAGGAAGTGAGTGAGTGACGACACAGCGTGATCTCTCGAGAACACGCTCTGTGTCTGCACTGCCAGAAGCTGGGCGTTCTGAAGAGAAGTGGATGATACTGCTCGTCAGAACGCCCAGCTAGTAAAAGTAGTAAAAACGCCCCGATGTAACACACATAATACACGCCCAGTTGGACTTTTACTTTAAACACGCCCACTTGGACTTTTGCAAGCCTCATTTGCATAAATACAAAAATGGTCATAACTTGGCCAAAAATGCTCGTTTTTAAAAAATAAAAACGTTACTGTAATCTACATTGCAGCGCCTATCTGCTGCAATAGCAGATAGGGGTTGCAAAATCTGGTGACAGAGCCTCTTTAAGGGCATGACCACACGTGGCGGATTTCCTCCGCAACTGTCCGCATCAATGCCGCACAGAATCTGCGTTGCAGATTCTGCTGCGGATCTGCACAAAATGTGCAGTACATTGATGCGGACTAGCTGCTGCGGACTGCGGGAAAAGTGCTTCCCTTCTCCCTATCAGTGCAGGATAGAGAGAAGGGACAGCACTTTCCCTAGTGAAAGTAAACGATTTTCATACTTACCGGCCGTTGTCTTGGTGACGCGTCCCTCTTTCGGCATCCAGCCCGACCTCCCTGGATGACGCGCCAGTCCATGTGACCGCTGCAGCCTGTGCTTGGCCTGTGATTGGCTGCAGCCGTCACTTAGACTGAAACGTCATCCTGGGAGGCCGGACTGGAGACAGACGCAGGGAGTTCTCGGTAAGTATGAACTTATATATTTTTTTACAGATACATGTATATTGAGATCGGTAGTCACTGTCCCGGGTGCAGAAACAGTTACTGCCGATCGCTTAACTCTTTCAGCACCCTGGACAGTGACTATTTACAGACGTCTCCTAGCAACGCTCCCGTCATTACGGGAGCCCCATTGACTTCCTCAGTCTGGCTGTAGACCTAGAAATACATAGGTCCAGCCAGAATGAAGAAATGTCATGGTAGTAAAACCAATACGCTCCGCAGCACACATAAGATCTGCGGACTTCATTGCGGAATTTTGACTCTCCATTGAAGTCAATGGAGAAATTCCGCCATGAGTCCGCCACTGCTCCGCAACAGACAGAGCATGCTGCGGACACCAAATTCCGCTCCGCAGCCTATGCTCCGCAGCGGAATTTTACGCCTCGTCTAAACGAACACTGCTAAATTAAAGTGTAAGTCAATGGACAAACGGCTCCGCTGCGGATTAACGCTGCGGAGTGTCCGCAGCGGAATTTAAGTGAAATTCCGCCACGTGTGAACCCAGCCTAAGGGGTTTTAGAAGCATTCTGACGTATATTTTTATTGTGAGTCTAAAGCAAACTCACCACCGGTATTCTAATTGCTGTGAATAATTTCTGGATGTTCAATGTCTTCATGCTGTTTAACTTCCTAATTCTACTGATCTATTAAGTCACGTGACGTGACGGCTTCTTACCACCTGTCCGTAATAGTTTGCATGTTCGTCCCGGAAGTCAGTGTTAGGGGAGATACAGACGGACGTTGCGTTTTTGCACGCGCAAACAACGCTGCGTTTTGCGCGCACAAAAACCATTTGACAGCTGCGTGTGTCATCCGTGTCTGATGCGCGGCTGCTTGATTTTCGCGCAGCCGCCATCATAGAGATGAGGCTAGTCGATGCCTGTCACTGTCCAAGGTGCTGAAAGAGCTAACTCTTTCAGCACCCTCGACAGTGAATGCCGAACACAATATCGAAAAACCTGTTGAAAAAAAAGAAAAAGTTCGTACTTACCGAGAACTTCCCGGCCGTTGCCTTGGTGACGCGTCCTTGGTGACGCGTCCTTGGTGACGCACCTCTCGACATCGGGCCCCACCTCCCTGGATGACGCGCGAGTCCATGTGACCGCTGCAGCCTGTGCTTGGCCTGTGATTGGCTGGAGCTGTCACTTGGACTGAATTGTCATCCCGGGAGGTCAGACTGGAGGAAGAAGCCGGGAGTTAACGGTAAGTCAGAACTTTGTTTTTTTTTTACAGATTCATGTATATTGGGATCGGAAGTCACTGTCCATGGTGCTGAAACAGTTTAACTCTTTCAGCACCATGGACAGTGACTATCTCCTGACGTCGCGTACCGATAATTTTTTTGCCGGGTTCGGCCAAAACGAGTTCGGCCGAACCCGGTGAAGTTCGGTTCGCTTGTCCGGCTTCGCAAAGACACTCCGTTTGGATGTTCGGAAACAGAAAAGCACGTGGTACTTTTCTGTTTACATTCATCCTTTTGACAGCTGGTGTGCTGTTTCAGTCGGTTCGCACGGAAGTGCTTCCGTGCAACCTGCGTGGTTTTCACGCACCCATTGACTTCAATGGGTGCGTGATGCGCGAAATACGCAGAGTTATTGAACCTGTTGCGCTTTTTGCGCAGCAGACAAACGCTGCGCAAAAAGCACGGACTGTCTGTACTGCCCCATAGACTTGTATTGGTCCATGCGTGCCGCGTGAAAACCACGCGGCCCGCACGGACCGAATACATGCTCGTGTGAATCCCCCCTTACCCTGTCTGACTTCTCCCACAATAGAGAGTGACATCTGTAATTGGAACGAGCTCCTCAGCTCTAACTAAGTTGTGGGCTTCAGTTGCCAGCGTGAGCGTGCATGAGTGTGCACGCAGGTAGAGACGCTTGCTCTGTGCAGTTAGTGGGGGAAAAATAAAGAAGATGGCATCCACATTTCCAAGTTAGGTGCTTATAATACTTTAATAAAATAATCATGTAAGAATATGTTTCCCTTTACTGTTGCCCTATGGTACGGCATTGAGAGTATGTTCACACGGCCATAAACTCCCCAAAAAAACGGCTGAAAGTACGGAAGCTGAATGCCTCCAAACATCTGCCCATTGATTTCAATGGGAAAAACTGCGTTTTGGTCCCATGGAGCGTTTTTTTACACTGGCCATTTGAAAAAACGTCGCGTTAAAAAACGACCTGTAAAAAGAAGTGCATGTCATGTCTTGAGCCATTTTTGGAGCCGTTTTTCACTTTGTCAATAGAAAAGCAGATCCATATACGTCTGTAAAAAAACGTATCAAAAACGCTTGTTACTTAAAAAACGGCTAAAAATCAGAGGCTGTTTTTACAGCCGTTTTTTATTTAGCGTGCGAACATACCCATAGGGTTTAAAAAAAATGCTTCTTAAAGGCCTCTTTAAAAAGTTGTTCCTGAGGATCTGATTGACATTTCCGAATATCCAGGTGAGGAGCATCATGGTTGCCTAGCAACTGCTCTCGTGAGAGTCCTGCACTAGACAGCAATGGTTTCTTTATCGGCAGCACAATCTGTAAATGTCAATAACAGCGACATTCACAGATTGTGCTATTGATAACTTTTTTACAGTGCCAAGATGAATGAAAAGCAACGATAAACGTTGGAGAGGCCGGGGTCCGTTGTTACAACGAAAATCGCGACGGACCCCATTAAAGGTCAATACCATCCGTCGTGTGCCATTATTATCCATTGTACGACAGATCTAGCAGAGTGCTGTGGCTTCTGTTATAAATGAAAGCCAGGACACAGGTGTGAACAGAGTCTTACATAAATACTGTCCTCAAGGATAGAGCACAGAGCCAATTATTTTAATGGCATGAAAGGTGCCTTAAAGTTTCTCTGTCTTCATTAATCTGACTTTTATGTATGACATTTTATTAGAGAATACTTGTCATCAGATTGTTTTACTTTTGCATGTCATTAATTAAAAAATAAATAAAAATGTTGTTGCAAAAAGAATGTTATGGTTCATTTCATCCGAAATGTAGTGCATTTTTCCACCCTTCAAATCCTCAGACAGGATCCAAGACGTAGTGAATCAGTACACAGATACACTAATTGGTGTCAAGGGAACACAATGGTATAAAAACACATAGAAAAACAGAACAAAACACACTCATTTCCTTCAGTGTGTTCCTTCTGTGGGTAATTAACCTTCATCATACATAAAGCAGTGCTCACCTATTACTGATTGAGGTTAACAGTATTTAAAGTGTACCTTCCATTAAAAAAACGTTATTTTCCAGAAAGCGGCAAGATTATTAATGACTGTTCTGACAATATACTTAATGAGGCTATAGTTGTCTATTTCTTTACAACGGACAATATACTTAATGAGGCTATAGTTGTCTATTTCTTTACAACGGAGCGCCAATCCTCCATCTCTTCTCTAACACACGTTTATCAGAATATCATTTAAAAAAAAATCGTAAAAAAAAAAGTTTAGAATGGGAGGTACACTTTTATGGCTCATGCACATGGCTGTATTACAGCTCCATACAATCTCCAAGTTGTACAGAGCCATAATACAGTATCCATAGAAGTGTGGGGCCTTACTGTACCTCTGTAAGCCTCTGATTTTTTGGGGGGATTTTGTCTGATTCTGAATTCCGTATGAATTTGACAGAAACAAAATTTCAGGCTTGTTTAATTAAATGTTCCCTTATTCTCCCTTGGAAGCATTGCATGTCTCTGTAATACAGTGTTGAATGGACCATAAGGGGGCACACAAAGGGCCTACGGTTCTAAAATAAGAAAATGGAGGAACTCCAGCTAGATATCTTGCAGAGTGCCATCCAGAGTCCCCACTCCAGAGTGCCTGCTATATATGCCCCCATTCCAGCCACAAATGTCCCCAGAACCCAACAGACTTTCCTTCTCTCTGCATCTAATATGCAATGCTCAGACTTCATAACTCACGTGGGGTCCGACATCAGTTACATTGAAGAAAGCAGGCCCCTACCAGTAAGTCATGGCTGGTTATTGGTGGTCATGATATTGTCAATAACTATAAGTATCTGAGTGTACGTCTGGATCGGAAGCTCGATTAGGGAATAAATATGGATAAGGTGTATAAAACAGGTGACATGGTTGTATTTCCTACAGAAGTTACGGTCTTTTAATGTCTATAATAAGATGTTGGCAATGTTCTATTTTTTATGGGGCTATTTGCTGGGGGAATAATATTAAGAAGTCAGATGCAAATAAGTTGGAGAAACTAATTAAGATGGCAGGGCAGGTTGTGGGGTGTAAATTTGCTACTTTAATGATGTAGTGGAGTTACGGACTCTGACTCTCATCCATTAAAGTGTAGCTAAACGTTTGACAAACTTCTGACATGTTATAGTGACATGTCAGAAGTTTTGATTGGTGGGGGTCTGAGCTCTGAGACCCCCACCAATCTTTAGAATGAAGCAGCTGAAGTGCTCGTGTGAGCGCTCAGCCTTTTTCGTGTCTGTTTGGCTTTTTCCGGAAAGCCGATGTATCGAAGTACCGGCTCATAGACTTTCTATTGAGTCCGTACACTATAAATTTATTTCCGGAAAAAGCCAAACAGACACAAAGTGGTTGAGCGCTCATACGAGCACTTCAGCTGCTTCGTTCAAGCGATTGGTGGGGGTCTCAGTGCTCGGACCCCCACCAATCCAAACTTCTGACAAGTCACTATAACATGTCAGAAGTTTGTCAAACGTTTAGCTACACTTTAAGTGAAGTGGTAAAGGTAAAGTGTAGTACCTTTAGCCACATATTTGTTTAGTTTGCGAGGCAAGAAGGAGCGCTATAGACGTTCTTTTGTGCCATCAACTATATAGGCCTTAACAAAAAAATCACAGGCAAGGAGAGATGGACATGGATTCTGTTAATGATGAGTAGGTGGATTTTGTAGTTTAGTTAGCGATTAGACGTGGGTTGCTTATTAATGAGGAGGTAGGTTTTCACCTGGTAATTTATTGACTCTATATGCTTATATATTTATGTTTTTAAGTGTATTATTGTTTGTAAGTTCTTTCATGTGATGCTGTAACACAATAATTTTCTTCAGCTGATCGAAATATAATCTTAACCCCTTAACCACATACCACGTACATGTACGTGGTTTCCGTGAAGGGGAAGTATGGAGCGGTCTCACGGTCTGAGCGCAACCCATACTCTGCGGGTGATGGCTGTGTAAATCAGACGACACCTCACTGCAACGGGCTGAATCAATGATCACTTTGATTCCGCCCGTTTAACTCCCTAAATGCTGCGGTCAATCGCGACCGCGGTATTTAAATTGTTATAATCAGGATGGTGGCCCGCTACAACGCGTCCTCCCCACGATGCGATCAGGGGGTGCCGATGATCATGATGGCCCCCAGGTCTGCCATCTTTGTACTCCTCTGAAGCCGTGCCTCTGGCAGGGCTTCAAAGGAGACCGTCAGTATAGCGATATACTTCAATACATTAGTATTGCAGTATAACATGCAAGTGATCCAGTGAGTCCAATTCAAGTTTCGTAGGGGGACTAATAAAAAAAGTTAAAAAAAACTTAAATAAAGTTTTTTTTCAATGTTCCAAAAAAAACAATATTAAAAGTTAAAAAAATACAACCTTTTCCCATTTTTTCCCTAAAGCAATGTTAAAAAAAATAAAAGTTAAAATAACTGGTATTTCCGCATCTCTAAAAGTCTGAACTATCACAATATAGTCTCGTTTAAAGAGACTCTGTCACCACATTATAAGTGCCCTATCTCGTACATAAGGAGATGGCCGCTATAATGTAGGTGACAGCAGTGCTTTTTATTTATAAAAACGATCTATTTTTACCACGTTAGTAGCGATTTTAGCTTTATGCTAATTACTTTCTCAATGGACAACTGGGCGTGTTTTACTTTTTGACGAAGTGGCCGTTGTACAGAGGAGTGTATGACGCTGACCAATCAGTGACCAATCAGTGTCATACACTTTGCTCCATTCATTTAGTCAGCGCATAGGGATCCTGCTAGATCAGTATGTGCTGTCTTATACTGACACATTAACGTTACTGAAGTGTTTAGACAGTGAATAGACATTCCTTCCAGCCAGGACGGGATGTCTATTCACAATCCCAACACTTCGCTAACGTTTCTGTGGTACTTACAGCAGAGCAAGCATAATCTCGCGAGATCACGCTGTAAATGACAGGTTACAGCGAGATTACGCTTTGCTCTGCTGTAAGTCCCACACAAACGTTAGCAAAGTGTCGGGATTGTGAATAGACATACTATAATCTTGGTGTGTATCTTTTCATATCTATTAATACCCCATTTGTAACACATTATTAGACGTACCATACTATCCAGCTATAGCTATTCCTATTATTTATATAGTGTATGGATAGGATGGTATCCCACAGATATTTTGCAGAATTATTGGAAGTAGGCCGGAAAAATGAAAATCTAAATTTTTTTCTCATAAAATTTAGATTTATCTTCGATTTTTTTCATTTTCACAAGGGCTAAAGGAGAAAAGCAACCCAATATTTCTAAATCAATTTCTCCTGAGCATAGCAATACCCCATATGTAGACATAAATTATTGTTCGTACCCACGGCAGGGCTTAGAAGGGAAGGAGCATTCTTTGGCTTTTGGAGCTCAAATTTTGCTGGAATGGTTTGCGGTGCCATTTCACATTTTCAAAGGACCTGCGGGACCAAATCAGTGGAAACCCCCAAAAGTAACCCCATTTGGGAAACTACACCCCTGAAGGGATTTATTGAGGGGTATAGTGAGCATTTTTTTTCATTGTTTTGCCTTAAAACCTCGGCAACAACAACGTAATAGTAGGTTGTATGTCGCTAAGGGGTTAATGTTGACGATTATGGCGAACAGTTAATGAAAACACAAAATTTAGCTTCTCAGAAAATTAGAATATTGGGTAAAAGTAGAAGATTGTAGACTCCTGGTGTCACACTCTAATCAGATAATCAACACAAAACACCTGCAAAGGTTTCCTAAGCCTTTAAATGGTCCAACAGTCTGGTTCAGTAGGCTATACAATCATGGGGAAGACTGCTGACTTGACCGTTGTCCAGAAGACAGTCATTGACACCCTCCACAAGGAGAGTAAGCTACAAAAGGACATTGCTAAAGAAGTTGGCTGTTCACAGAGTGCTTTATCCAAACATACATATTAATGGAAAGTTGAGAGGAAGGAAAAAGTGTGGTAGAAAAAGGTGCACAAGCAACAGGGACAACCGCAGCATTGAAAAGATTGTCAAGAAAAGGCCATTCAAGAATCTGAGGGAAATTCACAAGGAGTGGACTGCGGCTGGAGTCAGTTCTTCAAGAGCCACCAAACTCAGACGCATCCAGGACATCGGCTACAACTGTCGCATTCCTTGAGACAACGTCAGAAGTGTCTTACCTGGGCTAAGGAGAAAAAGGACTGGTCTGTTGCTCAATGTCCCAAGGTCCTGTTTTCAGATGAAAGTAAATTTTGCATTTCATTTGGAAATCAAGGTCCCAGATTCTGGAGGAAGAGTGGAGAGGCACTCAATCAGGGGCGGATTGGCAATATAAACTACCGGGAAGATTCCCAGTGGGCTGGTCAGTCAGTGGGCCGCCCCCATACCTCCTTCTGCTGGCTTCCATGCATGCAGCACACTCTGTGCACTTGGAATTGCTGATTGGATGAGAGCCTGTTAGTCTTCCTAGCTGACAGGCGTTCATCCAATCGGCAGGTTCTCTTGCAGCTATGGAAGAACCAATGGAGTGACAGTGGGCGGAGCCAAGACGAGAGGGCGGCCCTGCAAGGTAATGCATGCAAATTACAAAATTTAGTAAAAGAGCCTAGGCTGCAACGTACTACTAAAATGTTGGGGGGGGGGGGGAATGTCTGACTATAGCTAATGTGCTGGGGCAGGTCAGAAGAAATGTTAAAAAAAAAATGCAGCATTCATAAGGCCGGTTACACATGCAGCGGTCAAAATGCTTTTTTTACCGCACCACTTTGCCGTGATATTTCAAAAAAATCGCGGCATAACCACACTGTTTTGAAGCAATTTTCAGAAAAATGACAGGAAACCGGCGCAGTTTTGACGTGATTTTTGGAAAAAAATGCCATACAGCTCAAAGTCGCCGTGTAGCCCCAGCATAAAACTATACTATATATCAATATATATGAGATACACAGATGTTGTTTATGTGATCCATATATGTGGGGTTAGTGACTGCCTCCATGTTTTGTTCTTGCACTCCTCCCATTCTGCCCTGGGCGATGTCCAGTGGTCCAGCCGTGCAGAGGTCCAGTCGTGCGGTGTGCAGAGGTCCAGCTGTGCAGAGGTCCAGCTGTGCAGAGGTCCAGCCGTGCAGAGGTCCAGCCGTGCGGTGTCCAGCGGTACAGCTGTTCAGAGGTCTAGCCGTGCCGAGGTCCAGCCGTCCCGAAGTCCGGCCGTGCAAAGTTGCAGCAGCCAGACTTGGAAGCAGCCCCAAGGACGAGGGAGACGACGGTGAGGAGCACAGGTACTGGACTTGTTTTTCCCCTGGGCGAAGACAAGGAGGCCTAAATCCCGTAGTCGTGCACCAGAGACTTTTCCACACGGGGAAGATGAAACAGACATTGAGCCGCGCACTTCCACGTCCCAACCTCCCGCCCGTGGCTACCTCATGCCCGGGTTCCGGCACCCATTTATGAAGATATGTGTTATCTGAAGTCAATGTTTTATCCCAAGGAAGAGAACCGATTCTGATTGTCTACAGTAAAAAAAAGTTAATCCAACATCGGTGTCGTATCTATTGTCCACTACTACAGCACCCACCTACAGATAGATAGATAGATAGATAGGTAGATAGATAGACAGACAGATAAATAGAATAAAGATAGATAGATAGATAGATAGATAGATAGATAGATAGATAGATAGATAGATAGATAGATAGATACAGTGGCGTAACTACCAATGTAGCAGCCGAAGCGGCTGCTTCGGGGCCCGCGGCTTGAGGGGGCCCGTGCCGCCCGCCGACACACCCCCCATATGCCCTATGGTGCCGCTAGCAGGCGTTATGGCTGCTACAGTGGGAGCGACGCTACTACGGTGCCCGCGTCGCCGAGCCTCTAACATTTGTGTCGGACAGAACGGGCCCTCTCAAGAAGAGAGCTCAGAAGAGACCAGATCTGCATTGCCACCGGACGGAGGGGGCTCTATCTACAGGGGGGTCTATAGAGGGGGCATTATATACAGGGGGAGCTATATGTAGGGCACTATCTACAGGGGTGGGCTATATGTGGGACACTATAAACAGGGGTGGGCTATATGTGGGACATTATATACAGGGATGGCTTACCTGTGGGACACTATCTACAGGGGGGCTATATGTAGGGAACTGTCTACCGGGGTGGGCTATATGTCAGGCACTATCTATAGGGGAAACTATATGTAGGGCAACACGGTGGCTCAGTGGTTATTGCCTAGCAGCTTTGGAGTCCATATGTGGGCACTATCTACAGAGGGCTGTATGTGGGGCACTATCTACAGAGGCTCTATGGGGGTCACTATCTACAGGGGGCTATGGGAGCACTATCTACAGGGGGCACGGTGTGTGTGTGTGTGTGTGTGTGTGTGTGTGTGTGTGTGTGGGACACGGTGTATGGTGCTATTACAGTTGGTGGTGAAGTGTATGTCACTTTGTTATATTAAGAGGTGTTGAGAATTTTATCTTCGTTTATAGGTGCAGAAATGTTTTTAAATGTGAGAAGCTGAAGACATCTGAGTGGAACACTGCAGAAATGGGTAGCGGCCGGGAGAAATTCATCAAAGAGTCTGGACCGGAGGGAGAGGAAAAGAGAAAAAGAACTATAATCTGAGAGGTCACCAGTAAGTCACATAATGTAAATGTTTATTCTGCCTCTAATCAGTAATGTAGTCACTGGGTGGTATGATATTTTTTTTGTGAAACAGCATCTCCCAGCATATCCTTACCAATGTTCGGGCCATGCTGGGAGCTGTAGTTTTATGCCGTACAAACCTATACGGTAGGGATTGCACTAAATTGAGTTGTATTTGTTTTAGTGTTGTATATATGTACTGAGCTTGGTTCTGGCGCTGTATATATGTACTAAGCTTGGTTCTGGTGTTGTATTTTTGTACGGAGCTTGGTTCTGGTGCTGTATTTATGTACTCAGCTTCGATCTGGTGTTGTATTTATGTACTGAGCTTGGTTCTGGTGCTGTATTTCTATACTGAGCTTTGTTCTGGGGCTGTATTTATGTACTGAGCTTTGTTTTGGTTCTGTATTTATGTACTGAGCTTGGTTCTGGGGCTGTATATATGTACTGAGATTTGTTCTGGTGCTGTATATATGTATGAGCTTTGTTCTGGTACTGTATATATGTACTGAGCTTGATTCTGGGGCTGTATTTATGTCTTGAGCTTGGTTCTCGGGATGTATATATGTACTGAGCTTTGTTCTGGTGCTGTATTTATGTACTGAGCTTTGTTCTGGGGCTGTATTTATGTACTGATCTTGGTCCTGGTATTGTAGATATGTACTGAGCTTTGTTCTAGTGCTGTATTTATGTACTGAGGTTAGTTCTGGTGCTGTATATATGTATTGAGCTTGGCTCTCATGC